>NC_079333.1:41016926-41332592 GCF_029582105.1 Oenanthe melanoleuca
CCTGAGAACCCCCAGCTCCTTCTGCATTCTGTGCAAGCTGCCTCTGAGAGGGGCTGAGTTTCAGTAGTGTGAGTGGGGATGGCACTGGATATTCACTCTGTGAAGAAACAACACTCCCTTGAGGGATTTAGTGGGATTTTCTGTTGTTAATAATGAGCCTTTTACATATATTTCTGCTTTGGTACAAACTCCACAAAGCACAGCTCTGCTTTTTACATTTTTACAGTAAGAGTTTGGATAATATCACAATATCAACTTTCTCCCTATCACGTAAGTTTTTTTTACATTTTTAATAAGGAGCTTAGGAAAAACACTTTCCTGTCCAAAATCTCACTTTACCTAAATCAGCAGCTGAACTATAATATAATTTCTACAGCCTCATGGGGTGTTGTATCCCCACCACCACACCTCACACCTCCCCTCTCCCAACCACACTGTGTTGTCAGGAATGTTCCTTAGGATTCAGTTTTCATTAACTGATGAAACCTGGGCAGTTTCCTCCCTTTGAGCTTATCAGAAACACTGCTCCCACAACTTCTGTTGCCTAATGAGCTTCTTTTCTAACAAGGAGCCTTGAGACTTAATTTTTCTGTCTGAACAACAGATTGAGTAAAATGATTTTGTTATTGAGCTTTTTGAGGAAAACCTCAGTGTTTACAGACTCAGATTGTGACCAGGATGGAAATTTACTGATGACTAAAGCCCAGCATCTTGAGACCCTACAAAGAGCAGGGCTAAGTGAAGCCCTTTAACCTCTCCTGAGCCACTGTGGGCACCACACTCTGAGTGGACTCCTCCTGGAGCTCACCAAATCTCCAGTTTGATATATGCTGACAGCAGCTGCTGAAAGCTGATGATGAAGCCTGAGCCCACTCCCTGAGGATCTACTCTGCCCATCAAGAAGATGCAAAGGCTTCCAAGGGAATTTTGCTGAATTCAAGGGGGATTTTTCATAGATATACCTTTGCACATGTCTTTATGTCTGTGTGTGTGCGCATTAAGAATGTTTCATTTTTAGATTAATAATTAAATTTGCAATCAAATACTAAAAATTTAGGTTAACTTATGCTTAAGTTAGATTTATTGTTAAATTACTGTTGCACTTGTAGAAAATTCTATTGAATCATTTTGCAAGTGTTAGATTAGTCAATTGATTAAGTGCTGCTGTTATGGTGTGGATTGGATATTGTTATGATTTAGTGTTGCTGAATCCTTTAGACCTAAACTGCTGATCTAGTCTGAGACTAAGTTTGGCAGGGGGGTGCATTCTAAACTTTGTGACTCAATGAGAGTCTTACTCTTTCCCTTCCATACTCTTTTTGTGCCTGATCTCCATATAAACCATGGTAGACTGCTTTTAATCTGGTTTCTCTTTGTGTGCTTTATCTACACAGTAAGCAATAGAGTGAACCTTGCCATGGAACTTCCTCAAATTTATATTAAACCTGCTTCTGCTGATACCTCACCAGTGATTTTTTTCAAGTGACCTAAACCACTCATTCACAGCATCTCAGCCCCAGACTCCCACATCCCCCCAAGGCTAAGGGAGAGCTCTGTAGAGGCTTGGGGACATGGATAAATGTAAACAGGTGATTGTACACAGCTTCTCCTGGCTGCTCAGTAAGCATTGTCCTGTATGAAGCCAGACTTGCAAAGTCCTCTTTCAATGAGAAAAACCCCAAGTCTTCCCTTAGATCTCAGTCTCATTTTCATAATAGATTCTCAGACTAGGACAGTCAATCCCCAAAGGAGCTCTCAAGGCAACAAATTTTCTTCAAAGGTGTTTTGAGAAACAGGGGACCATGTGCTGTGCTTCCCCTCTTTCCTACATGTGGCACACAGTCACCTCTCAGTGACCCTCCAGCTCTTTGGGCTGGTGTGAAGGAGAACTGAAGATGTCTTTTCTCCAACTCAGCATGGAAATAGCTCAGCTTTGTGACTTCCTTCATCAGTCTGATCCCCATAAATTTAATGTATGTCCTATTTATACGATCTGGTTTTCATTTAAGTACATCTTCTGTATTGTCAAACTTTGCACATCCACACCATAGGTGTCAACATAATGCTGCCTTTCAGGTCAGGTTATAATGTGTAATTTTCAGCTCATGGAAGACTTCATTAATGGAAATCCCAGTCTAGGTTAACAGCTGCAGCATTTTTTGTCCTTTCTGTTTCTCTGCAGTTCTAAGCAGACTAGCAGACTCATGTGACAACCTTCAGATAAGAGGAGAAAATGCACAGTACAGTTGTCCTGGAACATTTGGTTAATTTTTCTCCCTCTTCATCTCCTGTGGAAAGTGTTGGTTATTGACTCTTCCCTGCAGACTCCCCATCAGGAGAGGTGGAAGCAGAGCTGTGCCTGCCCCTGGGGAGCCTTGGTTCAGCATCCCTGGTATTCATTAGCACTGCACAAGTAACCAAATGGTTGATGGCACAGAAGAACTGGTAATTTAGAAAATTTAGTAAATTTTGGACCTTGTAGAGGATTTGCAGATAAGGGCTGACAGGATACCAAAAATGGCATGATTTTTCAAAGCTGGCAGCAACCTCAGTATGTGGACTGCATTTGTTTCAGGCCTCATAAGCCCTGTCCAAGAAGATGACAACACCTTCAGTCCTGAGTTCCTATCTGAAAGCCAGCTCTAACATGATCTGAGAAGCTTTTTGGGTTTATTTTGGTCTCAAAACTGATTGTGTTTTCACACAAGTAGCAGCTGCTGGTGTACTCGTGACAGGTTTTCAGCTTTCTTTTCACTGGTAGAAAATAAGTCTTAGCCTTTCAAGGTAACAGATGCAAGTTTAAAACTAATGTAGCCAGAAAGTGAATACAATGTTCAATTATTTATATAATCGTTGGGTTTTTCAAACTGGAAGATTATATCAGTGAGTTTCAGTTTATCCCCAACATTTTTATTCAGTCTCTGAACATTTTTTCCATCCTCTTTATGCTGAACCTATGAACACTGTATCAAAAATTACACCACTTTTGGGAATAATTTTATGGGACTATTTCATCTTTGTTATTTCACAGAGTCCATTCCATGGTTTTATAAAAATGCTGCCTTTGAAACAGAAAGGAGAAATACTTAGTTATTTTAAATGCTTTGGTACTTTTTTGGAAACAGCTTTCTTTCACCCCCCCAGCAGGTACTGCTTTGAGAAATGAGGAACTTGTAGGGCTATTCAAGCTAGCAAAGTCTTCTTATCCTTTCCAAATATGCAGGCAGAAGAGGGATTTTTGTTGTCATCATTATTCCTTTGGAGGGAAAAAAGGGCACACAGAAAATGAAGAGTAAACACCCAGATTCTCTGTACTGTAGATAAAAATGAACTCTTCAATCCATTCATCAAAGAGCTCTGACTTCACATTTCAAGGAAATCAGCCTTGCTCCCTAGCAAGTGACACAGTGACATTTTTCTTCTTGCATTTACAATCCCCACTGCAATGTAATACACACAGTGTGGGGCTGGATTTGCACATCATCAATCATTCCAACGGGATGAGAGTCATCTCCATGCTGTCACACATGCCTGTCTTTTGAGCCATTCAGATGCTATGCTTTCTTTTGAGGTCCTAATCATGGACTAAATATGGGAATAGTCTTTCGTGGTTGTTGTCTAAATGTTCCAAGACAAGCATGAATAAATGCATCTTCTGGACCAAACACCAGTTCTTAAACATTTTGTGATCTAAAAAAAGAAAGAAATACCAGTCATTCCTGAGGTCTGCAGTGCAAGGTTTAAAATCTAAGATTAAGCTTAAAATAAACAATTAAAATATTTTCGACATCCATTTCTTACTCTTACATCAAGTATTAAAGTTTGAAGAGGTACTGCAAACTGTGAACAATTAAAACTAGAATGCAGCAAGCATTGCACCAGAGAATCCTCTAAGATTTGGTGCAAAATCCAAATGACATCTAGTTTTGAATGGAAAAAGAGGATTAAGACAGTCTCCACCTCCAATTCTACTTTCAAGTCAAATTACAGCTAAAAAATTTCGTGAGCTTTAATTGCTCTGCAAGAGTAACTGCTCCCAATTTGGTGTCATAAGAACTACTCACTAAATAGTGTTGCTGTTCACAAACTCAGACTTCAGCAGTAATTCCTGAAGAAGCTCCCTCATCCTTTCAGGAAACAGCAATGTCAGTAAGACAGCTAATCATTACACCAGTTCTTACACGTTTTTATATGCAACAGCAACACTCTGAGTTATTTCCCACATAGCTTCATGCAGGGTAGAAAAGCAGGAGGAGAGAGGAAAATGAGAGAATACTTATTGCTGGTGTGTGTGCAACACCAACACTCTCTGAGTTATTTTCCAGTCAACTAGTGAAGGAGAAACATCTTTCTGACTCTTTATCTAGACTTGCAAGAGCTGCTCATCCTGCACCTCACTCTGCTATGCATCCTCTCTGAGATGACCTCTATTATATCCCCTCCAGCCCATGCTTCCTATCTCATTTAAAAGCTATTTAGCCATGTCTCTGCCTAGTTACTCCAGTCTCTTTCCATTTTCTGCAACTACATGACTTCTGCTGCCCCCTGAACTGCTTGCCTGAAAGGCAAGCTAATGAAATATGTAGTTTTAAGGCCCACCAAACACTTCTCATCATAATTAGGCAATTTATTTAATGGAAGTTGATGAATCTATCTGTACATTGAACAACCCTTGGAAGGTTTTGTAGTGAAAATACTTCTTTCAACACAATGTTAATAAATGGCAGTTCTATCAGGCATTAGAGCCACATTAGCCCAGGCTACTCTACATGTGTCAGTTAAAGCAGTCCTTGTTCCTAGATTTTTCATATTGTTCCTGGTTTCAACCTATTGTAAAAAAAATCCCCATCACATTCTCTGATTTTTGCACCTGTATATTGATTGTTATTCTGTTATTTGACATTATCTTCTATGCACTAACTGGCACTTTGAGTTTGCCAGCAAACAATGACAGCATGCTTATCTAAAATTTTACTTGCAATCTGGATTGACAATTTTAGAATTGAGGCTCACTGAAAACTCTTTTCAAGAATGCCTTTTACATCTTGGGTCCCTAATTTAGGACTATTTTCAATTAAATATCTACTATGTAGCTCCTGCTGTATTTGCTTTCCTATTACCAACAGCTGTGCTCAGTTTGGACAGCTGGAAAGTGAGACTGCTTTTCATCTGCTTCCACTTCAGCATCTGTGAGTTGGACATCTTAGTGAGAAAATGCTGTTCTAGGAAAAACACAGGTGCCTAGAGGAGGATGGCTGAACAAGTTAACAGGCACATGATGAGATGTTCTCTCCTGTTGCTTGTTCTTTCCAGGAGCTGTGGAGGTGCTGCTGCAGCTGCACCAGTAAAGTCAAGAGGGGTAGAATGTGGCAGTCAGCACTGAACTGCTGTCATTAGTATGACTTAATTACTACTGCAGTACCTGAAATTCTTTTTTACATTTATGGAAAATAGAGGGACTGGTGACTGATAGGAAATTGATAGAGAGAGAAAGCATGAAATATGATAATAAGGCAGCACATGACTTTATTAAATGTGTAAGGACAGCTACAAGGTTTTCTTTCTCTAAAGGCCTTAAGCACTTCTAAATAATAGATGAAAATATAGTAAAATAATTTTTAGAAGAAGCATTAGATACTTCTCCTATCTCCCTGTATATGAAGATACTTACACTGAGTAGTCTTCAGATTCTTTTTTGCAGATTTTTCAGCAGCTTTTAAGAATTAATAGAAATGCATGGGAGTTCTGTCTTTTGAAGATAATCTGGAAATAAAAGCTGTGTTTTTCATGTTTTACCTTTTAAGTAGAAGAATTTAGCTTCCTGATTTCCCACCCATGTTTTAATGCCCTAGCTGCCACATCTCTGCTGTTGCGCAAAAATAATTTTAACAACAGCTGGACTCAAGATCTCAGTGGAGTTGCCTCTTTTAGAGGAGATATCCCACTCTCTCCTAGACCTGCCAATACATGTTATCCAGATGCCAGTGATCAGGGTCAGGGAAAGAGTAAGCTTAGTTTATCACCTCTTTGAGTAGATATCTGAAAGAGAATAGGAAACAGCCATGTCCTCGAGGTGTGACTTCCTCACCACAAAGTGTGCACAAAGCTTACAGTGCTGTCACACATGCCAACAGGTCCATTGCAGGCACTCAAAGCTAAATGAGCTGAATCCCAGCACGACTGATTTGTGTTAGCTGTCAACAGAGACCCAAGTATTCCACCTTTAAATATTTTCCTTATGCCAAGATCAGGAAATGTGCTACATTCTGCCAATGTTCAAAACTAATTTTTCTTCTGGGAAACTTGAGCATACGAGATGCTAACCAATTAAAATTGTTTTTTCCTCTGTTTGGAGGTGCCCATGAAATCTGGAGCTGCCTAGATTTGACACTAATTCTAGCACCTGAGATGTTCCTGCCTGTGAAGTAGGATTAGATGGTGTTTATATTTCATCACTGTCTTCCTGAAGATGGAATCTCATGAACATTGGACAGTAGTCTTGGAAGTCACCAGGTGTATATGTCTGGAGTGGAGAAATCAGGCTTCTGAAATCACTCAGAATTATTATCCTTATCTAAAATAAAAGCAAACTTTGAAGAAGTAATGGACAAGATTCCAAGTACTCCTGGACAAGAACTATGCTTTTTTTACCATTTCTATGAGATTGGAACATCATTGTAAAATTATGGTTGTTTTATGTGGTAGGCAGACAGGATCTAATGGGGGATCCAGGACTGTGTTTCACACCATTCAAGTACACAAACAGAAATTACTCACAGAGACTAAGCTGCCTGTCACTTAGTATATTTTAAATGTTATTCCATTGAAATACAAGACTGCCTCATAGAATTTTAAATATTATTAATTTAATAGGTTGCCTTGTGACATTTGTATGCTGTTTGGGAAGTTATTATCCCTTATTCCCCCATTTTGGTGAGCTGGTCAGCCAGTCTTTTTACCCTCTGATGCTACTTCTTGTTGTGACCTTTGAAAATCTGCAGTCATGGCTGTAATTGGAGATGATCACTTGGCAGAGAACAAGAAGGGTACTGATGAAATGCTGGAGGATTTAAGGTGAAAGAGAATAACCAGTTTCTTCCCAAAGTGAAAAGAGAAGAAATGCAAGAATCTGTAGGCCAATTAATGATGCAATTAATAGACAGGTACAAAGACAAAAGAGCCTGAATACTTAATGCTAGCCATTAAACAAAACCAAGCAAAACTGCTGTAATTTTTGTTCAGATAAAAACTCTGTTTGGTGACAGGAACATAATGACAATTTCCATTACATGTGAAAGGTCAGTAATAGGAACCAAGGTCCAACTTCCACAGTGCTCCATAATTACATTCATCATCTTCCTTTTTGTTCCTGCAATAGAGTAAATTTTGCATAAATTTCTTTCATTACTCTAGACCCCATTAGAATGAAATGCAGATTTGGTAAAAATAATAGAAGGGGATGTATAGATTTGATTGCCACCTTTTAGAGTCACTGCAAACTTTTAGGTGTCCATTTAAGCTGAGAGAGGGTAAAAGCCATTTGTTTGCCTACTCAGTCCTGCACTATGGGTCAGAAACAAAGCCATTGTACTGGGGCTGGTAGATTCAGAGAAGGCTTGCAGAGGGCTCTCCAGGAGATAACTTCACATTCAGCAATGTTTGCTATCCTTTGGAACAAACCTAGAAAAAAAATCCATAAAAACCCCCCATTCTTTGATCACAACACTGAAATGGAAACTATTTCCAAAGAGGTTTAATTAGGGGATGAAATACTTTATAAAACTGGGACCTGGTCTTACTTTCTCCAGGAATCTAAGAAGCTGAGGCCAATACAGAGGACAAATTTACTGAAACTGTCCTTTTCCCTGTTGTCAAGTTGCTGTCATACAACTGCAGCCAAAAAAATCCAATTTAATGAGCTTATGAGAGAAAACTAGCCCTTATCTAACTTTTTTATTTGGACACTCTCCTGCCTCCCCCCCATTCATTTCTGGATGTATTTCAAGTTTCTGACTCACTTTGTTATCTGTGGCACAGTAACTATCATGAGAACATCTTTTTGGGGCTTAATACCATCAAGAATGTTGATGTGACATTTGAGTTTTTTTTCAGACCATCCAATCCACTATGATTAATAGCCTTGCAACTGCCTTTATTCAGGACTTTTTTGTTGTTGTTGCCTGGGTTTTTTTCAGTTTGCTCATTTTTTTCTTTTAAACAGAAAGTTCTTCAACTGATCTAAGCTTCAGATATATAAATGTTTCAGCCCACCCTGATGCCTGAGGTTATTCCTCCTCAGGTGCAGTTCTTGCCATTTCCCTTTGTTGAACTTCTTGAGGACTAACATCTTCAGGAGCATGGTTTTCACATCAACAGATCCAGCACCTTGTGCAAAATGGGGTGTAGAAGTCTCCCAAAAACTGCTTGGGAAAGAAAGTGGCTGCTGAACAACAGTGAACATAGTCCAGCTCATAAACTGGACTCAGGAGGATGAGCAGGACCTGTGCAGAGACCTCAGAGAGGCAAGAGGCTGAACCTGCTCCACACCAAAGGAGGGATGGCAGAAGCTGTAATGGTGGATGAGTGGATGTCAGAGATGGAGGAGGCTGGAGACATGAGGCATGGAAACAGAGGAAGGGTCCTACTCCATGTGCAGGCTGGCAAGGAGAGGTTCAGTGCCCTGGGAAGTGACAGAGGGAACAAACTCCATCATGAGGGGCTTCAGATTTGATAGAACTTGAACCAAGCATTTGCACTAGGAAGAAGCAACAGGTGAGAGTGGCTGGAGAATTCCCTTTGAGGAGGACAGAAACATTCACCTAACACCCACACAAATGTGATCTATGGGTCATGATAGATCAACCCAACACAACAAAACCTCTGATCAGCAGAGGAGCAGGAGTTTGCATAGAATAATTTTAGAGGAAACAGGCAGCAGTGATGCCTTAGGCACCTTAGCAGGCTAGGGGCTGTGTTTGTGGACTGTCCTGTTAGAATAAACAAACTGTATTTTACTGAGGTGAGTTTCATGCAGCTAGTATCCATTTAAACACCCAGCAGCACTGGTCACAGTATTTTGTCCTTCAGATGCCTCTTTCCCACGTGTTGCCAAAGTAAGTGGTCATGCCCGTGGTGTTTACTTCCTGAAAGGAGCTGTGGGCTTCTCCAGCATACCAATGAAAAGATGTCCTCAGAATCAGAGGGCTATATGCTAAAGGTCGTGTCATGTCCTCTTTCTTGGCTCTCCAATGCACACCAGACAAATCTCACAAAAAAACACAATGTATTTCTTGGATTTTTAGAGCTGAGGAATGTGACATTGTTATCAGTGCAGCCACAAGCAGAATGTACAAAAGCCCTGGGAACATCTTGGAGAAATTAATTTGTCAAGAGAATATTGAAGCCATAACAGCTCCCAAGGGAGTACCAGTCAACATTAAAGACTTTGTACTGTGACTAGCTGGTAGTGAGGAAGGATTTTAAGCTTTTTCCTCTTCCATCCAAAGTGCACAGCCCTTTTAAACAAAATTGGTCTTCATGTATGTCACAGGAGTATTTCCTTGAACTTTGTTAAACTTTCCATTATTTCTCAGAATGCTGACGTTGTAATTGCATAGTTTCTCTGTAACCATGTCAGCTCTGTTTACGTGAAATTGAGATGGAAAATTACTCAGATGGCTTATCCCTTCCTGGCAAATACCTTTCACAGGATGATGTTAAGTAGGAAAAACTGATAGATTCCTCTTTTACCCTATCTGCACCCTATCCAGATTTCTTTGAAGTGACTGGAAAGGTTCCCATCATTTTTCAGGGCACCTGGACTCTTCTAAGAGCTGTAAGGAAGGTGGACCACTCTTGGACTTCTTCTGGTGTTCTCATAGCAAATACAGAGACAGATTTCTGTACATGCTGAACATACTGTGCAGAGTCTGTGAGTCTCTTTGGGTCCATTGCTATTTATAACAGTTGTTGATAATACTCCATTTTTCTCCCTGAAGGTCCCAAAGGACACTGCAAACATCTGGTTGAACAGCAATCCCAAGATCAGTGACTGTTTCAATCCAGCTGCTACCAAACTGAGGCATGACAACTGCCTAGTGCTTGCAGGCTGGGAAAACCATGGCATATTTAATGCTCAGACCTGCTGCTGTCTCCTGTGCATTTTGACAATTCTGCAATACTTTTTCCAGGATTTCATATATCAGATACTTCAGGTGGAAGAGCATTTATTAAAGTGTTCATAGGTCATAGGAAAATGGCTGCTGTCCATCAAGAACCTGAAATAAGGCACCTACCCAGCAAATTCATCACTGGTCATCTGTTCACCTGGGACATTCTAATTAGAAAGAACTGTTCCTGAAGTATGCACCCAGATGAACCTGCCTCTCCTTGTTGGGGTGGCCTTGTATCCACCACTAAAACTCTGATCTTTTACATGACTCAGGATTTTATCCAGTAATTATTATATTCGTCTTATAGTCCTTAGATGAGACCTTGCATTTAGAAAGCTCTCTTGTATTTCTTTCAAGTGTTCCAGTAACAAAAACCATCCCACAGCAGCTGATGCATTGTCCCAATCATTTATTATACTGCCTCTTAGGAGGCACAGCTCATTCTTGCACTAAATTTGGTTAATGTCTTCTTTCAGCCATGAGTGCACTGAGTATGCAATTCTCAGACATTGCTTTTATGTGCATAAATCTGCTCCAATAATAAACTTTCAGTGTCTGGCTTGCTTTATCTGGGGAAGATATTATAAATCTGTTCTTTTTTGTTCTAATTTATAATGTGTTCTTGGAGTCCTGGTGTTAAATGAGTTTAACACTTTGGAAAAAACAAAATCTTTGCTAGCTAATGTGATTTTTCTAGATTAACTTATGTCCATGACTAAAGCTCCTTAGCTCCTTCCTTTCCTAACATATTTGAACTGATTTATAGCAACTTTGCAATGTCTTTATAAGTAAACTAAAGAGAGTCTGGCTTTTGGTCTGAAGCACTTTGCATGGCCATGTGTGCTGTTAAATATTTAGCACTCTCCATGGCATGAGTTTGGCTTGAGCAAATATATTCCCCCCCTTCAAATCAGGGAAAATTGATATTTCAGAAATCCAAGAGTGGGCAGGAATGGGATGCCCACAGTGCATATTTGTTTTCAAAGTCCCTGAGTTGCACTCAGTGAGGCCTCCCCAGCTGGGTGGGCAGGGTCAGCAGTGTGAGCACAGGTTATTGTTATTTTATTCACTGAGTATAAACACAGCTTCTAGGCAAGCCTGAGTAGGCATTATGGAAGAAGTCATTAGGGAGAAATTCTTCACTGTGAGGGTGGTGAGACACTGGGAGAGGCTGCCCAGAGAAGCCCTGGATGGCCCATCCCTGGAAGTGTCCAAGGCCAGGCTGGGTGGGGCTTTGAGCACCCTGGTCAAGTGGAAGTTGTCCTTGCCCAGGGTGTGAAGGGTTGAACTAGAGTGATAACTAAGGTCCCTTCCAGCCCAAACTCTTTTACAGATCTATGATTATGGCAAACGACAGATGTGTATTAATTAAACTATTAGGCTTGTTCAGAAGGAAGGGGAAGCTCTTGTCATCCTCAAGGGGCTGAGTAGCTGCAGCCCATGCAGAACAGCTGGAGAACACCTGGCTGGAGCTGTTGGGTGGCTGGTAGGGAGCTGTAGATGCAGAGATTATTTGTCCATTAGTGAGCAGTTCCGTGTGCCTGGAGGACAGAGCCAGCTCCCTCCGGTGTGCTCAGAGTGATTCACACCTCTGTGCTGGGGAATCCCAGCTGTGCTTGCACCAGCCACAGGGATACCTGTGATTCTCGCCCTCTGTAATGTGTGCTGACAGGATGAGCCAAAACACCCGTTCTGTTTCAGGGCTGTGTTTTATATTTAACACCCCATCAGCCGTGTGCAGGAGACAGAGCCAGAGGTATGTTGGTGCTTCACCAATTTTAGAAGCCAGACTCCCCCAGTTCCACGGGGAATAGATATCTAAATGCCTTTGTAGTATGAGTAAAAAGGTCTGGAGAGAAAGTGGCTAATATTTTAAAACTCATCCTACTCTCTCTTTGTTCTTTCCTTATTTCTAGTGCATTCTTCTTACATCACACTATTTTTTTCTGAATTTGAATGTGTATATACATCATGTTAGTGTTTTATAATATTATCGCTATAGAGATTATTTTGGTAAGTAAAATTGTCCCCTATATACCATGATGGAAATATAGCACATTTTAGAAATCATCTGAGTTGGATTTAATTTCTTGACAAGTTGTACATTTAAAAAAAAAAGTTGTTTCATAAAAATTTACCGTAATGCTTATTCAATCATCTGTTGCAACCATCTGCTGCTGATATATTATTTTGATTTATCATCCTAAGTCTGGCAGGACCCCATCCTATCCCCAAGGATGTCAATTGCAATTTTATTATTCCCTTCACTCAAAGCAGGATAGAATCTTCATTCAACTTACTAACCAAGGTGAATTATAATGTAATCTTCTTTCACTACTCTGTGGTTAAGAGTTTATAGTTTCTGCAGCAATGGCACTGTCATATTGGAATTTTTCACAAGTTCTATTGGACAAAACATCCCAATGAAACATTTTTGCAATTGGCTGTACATTGATCATATTTTAAAATTCACAGGAAAATGTAGCACTTTAGTACAAATATTTTGAAGTGTACTGAGTTACAGCCTCTGATCTCCTTTAGATGCCACTTAGCTGGCACATCAACCACCAGATTAATTAATGTTTCTTGAATAAATGTAGTTGGTTTACACAGCATTCAGTTTCCCTGAAGTATATTATCTTTTCTATTCTTATATCAAATAAACCAACTACATATGGCAGTAATTGCAGTTTCTAGCTGCTGCCTTAAAAATTATCTCTAATGTCTATATAAAAAGTGCAACATTTTCCTTAAATCCTATTATTGCTGGCTGCACTCTAAAATTGAAAACCTTGTGCTTGTAAAAGCATCCTGTCCAAATATTTTAGATAAGATACTTTTGGACTAGCTGATGATTTTCCTAATAAAACAACAGCAGGATGTTTTCTATTTATATATTTTTCATTCATATGCACGTAAGCTCTTTCTAAACATAGAACTCTTTTTGAAACAAAGGAAGCAGTGCTTCAACTCTCCTTTATATGTATGAAATACAACCATGTTACAGACATACATACACACACACCACTACCTGAACAGATGTGATAATTTTGTTGTCCATATGAACATTTTTATTTTGACAGCTGTACATCATATTTTTCCATGAAGCACAAATACTTGGCAATTCCTGCCTTCTGAGACAACTTTTTGAGGGGAAAAAAGGCACTTTTAATCACAAATACAGTTTCAGCTGTGAATTCTTAACAGCTAGAGGACCTTGACCATTTACAGAAATATTTATGGAAGTGACCAAGGTTAACAGTGAAGAGGTAATACTGTTAACTCCCATGCAAATTTCAAAGCATTGGGCCTACATAAAATCAAGGATAAGTATAAAAAAACATGAACACATTAAAGCACTTCTATGCCCCTTAAGATATTAAAAATTACTCAGACTTCAGTATGCCATTCCTTCATACAGCTGGAAAAATGAAGTTGACAGCTGTATATAAATTAATGGTTAATCTAGAAGTTATTGTAAAGTACACACAGACATTGGCTGTAGTTAATGCTCTGAAATCTAAGGGTATGTGGCTAAAGCTGATGTGGCCTCAAGTAAAATTCTGTGTATCAACCCTAGAGCAGACAACTAATAATGGTTATGTAATAATGGTTATTACAACAACTAAACAAGTGGTTATGACCAAATCACAGATCTTGTTTTGAATGACAGGAGCTGAATTCACCAGGTTGCACATAGAGTTTGTAAAATCCTTGGAAAGAAGGTATTCTACAACAAAGCAGATGCCCCCCAGTTAGGAGAGGGAGAGTCATAATTATCCAACAGTGTGGTTTGGGGATCAAATGGAACCTGCTCAATAACTGCATTAATCATGCTTAGCCAGACATTCCATCTGCACTTCCCTGACCTCTCCCTGGGCAAACTCTGTCTATAAGTGAGGTAATTGAAAATTAAATTTAAAATAAAAAAACAAATGAAAGTAAAAATCATTATGATTTTTATGAGTATGTTGATAAATCCAGAAAAAGGTCACTGGGCAGAGGAAGGAACAGCTTTTTCATTCTATGCAAGTCTTTGATCCTATGTGGCCTCTATCTAAAAAAGAAATGAGATTTTTGTTTGCTTTTTCAAGCAAGCACTTTAAAATACATGTCTGTTAAAAAAAAACAAAAACACAACAAAACCAAAGCAAGCCTGCCTGTTCCTCCTACTTAGGAACCTGCTTCTCTCCACTGAATGTAAATAGAAGACTGATGATTAGAAGTCTTTGAACTCCAAAGCTGTCATCTGCATCTTCACAGAACATGGAATTAAAGTGTGACACTTTCATATGTTGTTGGAGATGCTACCTGTTTAATTAGGTTGGAATTAGAGGTATTATTGGGAGATAATGTACTTTGATGTTCACTAATACAAAGATCCTATTTTGGTTCTGTAAGCCTCTATCCAGAAGTGTGCTGAAAACTGGGAATGCATACAAGGGTATGCATTCCAGCTCTGCATTTTTCCCTGAGCACAAGTTTCTATCCCCTTGAAGCACATTTCTGACAACAGAGAGGAGAGGAAAGTGACTGAGAGAGCATGTGTTTGCCAGGATAAATCATGTCAGACCAACCTGGTTGTCTTCTACAGTAACATGGCTGGGTTTGTGAACAAGGAGAGAAGAGGGATACCATTCACATCAGCTTGGGCAAGATTTTCAGAAACATCTCCCACAGTGTTCCAGTATTCATTTTTGGACACCACAGTCAAGTTAAGTGGGTAACTATATGGATAAGGAACTGGATAGGCAAGCTAATCAAAAGAAAAATAAATATACACTGTAACAAAACCTAGGGGAACAAAAAGTGGTTTTTCTTCAGGTCTTTTTAAAATTTATTTTATTTTTTTTTTTTTTTTTTTTTTTTTCTCTACTGGGACATGAAGGTGTAGTTGGAGCAATATCTGTTTGACAAGAGGCTTGGAGAGCTGGGCTTTCACAGCTTGGAGCTATGGATTTGGGGAGAACTTAACATCAGGCTGCAGTGCCCATGTGGAAACCATCAAGGATGAGTAGCTGGGCTTGTCCCAGCTGTGCTGGAGGACAAGAGAGCAGTAACTGAAGCAGGAGAGGCTCACCCTCAACAGAAAGAGAAACTTTTCCCACGAGAGGACAGTCAGGCAATGACACAGGTTTTGCACACTTTGTCCTTGAAGGCTTTCAAGCACTGACTGGAGAAGTTCTGAGCATTTTGGATTGGTCCCAGAGCTGAACCTGCCACAAGCAGGAGGTTCCTCCTGAGGGTCCTTCTTGCTGGAATTATCCTGTGATCCATCCTCCTCCACTGTTTGACACACAGAGCAAGGCTAAAAGGACCTTTTCTCTGTCTTGGCATCATCATTCCACTATTCTTCTCTAACAAGTGATGAAGAAAAATTAAGGCTAAAGGTGGGGGTTTTAAAATAATTTCTTCTCTTTGTTGGTTCCCCAATCCATGCATCTTATTCCATAGCATTCTAACAGAACGCAGAAAAATATAACAATTAAATGTATTTTGTGTTAACCACTTTTCTAGGCAATCCCAAAACAAAAGCTAATTGTCCTAATGCAGGTTTCTTATACATCATGCCAGATGCTAGCTATTTACCCTAAGAAACTGTGTAAATAAGAATACCTGGAGAATATTAAGAACAGTTTTTTATTTCAAGAAAAGAATTATACGTCTCGCTTCCAAACTGTTTGAGTAGCAACAGGTGCACATAGAAATCCTACCAGAATAAAAATGTCTGATGGTACTGTGTTACCAGTGGCTGATAATTAGATACAAGCAATACAATCTTCTTCTGATACCTTTATTACATTTTTTTGAGATCTCTTTACAGAAAAGAAAAGAAAAGAAAAGAAAAGAAAAGAAAAGAAAAGAAAAGAGAAAAACTCAAAACACACCAAAACCAAACAAAAAATCCTACAGGAAAAAATCTTTCAGGCAAGAGAGTCACTGGCCTGCTGTTTGCATAAAAAAAAATTAATTGGAATTTAGCAACTGTGAATGAAGAAGGACAGAAAGAATTGAAGCCTCAAATTGTTATTCAAATGTCAAGAAAGGCTGGGTGAATCTGAACTTGGGGCACATTAGGCAAATGAGACCTGGGGGTTGTTTAATCTAGCACAATGGTAGGTATAATCATTTCTGTGTAAGTGGATGCATCTTCATTTCCATAAATGAAGCCAGAGCTGTACTCCTCACAACCACCATCTACATTACAGCTTATGTTAGACTAATGTGCTGCTTTTTATTTCCTGTTTTCTCTATAGTCTTTGACAAATATTTCACCTTTATGGGCGACATTCATTTCACCTAATTTTGGCTTTTAAAAGTTGGGCATCTGTCATAGAGTTGGGCATCTGTCATAAAATGCATTAATTTTATAGACAGCAGAGATTATAAATTGAGCAATTGCTTTTGCTCCTCCTACAGGAGAATGTATTTCTGGGACTGTTGGGGAGCAGCAAGGACTCAAGCAAGCTGCTGTGGATGCTCCAGTCTGACCTCCTTCCACCAGACACTTCCACTACAGTTTTTGGGTGACCTGGTCTCTCTGCCAGTTGTTCCCTACACTGATTTTCCTGTTCTCAGAAAGAAAGCTGAGCAATAAAAATTGAATTTGTTTCCGCTTCTTCTGTCTCTCAGCCCACAGAAGGTGTTGTAACAGCTTTCCCATCACCTTTCCAGATGGATTCTCCTGCCCTTAGTGCCCAAACTCCAGATTTTCCTTTCCAAAAGGGTTATCTCACTCCATAGACTTTTAGAGATAGATTTAGACTTCAAAACATAATAACAATCAGAACCTTTCCCTTCAGCATAGAATCATAGAATTAAAAAACAGTTTGGATAGAAGGGACCTTTAAAGGTTTTCTAGCTCAGTCTTCCTGCCATGAGCACATTTTCAACTAGATCAGGTTATCCTGAGCCTTATCCAACCTGACCCTGACTATTTCCTGGAGTGGGACATCTTAACTACTCCCTTGGCAACTATTCCAGAGTTCCACCAGCCTCATAGTCAAAAATCTCCTTATTTCCAGTCTAAATCAACTCTCCTTCAGTTTAAAACCATTGCCCTTTGTTTTATAGCAACAGGTCCTGCTAAAAGATCTGCCCCCATCTTTCTTGTAAGTCCCCTTTTTATATATGCTATTTCTAATTTAATAGGAAAACACCTCTGAAACACATCAAAACTCTTGCAGAATATATATTTATCAGGCCTGACCACTGATCCTTCAGATTTCTCCCACTTCCAGGTAGAACCACTTCACCAGGATTAGTCAGTGCATGATACTCCAAGGCAGTCATGTCACTGAGAATTTTAAAAGTATGAAAAATCAGACATATGCAATGACATTTTTATAAAATTTTCCTGTAAAGGATATTTTTAAATATCTGCATCTATATCTATCTATCTATCTATCTATCTATCTATCTATCTATCTATCTATCTATCCATCTATATCTATATAATCTATATCTATATATCTATATCTATATCTATCTATATCTATCTATATCTATATATATCTAATATATCTATCTCTATCTCTATCTCTATCTCTATCTCTATCTATCTATATCTATATATCTATATATCTATATCTATATAAAAGCAGTGTGCCATTAGGCTATTGCCCTTTGTGCATTGCAATTTTCTCCTTTTAAGTGTACTTTCACAGTGTTTGTAGTTAATGATTGAATCTTCTGCTTTAATTACATGTGTCAGAAGTAATTTATCAACAGAGAAGTAATTAATCTGTGCTTTAATAAGCAATAGCTCATATGATCTGTAAAGGAATTTTTAATCTGCTCTTCTGGCCATTGGAATTCCCAAGGATGTTTTAAAGGAGAGTGAGTGAGAACCATATTTTCTTAGGTTATTCATTAAAAGTTGTTTTTTTGATGTAACTTATTAAAAATGGTAACAAATCCATATATTTGGAAAAAGATCTGAAATAGATACTTTTCCTCAAAACATACACACACAAAGTATTTTAAACTTCTGAATTCCCATCAACTGGCAAAGTTTTCAGCAGAGCAATTTTACCTGCAAAACAACAAACAATACTGTTTAGTGTTATAGTAATTTTTATTTGCAGAAGTGTAATAAGAAAGTCATCCCTTCAAATTTGAGATGACTCATCCAAGCTATAGGTTGGTTTGATTCATTAAAATTAATGATAGCACAAGGCATCCAATAAAAGCTGATAGAATGACAAAGTTTAGCAGGATTAAGGCTTTGTTTCACCAAAAACAAATAGGACTTTGGATTGTAAAAGACTAAGGGTTGGTATCACTCACATATGCTTTTAAAATAGAATGGCATCCTGCTAGGAAATTCAATAGAGCTGGCTAATAAATAAGTGCAATGAATATATCACTAATGCTCTGCCAACAAGAAGATACATTTCTCAGAACAGTGGCCTACTTGTTTGCTTACATATCTCAGTGTCACCTTAAAAGAAAACCTTAGATTTGGCTGAAGTAGTGTTTTGGCAAAGCACTTCTAGCACTCAATCAAACTATAGAGCATTGTTTTATATCACTTGCTTGCAAAAAGTACTTATAAAATATGCCTTCCTTGAAATTGCTTGTCAAAATATGGTATTGAAATTAAAAGGAAACCCATTGCATGGACATATATGAAAGAAAGATGATGATGAAAAACATAATTTTGGAAATGCATGCGTCAAATTTTTGGAAAAAGTATTTAGATAAAATCAGAAAAAAACAAAGTTGTTTTAATGTCTTCTTAATTTAGCACCCTGAGTTCTTTACATAGTTTTTCATAGTGTAATAATTTTGTTTTTTCTGAGTCAGATGACAACAAATTCATTTATAATTGCTTACATAACTACCAAACATTTCATTAAGTTTAACATTAAGAGTCACCCTGAGATAGGGCTGGAAGTAATTCACTGTTTTTCATTCACTAGTCTCTTCTTTCAAAAATGCCAGTCACCAATTGCAAGCAGACATTCCTTGGAATTCAGAAAGCAAAACACAATGAGCAGACAGCAAGTCTAGTCACTATTCCTCTAGGAGTGGAAAAAGCAAGAAATTAAAGGAAATATATCTGTGAATAAGAAAATCAAACGTGAAACAGACACTGCTGTGACAATCTCTTGTGCAGGATTTGCTGATTAAACATCCTTGTTATTTTATTACATGTTTATTACATGTGTTGTGGCATGCATGGACCAGGCTGTTCCCTCATCACAGAGACCATTCTAACCAAGACTGAAGAGCCATGGAAAGCTCACTCACCACGTGTGGGGTTTTTTTAAAGGGATTCAGAGATCCACAGCAGGCTCAGTTTGGCTTCTAAAGCAAGATGCTTCTTGGGAAAGACAGAAGACAAATTGTTTCCCTCTGAGAAACCTGACTTTCTGTGAAATTCTCTCTTTTCCTGTGTATTTCTTTGCTATTTTAGCCTTTTCTTCCCCAAGATATTTCACTAGGATTTTCAAAAATATGCACAATATATGTGCCTTCATGACCTTTTATTGTCCTGGATGGGGTGGAAAGGGAAAGTTCAGAACACACCTATCATTTAAAAATTCAAGTCAAGAGAAATGGCAAAATAATGGGGAAGGCACTGCAACTGAAAATATTTTCTGCTCAAGTTTACACATGTATAATATTTACTGCTATTCTTCTGTAGTTTAGCTGGACTTTTTAATGTGTTCACTGGCTGAATTGGGAAATTATTTAGATGCATGAGAAATGTTGCTGTTCAGCTTGGTGCCAGCTGGCAAAAGTACTCTATTATTGCACTACCAATAATACGCTTCAGATTTTCACACTTATGCATTGAAAAAGAAAGAACATTTAACATAAACATAATATAAACTTCTCACATATTTAAGATAAAGCAAACAGTGCTTGGTTAAACTTTCTTTTCCCACTTAGTGCCTATGACTTTAGTACCACAAGACTGCAAATTGTTGCTTTGGGAAAAAAATGACAATTCATACTAGCCAGACTGAGACATGATTAGTTGTTTGCCAGACTTTTTCACATACTTAAGTTATAAACTTTGTTCTATTTTATGGCACTTTTTTCTTTTTTACAGAAATGCCATTTAAAGCTGTATAGAAATACATACACAAACTGAATGTCTTTCCAGAATTTTGTTAGTTTGTTTCCTTTCTCTCTTTGTCTTTTTGCTGTATTTTGATGGATCACACATCTTCAGTCTTCCCTTCTTGCTAAAACTGAGAATATTACTTAGAGGAAAGATGTCACTTTTTTTAGACCATTAGGAATTTTTTAAAAAGTCTGGAAGGAGGAAAGAGACTAGACTGCCACAGGCAGAATAGGGTTAATGGAAATGGAAAGAGAAGTAGAGGACAAGGGGTGCTGGGATTGTGAACGAAAAGAGAGATTAGGAAGAAATTAAATTTAAAAATTGTCTGGAAAATTGGATTTTAATTGTTAATTCAGATACAAACAAGCTTTGGGGCAAAGGCAACTCAAGTGAATAAGTTAGATGGAAAAAGGGTAAAAGTGAGTTTTTCTGCTGTGGGAAGAAGGGAAGGAATAGGGCTAGAGAGAAGATTTACCGTGTTGAAAATGGGGAGGATAACTGAGAAAAGGAAGAGACAGGTAGCTGGAACTTGAGTAAGAATCCTGAGATGGTGGAGGGATCAGGAAACCCCTGGGACAGGGGAAAAGAGTAGGGGTGCAATGGTGGGGGGCTACACAGCAAAAGTGATGAGCTGGGAAGAGGTATGGAGCTGAAAAGAGCAAAATACTGACAATGTCAGCCAAAAGAGGGGAGACCAAGACTAGCTGACAAGGCAGCCATAGATACTTGCTCAATTAATGCAAATTGCAGTCCCCTTACACACAGTGTATGTTTGGATATTCTGGGCACTGCTTTTTTGGTGACAATGGTCTCACTTGTCTTGATTTTTTTCCGTGGTAGTTAAAATTAATTTATAATTTCACATAATTAATGAGAGAAAATAGATCCATGGTTTACAAGACACAATGCTTTTTAAAAATAGAAAGGATATAAATAAAGAGTATCTCTCTTGCCTAGACATTGTTCTGTAATTCAGAACTGGTTGCTCTGGTAACTTCCAAAGATACTTTTTCCTCCTAAGCTGAGAAATGAGCTGACTTGTAAAACCACACAGCCAAATAGTTCAAGCAGATGGTGAGTGACCTCAGCAAACAGGAAAAGAGAAAGGATTACCAAAATTGTCCCACATTAGGGCTACAGCATCTGTATCACAAGGGAAATTTCTGAAGTACTAATTTTATACAATCCACTTAACACTTTTCCTCCTCAGGTCCCAGCTGTCCAATGGGCAGTTCCAGTTTGTTGTGGACAAACTCTTGTTTATTTTTTTTTTTTTAATTTTCAACAGGAAAATAGTGGAGGAGGACTTCTTAATGTTTTTTCAATCTTACCAGAGAAGATACTAATTCCCAAAGCACACAAGATATAGAAAAATGTGTTCATCAAGAGCCAAAGTGTATTTCAAGTGGAGAAAGATTTTGACATCACTAATCTCCACTGTAAAATGATTGATAAATTGATATACAGTTTATTTTAGAATATTCAGGAATCTCTGAAGCAGTGTATCCAAATTATGCTCCTTCTCAGGAAAATTAAGAAATTGTTTATTAAAACTAATAGCATTATACCATTTCTGTTGCTGGCTTGATAATTAGGAAAAGTTATTTAAGAACTTTCAAAATAATTCACAATAAGACAGAAGCTATTTAAGGCCCTTTAAAAAGAACTCTTAGCAGTTTAACAGTTCAGCCAAATCTACAGATCTTTTTGTTAGTTTCTCCACAGAGCTGCAGGTAGTTTTTGGCCTCCCAACTTCTTGGAGAGGAGCTGCTCTTCTGGGAATATTCTTTTTCTTCTGGACTAGCCTGTATGAGTTTTTTCAATCACCAAAACAGGATAAACATTACAATCTAAATTACTAATTTTAGAAGAAGAGTTGATGAAAATCACCCATAATCTGTGTTGCCAGGGAATCTACCAAAGATAAAAACCTTTGACCCTTTTGCATCAGGTTAATCCTGTAGAATGGGAGAGACACTAAGACTGGGTATTTGAAAGCAACAGCCTGCTTTTCTTGCTGTGCACATGAAGTGAAAAGAGTCACCATGTTAGTGATCAAATTGCAAATATCCTGCCCTGACCCTGTGGATTGGTGAGATGCAGGCAGCTCTCCCCCATGCTCACACAATCTGCCAGTTTAACCCCTGGAAAGGTTGGTAGTTCAGGGAAGTCCCTCACATCAGGAGAGCAGGGCTGTTTCCTCTGGACCACAGGGGCTTGGAATCAGACCTCAGGTGCACACATCTCTGTCTCTGGATGAGATTGCATCAGCCCTGTAGTGCACTGAGTCTGTACAGGATTGGCAGTTTCAGCATTTGGATTAAATGTCCACGCCTATTACTTTATACCACAGATTTAGTGGCAGTTTACTGTGATTAAGAAGCTGGTATCATTCCATTAAATTTCACTTGGAGCCATGGAATTACTAATGTTGCCACTCATGCTTATGAATACAAATTCAGGTACACATATTTTCTCGTAAGTGTTGTGACAGAGTTATTAGAAACCTCAGTGTAAGTCAAAATCAATTAGAAAAAGATTACCAACTCTACTTTTATTTCCTAAGGACTCCCTGCTCTCCCATATTCCAGTACAGAATACAATCAACAGAACAGTTCTTATGCACAATCTTCCCTCCTCTATAACCAAGTCTTTTCTGGGAAAATGGAAGGGCAAGGAATGACTATCTTTTTACCACCTGACACATTATCCTTTATCACTGAATTTCCCCAAACTATATTTAGCCTGTCTCAACAGCCAGGTATCCATTTGGCTTAAAAGGGGGGAAAACATCAAACCAATATTAAACTGCTTTTAATCTTTTCTTAGCTGAAGTCTCTAATCTCATTTCTAGTTCAGCTTTGAGTGACCTCCAGAAATCACATCAAAGAGGCAGAGATAATACTTATCAAAAAAGGAGTATTTCTACCCCCTCTGCCTGACCACAAAGAATATGGGCCTGTTAGAGCTCTTATCTGGGAGAGTGGTTTCTCATTTTCTTTAATCTCTGGCATCATCCAAGCTTTTGTATGAAAATTTCAGGCAGGAGAAAAGGATATTTCATGTAAACATCATTTTAGTGCTCTGGGAGCATAAACTAAGCAGGCTTGGCCTCTAAGGAGCACTGTGGAGTAAGATAATTGGAATTTATTGAGTATCTCCACTGAACCTTTTTGCAAAATGCTGTATCAACAGGCAAGGTCAGAGCTTGCTGTCCCTCAGCCTGTTCCTGACTGGAAAACATCTCCTTGGGTTCATGGGGAGCAGGAAGGGTGACAGAAGTTGTCTGGGATATCTCCTATTGACAGCTCAGAGACTGAAGCCAGCTGTGTGCTGTAAATCTGTATGTGACTAGTGTCCACATACTGCTCTTGCTTTGAGGGCATCTGGCATCTCTCCTGCAGGCAGAGTCCTTTGATGGAGCACAGAATAACAAAGACATGCAGTCACAGACAGCCCATCACATCCTTCTGGGCATGAGTGCCCCTCACACTCATTCTGCCCTCTAAAATACACTTTGAAGTATGAGCACCATAACTAGACACAGTACATCCATCCACTGCCAGGTGTGCTTGCCCACAGAGACACACATCTTATGCAAAGATAGCAGGGTATGGCCAAAGACACATACAAGAGAAAATCAGGTTCAAGACCTTCTAAGGAACTGGAACTGCAAGGGTACACAGGACCTGATGAGATGTATCTATGGGTACTGAGGGAACTGAGGGATGAACTGGATAAACCATCATCTATATTTGAGAAGTCATGGCAGTCCAGTGAAGTTCCTGTTGACTGGAAATGGGATCACAACCCTTTGAAGCTGGCAGTTCTGTTTTTCAGTCCACCTCACTGTTCACTACTCTAGGGTGCACTTCAGTAGCATGTCAATGAAGTTGTTAGACAAGTGTCAAAAGCTGAAGTCAAGATAATCAACTTTTCCTGTTCTCCCCACATCAATAAGCCAGTTGTTTCATTAAAGATAGTTATCTTGCTGGTTAGACATGATTTTCCTCTTGAATATCCATGCTGACTCTTCCCAATAAACTTTTTAATTGATATTTCTGGAAACACCTTCCAGTTGCTGTCAGCTTATGCACCATAGTGTTTTCCTTCCAGCAGATTTCATGCCTACAAGAAATTCCCTCTATACCCAGTTCTGCTTGAAAGGCTTCCCTCCACCCTTACCCATACCATTCTACAAGGCTTTTCCATTATGGCATGGTTAACCCTTTCAGATCCTTTGCTTCCCATAGTCCACCCCCAACTGGGCTCTTCTTATCACATTGTGCCATTTGAGATTTTATGCATAATGTATATTTGCTTCTTAATTTTTACTAGTAAAAATGCTTGTTATCATGAGACTTTATATTTAGCCTTGCACACCTTCACTAGAAGAAAACCTCCATTTAACTAAAAAAGTTTCATTTTTCATAAACTTCCATCTTTTAGTACTTTCTCATTAATATTTCTGAACATTTAATAACTGGTTCATGATAATAAGCATTTTTAAAATCTTGCATTATGTCAACACAAACTCCCATGACTTTGCTATATTTGCTCAGGTTTTACTGACTAAAACTGAAAATGCAGCAAAAAGTAGGTAAACAGTTTGCTCAATAAGACTTATTTTCTGTAATTCCATGCTTGCTGACATGCCTTATATTCCCCATACATAAGATGTAGTTTATTGAAAACCTTATCACATTTTTTCATTACTTCCATTACTTTGTCAGTAGCTCCAGCTAGCAGAGGATTCAGAGAGTATTTCAGGCTTGTGACTGTGGATGTGAAAGAAATAGCATCAGATTACTGCTATGTTAGATTTAATTTCTGCCACAGCTAATAGCTCAGCTGCAATTGGAAGCACTGTTATGAGCCCTTGTATGAAAATGGACTACACAGCAAGGATAGTGTCAAATCAACTGAATCTATTAAATCATTATGAGTATTTAAGGCCATGGGGAACAAGAGACAACCTGAAATGGCAATTTTACATGAACTGCAGTTGAAACCTGAGTGTAGATGGAAACTGGAAAGATGACAAATTCTATTTCAGAAAAGTTGGACCCTGATGAGTCTTGCTGTACTTGGGTATTTGTATTGGGTCTGGCTGATATGGACTATATTTTCCCCAAAGCAGCCCCCATAGTGCTGTGCTGTGCATTGGTGACTAGAAAGGTGTTGATAGCACACCAGTGCTGGACATCAAATGCTGATGGGGAGTAGAGAATAAACCTTTTGTTTTCCTCTTCTTCTGCACACAGCCTTAGCTCTTGCTTTATTACACTGCCCTTATGTTTTTCATCCTACTTTTTCCCTCACTGTCCAGCTGAGGAGGTGTGATAGAGCAGTGTGGTGAGTACCTGGCATCCTCCAGCCTGGGTCAACCTACCACAACAGCCAAAAGACCAATAAAGCATAAGAGTGGAAATTCTTCTTTATATATTTTCCAGGCCTGTCACTGGATCCCTTTCTTCCTCACACCAAACCAACACCTCTTCTGACCTAAGCATTCAAAAGCACAGCTACTGCCAGAGGTGGGATAGTTATGGCACCTTGATAACCAGAGGAATAAAAGGGACATTGTTTTCAAGAACTTCTGATGGCCCCTGGATCAGGAGCAGACTACCAACCTCCTAAAACATGCAGTATTTTATTTGACCTAGTAAATATTTCCTTGCAGGGAATGGCCCTTTTATTAATTCTTCCTCACTACAGGGAGTTGCAGTATTTTTCTGATGTTTACTTAAACCTCAGGCAATTTATTAACATTCAGCTTTCTGGCATGTGACTTATTATAGCTTTTGAGTTTATTCACAAGATTTCATTTATGTCTGAAGTCTGCATTGGCTATAAAAGTTGAAAAATTGGAAAAATATAAAATTGAAAGCACACTCTGTTTTCTTGAAGAATATTACTCTGACTAGATAGCTGCACAGATTATTGATGATGAGTAATATTTCTCTGGAAAAGAAGGCCAAAAGAGGAATGACTGCTTCTCATCATTTTCTGAATTTCTCCTAGCTTGCAGTCACAGCTGGCATGTGTGTCTGATGGTATTAGATACAATCCACATTTAACTGTCTCACCAGATATGCTTCAAAGTGATCTGTTTGTTTCAGAGTGGTAGTTAGTTTACTTCTAGGTTACATCAAGTAGGATTCTAAAATATTATTACGTGCATTGTGATTTGGGTCACGAATGTCTGGAAGCAAATATATCCATGTGGTGACCTCCCAGCACATTCTTCTCGATGGAGCTAAACCAGAAGAGGACCCCACTATGGTGCCCTGGCCAGCAGTGGCCCCTGAACTCATGGGGCCAGACAAGATCCAAGGTCCAGGTGAAACTGCCTTGAAAGCAGAGACCTTGGGTCCTCAAGTCTGTTTGCTTCTCCAAATGGTTGCCATTATGCTGCACTACTTTCTAAAATCAGCTTGGCATTTGACAACTTCCAGAATCTTAAAAAGTTTGAAGGAGTACTCCTCTTGGAAGGGAGGGGAAGAAACGTTTAAAACCAAGGGGGATAAATTGCCTCTAGAGACTGATTCTAGTTTTGTCACTTAGGCATTGTCAGGCTCAGTTCTCTAATGGCTAACTCCAGTCTGAGAGGGCACGGAGCAATTCCCACGTCCCTGTGGCTGTGTGCTGTGATGACAGCCATCATTCATGTCACTGGGAGGCCTGGCTATGCCCTGGCAGGCAGAAGGGGAGCAGCAGAGCACTGGTACACGCCACCCTGCTTGTTTGACTTGCACCACAGTGGGGCACACATGGCCTTTGGACACACTGTCAGAAAGACACAGCCCCGTGAGGACATGGGTACATTTCCCACTGACACCAGCATATTAACGTTTCACTACAGCCAGCCTGATGGGATGCCCAAGTGTGAATGTGTTGTCAGTGGTGATTAGCCACGTTTTGCAAGTAGGTATTTGGCTCGTTGTTAAGTACCAGCAGCAGTTCCATGTCAGCCTGCTGAAGGGATTCAAACACTGCTGATGTTATTGGTGCTGCTCTGATGCCTGTGAGAACAGGCAGCTCACCCTTAAGTAAATTGCATCCCCAAGGAGTCCTGGAAGGCTTGCATAGTGCAGTGCAATTTCTTAGCCCAATGCCATCTTACCATCACTGTGGGGTGTGTGACTCTTCCACAGACAGGACCAACCTGCTGCAGACCTACCCCAGGGAATTATCTTTTCCTTGCAGAGGTTTGTTCTTTTCTCTGGACATTCCTGTTCAGTCTTTGCTGGCAACAAAAATAATGGTTGTTATACTGTCAGCTGTAAGGTCAATATTCATAAGTGCTGTAAATTATACTGCTGTAAATCAGTCCAAAAGAGTGTCAGATGTGTTTTGATAGAAATTGCACGTTAGAGAAGCAAAATGGCAGGACTGAAGAAAAGGAATTGAGCCAAGTATGATAAAAGGGCTGTTATCCTAGGTATAAATCCTACCAGGGTATAAGTCCTTGAATAAAGACTGCCACATGTAGTGAATTATATGTGCCCTGTCCAATCACTTGATTATTAATAAAGAAATAGGTGATCCTGATCAAGTTAGACCTTTCTCCCATCCAGCTCTTCTTCATCTTCTCTTTCAAGGAACAACTTTCAACTACTTGATATACTCCATACAAAATTCCATCTTTACCTCAACCGACTTCTCTTTATTAGATAATAATTTTCTAATGTCCTTAAAAAACACATAGTAGCTCATGTCTGCATTCCAATGTAGTATTTTCCTTTACAGAAGAGAATAATAAAATTAATTTGTCTACAAAATGTGTCAAAACAGGAATATCTGATATAGGCAGTTTTCCCCTGAAGAGTCTGTTCAGAGCTAATATTTTATCCCACTCCATCGATATCATCAAGCTAACAGAGACTGTGAGAGCTATTTGTACAAATCTTCTTCAATGTATAGAATAAAGAAAGGAACAGAGTGCTCTGGATGTCATATTAGACTGAAGAGTAAAATTCAAATCTTTATCACAGCTTTGCCTTTTGCTCTCTGAACCTTCTGAGTGAGAGCAAGCATACTCTGGAATGGATTAATTAAAATTTCAGAGCCACATGTATGCATATTTGGATATGTCACATAGAAACCCAGCTGCTGGCACACGGTACCCAGGGTTTCAGCAATGTTTGTTTGTACTTTGAAAAGGAAAAAAAAATCCTATCTTTAGCACCTCTCAGCACATATTTAGTTTAGCTCAGTACCCCAGACCTGGCAGTACTGCATGCTTGTTTTCTCCAGTGCAATTCTGTCAAATTCTGGTTAACAGGAAAAGTGATATCCTGAGAAAAAAACACCAAAAAAGTCTGAATTAATATTTTACAGATTCACAAACATTATTTTCAACAGTGAGAGCTCATTGCAAGGTTATTTTATGCACAGAGACAAAGCAGATCTTAATCTATGAGTTTCATTTCCTATTCTAGATAATACAGACTATTTCTCTCTTCAGTGTAAACAGGAAAGCTTGACACTACACAGGTTTACAGTTTTTAATCAAGTAAAAATGGAAGGAATAAATCTTATTTAAATATTATTACATTTGTTGCATAAATTATATTATACTTAGTTAATTCTTATTAATTAAAATTTTAAACTAAAATACATGTCTATGATTATGTTGTGCTGTACACTTTAAAGAAGGAGAGTTGTTAGTCCTTTACAAGTGTCTTTTCTAAAGATTTCCTGGCTTCAGAAGGCATTTTACAATACCAAATCCAACACTATGCAGGCAATTTCCATACAAAGATTACTTTGTTGATCTCATTTATACTGGCAAGGGTAGCTTGTGCCTTTTATGTATACAGAATTTATTGACCTTATAAAGAATCATGGCAAACACAATTTTATGCTATTGTACTAATCCATGTCTGAGAAATTGGGTTTGTTAATATGCCTGCAGGCATGTCAATTTAAACTCACGTGGTGGTAATGCTTCCAAATTTTTCCTACAACAAACAAAAGGAAGAGACAGAATATTTTATATCCATTTACTGGCACTTTTGGAATCCCAGGCTTCATTAAAGCTCCTTGAAGTCCAGATGATTCTTTGATTTTACCTGTAAAGGTGCAGATAAAGGTTTGGTGATCTCCCTTGACTAGGCATCTTTCCTGTAAATCTGTTAGATGAGCTTAGTTTAATGTTTTAACCATGATATATGGACAGAAGGGGATGACTCCTATGCTGCCTTGAAATTCCTTTTGACTTTCAGAAAGTAGATGAACAAACACAAAATCCTGGTCAGAAACTTCTTCCATGGCAGATGTGACTGGATATAGCAGAGGACTTTGTCATTCCTTTAGTCTGGCATCTGCTTCATCAGGGAATACCAGAAACCTGGAGATGAGCTGAGCTTTGGGGTTATGTCTGGGATACCTCTGTGCATGAGATTGTTGACTCAAGTCAGTTTGGATCACCTTTATTTTTATTTCTCATCACCTAGCAGGTTCAAGTGGCCACAAATACAGTTTTCCAGCCAGCAGGTGATGTGTTATACTGCAATGTACCAGAGTGGGGAGAAATTGCTCTAAAATTTGCTTTGAAGTTGCCATGGAAACCATCTCCCTCCTATCATCTTGGTTCAGTATAGCTTTACAATTCAGCTTTAGTTGCCAGATGTCTGTACAAGAAACTTCTCAGTGTCAAGAGAAGAGTGGAAGAGAAAAAGAAAAGGTTTATCTACCACCAGCATATAAATGATAACTGTTCCTGGGTGACTCAAAAGTTTAAGTTGTGGTGTAAATCACCAGGCTCTACCCTTGGATTAGACACATATCTTATTGTTTGACCCGTGCTTTTAGCTCCAGCTCACCCAAAAATATTTGTGAGCCAGAAGCCTGGAAAGTATTTTTTTTCTTTTTTATTTTTTTTTTATTTTTTCTTTTTTCTTCTCTCCAGGCGAGCAAGGAGCTTTCTGTTTCAAAACACAGTAAATGTTTATTGCTTTAGAGTTTCACTTCTGCAAGTTTCTGCCTGAATCTGGCAACTGGAGATGACAGGGTAATTTCCACAGTCCCTTCAGTTTCTCTGCAGGACAAGTGCAGGGAAATGGAAAAGGACAATCAAAGGAGAGTAATCTCAGGCTCTTCTAATAAGCTACAGACTTATTCTAGCTGAAGAGCTGGATCCTTTCAGAAGCACCTATGCTAGGGAGAAGAAAGCAGGCTTTTAGGAATTCACCAGAAAAGCTAGGACTGGAAAAGTCAGATTTCTTTTTAGATGGGGGTAAAAGAGAATGCAAAGCCAAAGGATTGCTGGTTGTTAAAAAATATTTCTTCTGGAAGTCTGACTGTGGATGTGTGAAATAATACCGTGACCCATAAAGGCAGGAGGAAATTTGACCTAGAATGAGATATCCAAAGCTAGAGGCACACCTCTGAGCAGAGCACCCTCAGAGAAGCACAGATCCTTCAATGCCCACTTTCTAGGGATCACATCTGCCATCTCCTAGGCATCATGTGCTGACCCCTCTGCCCCGGTTATACTGATCATCATAAGGAAATAGTAATTTAATTCTTTAGCAAACCTGCCTGGCACATTCATGACACTGTGATCCAGGAGGGAAGAGTAATTAATGTGAAGAATTTGACCTATGAAAAACATATCTCTGTACCTCAACAGCAGTGGGAAAACCCCATCAGATTTAGACTTGTTTATGTACTGGTCCAACAAATATTCAGAGTCTTTTTTTTCCCCTCACATTTGAATGCCTGTATCTCCACATTCTAACTTGTCAGGGCATTAAGTGTTTAGTTCAGTGGCTGGCCAAAATGAAATACTACTACTATTCAAGATTCCAATCTTTTATAAATAATACATTGCTCCTTCTATTTTTAGTGGTAGCTGGGAATTTTAAACAATGACTACTAGACAAACAAGAGCTACTGTGCTGGACACCAGGGGAAAAAAGCCACTGTGAGTCCTGCTATCTATGCTGCTGGAAGGTGGTAAGGTCAGGCAGAAAGAAATAGATAAATGCTGGACAGAAGGTGGGAATATTTGCATTTATCAGTTGCAGCACAGAGTACAGATGTCATGTTATACAGATGTCACATTGTTTCCCTCAAGGAAATCCTGCTCCTTCTCACTGGTGAGTTCCCTCTTTTGGTGGTACCATTTATCCTGTAGAATCAGGAAAATGCTAGAAGAAACTGCTTATTATTTCACAAAAAGTGTAGTTGTGATAAGTCTTCATTCATTAGAAAGATGCTGGCTTTTGTCCCTATATCGATTCCACTCTTGTACACAAATTATTTTCATTTCTGCAGTGTGAAAGTACAAAGTTGACTCCATGCAAGGAAAGATGCAAGCATTTTCCCAATGTCATTTTTGCTGCTAAAATGACAGAAGAAAAAAGAAATGCAAATGAGCAAGTATATACACAAATGTTCCCCAAGGCTTTTGATCTCCTTTCCTGAAATCAAAGCAAAAAAAGCTTTGCTGAAGGGGAAGGTTATTCCTGACAACGCACAGCAGATAGCATGGCCTGAACTGCTGGGTCCAGCTGTAGGAAAAATCAGGGACTCAAGCATGTTATAATTTCTGTACAGCCTACAGTGAAATCCAGAGGTGTGATTCAGTTGCTGTGGGGACAGAAATTTGTCCAAGCACCCAGATATTCTCTGAGAAACAGTAGAAGAGAAACCTCAGTTCTGCATGATCCATTAAAGTGGACAGAACTAAGTACTGTGGTGGAGTTTGTCTGGGACACCCAGGCTCAGTTTGACCAGATATCTCACCTACCTCCATCATATCATTACAGGGCTGTCAGGCAAACAGAACAATTCTGGATCCTTTCTTTTATAGCCTCAAACAGTGTGTGCCAAGGGCTACTTGGCTTTGTATGATTGGGAAGGGAATGATTATTGGTGCATGTGCCAAGGATTCATTTGTCTGTATTTGGAACCATGCTGGACTAAGTCCTCTCTGGACCAATGGGAGTGCACTGAAGTTAGTTCCTAACTCAAATTAGTTTGTTTATTAGAGTTATATTCTTTTCCTGGAATGGTAATGGTTTAAAAGAGTGCTAAAGCAATAATTAAACAGTGGTAACCCAAATGCAGGTATTGAAGCTGAGGAAGGCCACCTTTATGTTTCCTGCAGTTTGTATCACAACATTCATATTTATTCAAATGAGTTTGACTAAAGCTCACTTTCTACACAAAAGATTCTGAGTGATATGAACCACTTAAAAACTCCTTTCCTACCATTATATTAAATTAAACAAAGGAGAACTAGATAAGACTGTGGGGACCACTATATCTAGTCTCCTGTTTTTGCAGATGAGACTCTACATGAGCTGTTCTGTCTTAATATAAATTAGTGAAGAGATAGGCTGCAAGTTCCAACAAAAAGACAACTACAGAAATTTCTTTTTAGAAAGTAGTATCATTGCACAAGAAAAAAAAAACTCAGTTGCAATAATAGTAGAGTTGCAGTTGTTTTCACATATTTCCATGTGATTTCCATCACATATTTCCAGCCCCCCTTTTGTTGGTGCTATGGTCATGCTGCCAGGACCCTGTGACTCCCCACAGGTGGATGGTGTCAGTCTGGTGGGGCTGGAGAAGGTTCAGCTGTCAGCACCTAGAGTCCTTCACCAAGAGAAGTGAGCATGGTTTCTCTTTCCTCAATCTAGGATCTAGGTGGGGAAATCTTCATGATTGTTGATTTTCATGACTATTCATGATTTCATGTCACCTATGCACTTCCTTTTTCTTCACTGGTCTGTGATATGTTGTTACATGTGAAATTACTGTATATGGTGCATTTTAGAAATCTTACTTATTTCCACTCTTCATTATTCCTAAACACAGCTTTTTCTTCATTGATCTGCATCTGGATTTCTTGAGGTAACTGCTGGTAGGAGATCCCATTGCACTAGAACCAAGGAGTCTATAGTGCAAGGCCTGGACCCCAGCTCTTATAATCTCTTGCTTGCAATATTCAAGCCCATTTTTCCAGGTCTCTGCTATCTGACAGACTGGAATTTCTCCATACCACATTATTAAGTCACAATCATAAATATTTCATTCTATGGGGAATGTCTACTTGCTCCCACGATCTATATAAAAAATATAGTTTCATTGTGTACAGATAAGCAAGAGTAAAACAAGTTGGGCATGACTGGCTGATTATTAGAGAAATTGCAGTTGTGATTAAATGAAAACAAAATCCCAGACTGGTCAAAACATGTAAGCAAAACTTGCCAAATCAGTACACACTCTGTGACCTATTACTAGTAATGGTAATACTACACTGACAAGTCATGGGAGTAGAGATGTGAAAATCATGCTGTGACTGGGTCTCTGAGCCTTTCTTCATTTGGCATTTCAGATAATTCCACTGTTGTCTATTTTACCTATTAATTCCTCAGCTGTTTTTTTCTATTGGTCCAATTATTTGGGGTTTTTGCTTTCATGGCATTGCACATATGTACAGAGATATAAAACAAATACCTGAATAATAGAAGAGTTTTTGAAGTGGGAACAAATTAATCCATTGCCAACGAAAGAGTTGTACTGGGAAAGAATTCTTCTGCAGAAGTTTTAATTTTAGAATAATTTATTTCATATTAGATCCCACTGAAAATAATATTAAAGTGAAAATGGAGTAATGGATCTTATAGAAAGATCTAAGAGAAAAATATAATTGAATTAGGGACAAATTAGTTGGTCCAGTTTTGATGAACACACAGACCTAATGTGATGAGCAAAGATCAGAGGCTTAATTTAGTGCTTTCATTTGAGAACTAGAGAAAAGCTTCAAGCCACTTTACATGCAAGTCAATCTAATCTTCTTATGGAAAACAAAAAAAAAGTTATCTTATTCTGCCCATCGCCCTGAAGGAATGGAAAGTGTTTAATGTATGTGTACATCTCAGTCATAAGACACAGAGAATGGAAAATGCAGATAAGCAACTTATCTGGATTTAGATGGTTAGATATGTTAGTTTATCTGAGGTGGAAGAAGAGAGGATGAGTAGAAAAGTTTTGTTTCTGCTTCCAAGCCTTTGAGCTGGAGGGATAAGAGCTCAGTCTCTGGGTATGTCAAAAGGAGCTATGAAGAGTAGCTGATTTACTGGGCCTAGATAATGGAAATTTGCCCCTCAGCTGTTGCTCCTAATACTAACTGATCATCAACTCAGGTTTCAGTGCTTTCTACTACATGTAAAAAAATAAAAAGTGGTATTTGAGCTACACCAGGGCACTTAGGCTTAAGCACAAAAGAACCCAAACACTTAGTATTATTTAAAAAACATCCGAAACAACTAAAGCAAAAAAACACCATAAAAGCAAGCAAAACAAAACAAACCCACAAAAACAAAGAAACCTCAAAATATAAACCAAGAAAACCCCACAGTATATCTTTACCAGACTGCCTCAGGTCATGGTTATGTGGAGATTTAGGTTCCATAATGAAGCATAGATGTGCTCCAACAAGTGTTTACTAACAGCCAACAAGCTCTTCAGCAGCTTCCTCCTTATTTCAGTTGCCATTTGTCTAAATAAATGATCAGAACCTCAGTTTTATTATCACTGATAGAGCAGGCTGTCCTATTATCATGTCAGATCACAGAACCATTTTATTGTGGCAATCCTAGAATGGTTTGGGTTGGAAGGGGCCTCCAAGACCATTTAGTTCCAATTCCCACTGCCATGGGCAAGGGTACCTTCCACGAGACCAGGATGCTCAGGGCTCCATCCAAACTAGTCTTGAACAGTTTCAGGGATGGAGCTTCCACAGCTCTCTAGCTAACCTGTTTCAGAGTCTTCCCATCCTCACAGTCAGACTGGTGATCCTTGGCAAATCCATGCTGACTATTTCCAGCATCTTCTTGTCCCCCATGTGCCCAGCAATGCCTTTCAGGTGGTCATACTGATTTTCCTACAGACAGAAGCAAGGCAGAACCACCTCCAGTTCCTGAGGGTGATCTGTTGGCTCATTCTGAATAGGAGTGCAATGTACACTTTCCTCTGGGCTTTGGAGACCCTTCTCCTACAGGTATGACTTTTAGGAATGATAGAGAGCAGACTTGCAAGGCCTTTTTAGCTCTTTCAGCACTCTTGGATGCAGCCTGAGTCAAATGAACCCATGCAGGGCAAGGCTTTGAAAGCATTCCCAGTCTTTCCCAATCCCATTCCCAAGCATTCCCAGTCTCCATTTACTGCTGGTCATACCCCTCCTCCCCGAACCCCTTCACAAGACAACTGGGATAAGCTAAGGGAAAGAAAACAATGAGTGCTTCACATTTAAAACGTGGGTTAAACATCTCCTGTAAGGATGTTGTGTTTTCCACTCCTGATAGTTGTGAAAACACTCAGGAAATCTTCAGTAAACATCATCTTTTCAAGACAATCAACTTTGCATGACATTAGTTCATGCATGCAAATCATATATATCTTTCACTGCCTAAGCAGTAAGTCTGGCAGGAGAATAAATAATGAATTTGAAAGAAGCATTGCAAGGTGCAGGCACATCTGTCAATATAATTCATTTTCTTAGGCATGCATTTTGTAGCACAAGAAATCAGCATCAGAGAATCACAGAATGGTGGAAATTGAGAGGTGCCTCTGGAGATGATCCAGTCTGGTGTCCCTGCTCAAGCTAAGGTCACCTAGAGCAGATTGCTCAGGGCTATGTCCAGTTGCATTTTGGATGTGTCCAAGAGTCACGGTGGGAGTTGAGTTTTGCCAATTTTAATATATTTAATTTCCTTTAGAGATAGGATCCAGGAGTAAAGACAAAGGCTGAAAACTTAAAAGGATATAAGAAGAAGTTTATTAATAATACAAAAAAAAGAAGAATTCAGAATAAGATTCCTAGATTGTTCCTTCCTCCCCCTTCCTTCATCCCACATTCCTTAACAACAACATACAGAGAATGCTTCAGTCAGTTATCTACTTAAATAATCATTTTAGTTGACTTAAGAGAGAAAAGTTCCCTTTTTAGTTATGGCTTAGGGAGTGTCGTCACCTTCACAATCCACATCCACCTGTGAAATACTGCAGATTATGACTCTCCTCCCATTTTTCACAGTCCTTCCAGAGCTGTGCTATGGGTTATGTTGCACAATTGGTGTACTGCATGTAAAGGCAGGCTGCTGAAAAACAAAATTCTCTTCATCTCCTTCTCTATCAAATGTCTCTGCTCATATTCCAGTCCCAGAACAGAGAGAACTCCATTTCCCCAAGGCAAAAAATCTTCTTCTCAAGCATCCAAGCCTCCCCAAGTATATTTCACAGTTTAAAGGAATTTTAGTGTAGTCACAATCCCCTTAGCCCACAAAAAAGGTTTTCAGCTACTTTTCAGTTGCATCTGTTCAATCTCTCCCCACCAGGAACTTTATCTTCATTCCACTGATCTCTGTAGTCTCCATGCTTGATTTCTTCTCATCCAGGGGAGCTCAGGAGATCGAGGATCTTATCCAGGCATTAAGAAGTTAAAATTGTATCCATATCGTGAAGAAGCCACCTGGACAGCTGGAGGGCTGGTTCCGCCACGGGGCCGGTGCCAGGGCCACGCGGAGCCAGGGGCCACCAGGCCAGGGCCTGGAGCTGGGGCATTGCTCTCAGCCAGAAGGCCAAAGAGCCCGCATTAGCCTTAGCAACGTGATTTATGAAAGCGAAATAACTTTTCATTGGTTTCCCGAGCTGTCCACCACCAAACCAGCTCTCTGATTGCTCCCAGCAGCTCACAGGGGAAGCCCCCCGAGACGGGACAGCCTCCTTTCCCGGAGGCGAACCCACCTCTCCCCCTAGCACACGAAACCAACACACCAAGGATGGAGACTCCACACCTCTCTGGAAAGCCTGTTTCACTGTTTGATCCCTCAGAGGAAAACAAGGTTTTTTTCTCATGTTTAAATTTTAAAAGATTGGGCTATTTTTAGTCTCACTTGATGGGATTCCTGTTAGTTAATTTTAGTCTGTGAGAGATGGATATTGATTAATCTGAACTGTGATTGAATAAAATTAATTTTCTATCAAAACCCAGCTTTTCACCGCTTGTGGAGTGACATAGACAGATAAGTTTAAACATATAAGACTTGAATCCTACCAATGATAAGTATTCTTCCATAGCACCACACAAACTCAAAAAAGGAACAGAATAAAGACCCAAGCGAAAAATAAAAAAATAAAGGAAAAAAAAAATAAAACAAACATAATAAACCTGGACTTCTCTGCTTTGAAAATAATGATTTCCAGTAGCTAGGATTTAAAATACACAGCTATTCTGGTTTTCTTCTTTGCTTTGCTTTGCTATGCTTTGCTTATCTTGTCTCTCGACATATATTTATGGGATCCATTGTGCTATAGGAATACAATACCTTATCCCACTCCACTTGTAACCTCTAAACCTGTTGGTTAAGTACAACTACTACTAAACTGTAAAAGGTACTACATGAGGGCCCAGAGCCAACAAGTCTTGTGAAAATCAGCAAATGGTTAAAAATGATGAAAAGGAGAGTAAAATTGAGTGTTTATCTATTTTGAGAGTTGACATGACCTGACATGAGTACCAGATGGCCAGTCAGTGCACCTATAATCCCAAACTAGCTACAGGACCTGGGATTTTTTTGCCTTGGAAACAGAAAACACGCAGGGAACACAATAGCAAGGGAATGATTTGGGAGTAGGGGAGGCAAGAGAGATATTGAGCATGAGAGAATCTAGATAGTATCATGGAACTGGAATGCAATTGGACAGCAAATGCCCTAATAACCAGTTTCTGCCCTCGGTTATGAGCTATAAAACTAGAATAACTCCCCCATTTGTTATTTTTTCCCCTAGTTATCACAAGTTGACCCATCTGTTTATATTTTCTGATGCAATGCATGATGATGGCAAATTGAAATTCCCATCAAATGACAATATTTTTCATATACTTAGCAGCATCTGAGAAACCAAGAGCTTCACAATATCTACATATCCTGACTTGTCAAATAGAAAACTACCATCTGACTAACATTTTAAGTGTCAGAGTTGCTTGGATGGCACATTTACCAAGACACAAAATAACTTCAGCCATATGCTTTAAAATATGATAGGAGAGTAAAGAAAACTAAGCATAAGCAGAAGCCTAATCCATGGCCCAGAGTAAAATGATGTCTGCCTACATTTAGGCTCTAACAAAAGTCTAACTAAACTACTCATTTTCTCAAATGAATCAGTTTCCTAAAGAGCTGGCAATCCGAGCTACTCCAGATCCTCACATCTGCAAACTTAATGCAAGGAAAGCAATCTGATTTAGGATCAGAAACCTTTCTTGAGATAATTTGGTGGGTGTTGACACATGTAACCCAGGTCACCCCTTTGCTTTTCATCAGGTGAGAGAAAAGTCCTACATCTTTTACTAGCTCATGATCCATTAAGTGGGAATACTTCCAGGAAGAAGTACATAAACCAAATTCTGTTCCCTAAATGACAAAAACTTGCTCCATACATATCACAGAGTCTGTGAGGAGGTTGCAGTAAAAAGCAAAAGCCTTGCTAGTGCCAAAGCAATGTCCATTTTTTCCCCTCTCTACTAAGTTACTAATTTCATTGTAGGAGATGATGGTGTTCCTAAGGCCCAGTTTATCCTGTGTCTCCATGCTGACTACTCCCAATCACCTTCCCGTCTTTGATGAGTCTGGAAACAATTTCCAGGAATGTCCCAGGACTGTGGTGAGGCTGCCCAGTCTGTAGTTCCCAGGATATTTTTTCTTGCCTTTCTTGAATGTTGGAGTGGCCATTGCTTTCTGCCAATTCCAAAAACCCTCCTGTGATCACTACAATCTTTCAAGGGTAATTGGGAGCAGCCTCACATCAGCCAGCTCCCACAGCACTTCTGGGTGGTCCCATCTGACCCAAATAACTCACATATGTCGAATGTTGTTTAAATCTTCCCCAACTTAATTTCTTGCTTCAGACTTCCCCACTGATTTCAGGAGTCTGGGATTCCTGAAGGCAAATATTACCAATAAAGGCCAAAGCAAACATGGCATTGAATGTCTTGGCATTTTCCATGTCCTGTGGCATCAGGTCTTCTGCCCCTTTCAGCATCAGACTCACATTTTCCCTCACCTTCCTTTTGCTGTAGAAATTTTTCTCATTATATTCACACTCCTTACAGTTTCAGTTCCAGGTGGGCTTGGGCTTCCCTGACTGTGCACTCTTGAACAGTGCCTCTATATACCTTTTGGGCCACCTCTTACTTCTTCCAAATCTTGTATACTTTCTTTTTTGTGTTTGAGTTTTGCCAAGAGACCCCTGCTCATGAGGGCAGAACTGGTGTTGTCTGTGCTTGACTTTGTACACATTGGGATGGAGACTGCATCCAATTTTCCTAAGACAAGCTAGACTTGTCTAGCTTGATGCCCACCATAATGTCTTTCCCCTCCACATCTATTCCTTCTGCTAGAGAAGGGCACAGGGATAAAGTCATTCTTCCCTGTGTTACACACAGCTGAGTAAAAAACTGAATGCAGAGAGCCATAATTTCCTAGGCTTTTTGCAATCCAGTCATGTATGATTAGGCTTATTGAGCTCTTTGGAAAACAAATATATAAATCTCACCATGTACTTTTGTAATACATAGGAAAATGTTCTGGTGTTTCAGGGCAAGTCAAATAGCACATTTTACAATGTTATTTCTGCAGATGTGTAATACAATGTGCTTTTTCAGGCATTTGAGCAATAATATGCTTTACAGTGTTCTTCAGATTTTTAAAAGATTGCAATTTTTGTTGTCATGTATTTAAGCATCCTCAAATATCGTAGACATGTTGCATCATGTTACCAACATTTCACATTACTACTTAATAAGAAGCCAAAAGAGAAATGTCAGCAGGATGATTATACTTTCACTTTTCACTGTACCAGTGAGGAAAAATTACACTGCAATCCAATAGAAAAGAAGTATTGCAGTGTGGAGTTGAAAATACAAGGTGACAGCCTAGATAAAAAAACAAAAACCCTGTATTGCCTTTATGCAGATAGCACCATGGAAATTTCTTGTTTCCTTAAAAAAATTAAATCAGATGTATCATAGACCTGAAAGTTAAATCAATAAGCAAAGTTGGAATTCAAACTGATGTGCTTCCACTTTTCAGAGAATCAGAGTCTTGTGGATAAATGGGGAAAAAAGAGACCAAGGGACAAACTAGTAAAAATTAGGTTAAAAAGGAAGCAAAAAATGTGACTGAATGCTCTGCAACTGGAAGGCAGAAAGGATGAAAATAAGAAATGAGCAAAAAAAGACATAATTTACTCACCTATGGAAGAAGAGTTCCAGGGGAAGAACAGATGCAAAGCAGGATATTTCCACAAATGTACATCTTGCCAGCTTTTGAAAGGAACAAGACAGCAGGCTGTTCAGATGAATGCAAGTGCAAAGAATCAATACAATCTTGCAAGTGTGAAAGAAATATTTAAGATTTGTTCCCATCAGTTTGTTTTTTTTATTTGTTTATTTGTTTTTCTTTTGCTCATTCTTTGGTTTTTCATATCTATTTAAATCTCTGGTTTATGTAAGTGACAGCTGCTTGAAGCTGGGACTCTTCTGTAAAGTTTACAGACATTTCTGAGCACAACAATGACCATTCTCTGCCTGGAACTGATGCCTAGAAGGCTGACCTGGGACAGAGACCAGGCAGAGCAAAAGGAATAAAATAGGTTTTGACTGAAAGGTTACGCCTTGGGCAGTACAAGAGCCCAGCCACGACTACACCCAAGTCAATCCAAGATGGATCCTGGACACAAGTTTTACACTCTTACAAGTTTTGGTTCATCTACATATTGGGGTCAATTGTCCAGCCACAGCCCCAGGCTAGGAAGTTTCAGCCCCCTGGCTTGCCCCCTTTCCCTTCACCATTGTTTATGCTTTTGGGGTAATGGTTGTCCTTGATTTTCTAGCTGGGAAGGGATTGTTTTGTCTAACTACCCTGTGAAGAGAACTTACTAACACCAAATATGAAGTTTCAGAGTGACACATCAAGCAGGAGAGAATCTGAAAAATATAAAACCCAAAACCCAAGCTACTAACCACCAAATATCCAATGCTACAAACCACCTCCTTAGCTTTTGCTCAGAAAGAAGTGGTGTACACGGCAGGGAAAAGTGATTTTTAAAGTGATTTATGTCAGCATTGCATAAATAAATGTCAGACACATTGCAGGTTACCAGATTCAGACAGTGTATCTGAATATTTAGGCACTTAAATTTAGGTGTCTGTATGAAATTCAGCCTTTGATGAATCTGCTGCTGCAGATCTGCATTGCCATTTGTCTTTTCTAAAAGCAAACACCTACATTTGGACATGTAAAGAGCTCTGTACACTCCATTGGCTGACTTGACTAAACTTCCCTTGATTTTAATGGGAGCTTAAATGTCTGGCTCAGAGGTTAGAAGTGTTAATGAGAGTCTTTGCATTATAATTAGTGAGAGAGCAGTGTTCATATGAGGCAGAATTAGAAAATCCTCAGTTGCTTTGATGGCTTTTCTAAAATAGTCTGGCATTGTGTCACATATCTGTAGATGTCTGAACTTTTATCTAAATCCTGTCCTTAAATCCAGAGTACTCAATAAAATTTAAAAAAAAATTATTTTAGAATTCCAAAGTAAATCAAAACCACACCTCCAGCTCATTATGGCTACAACTAATAGTGTAGACTTCTGGAGAAAGGAATAGGGAAAGGGAAAATGAAGTGTGGAAAAAAAAAATAAAAGGCCTTTCTAGATCCAAAGTAATTATCAGCACTGGTAAGGCAAAATCACCCTTCTGTGTGGATTTTGGAGGAGGAAGTGTGTTGATTCTCCAGTTTGTTCCATTTTTGTATGTGTCTCAATTGACTATCTGATATGATGCTGTCAGTACTACAAGACTCTAGTACCTGGCATCATTTTGTTGATTAGCCACAGGTTTGACTGACACATAGTTTGATTAGTGCTCAAGAAAAGCATAGTTTTAAGTTAGACACAAAAACCACAGACAGTTCTAGTTCAGCCACAGATCATTTCAGAAGAGCTACTAAAGAAATTCAGAACAGTCCATTTCTACCTTGCTATAGTGCCTCCTTCTCTAATTGTCATGCAAAGACTGCAGTGAATTTCTTTCAAGTTACTCTGAGTCAACTGGAAGACTTTTTAAAAGCAATCTCTGCTTTAAAGTACCTTCAATAAATTGCTATAATTATTTTCTAGCTGAAACAATTAGTAAATAATTGAATTTCTTTTTTTGTTGTTGTTGTTGATTCCTTTCATAATTTCAGTTATGAACTCATAAGTGCATTGTTAGTTCTGGCAGCTTGTGATTTTTTTTCCCCTGAAAGGTTTAGTGCTCCAGTAGGCACTGCATGTTAACTAGGTGTGAGCAATCAAGATATTAATTTGTCAAAAAAGAGAATATATGAGTGTGGTGAACTACAAGTATTTATGACTGGTGTAGAAACACAAGGCTCTGGGTGCCAGTCTTCTCCCTGGCCCATCACAAACTGGGGCTGTTTGAGCCAGGCCCAGCTTCCCAGAAGCCCTGCTGGTCACTGTGGCATTGTCACAGAGAGATAAGTGACCAGGGAATGAAATCAGATGAGGGGATACCACAGGATGGTGACACACAGTATATCACAGCTGTGACACAAGTCAATACTGGCAGAGGAGTGTTATTTGAGGGAAAGGACCTCCTGGTATATCAAGTGGAATTGTGCCAAGTTGTTTTCACAAACCAGAATACTTTCTTCTTTTCAGTCCAATACATACCCTAAGAAGATTCAGAAGATTATTTCTAATATTTTTGGAGATACAGAGTAGGTAGGGAGATGAGACAGCCATTCATCTGGGAAGCAAGTTTTCACTGACAGTAAAAAAGCCCTAAAAGACATACCTTTATACCCTGAATAAGCATTTTAAACTCAATCTTGCAACAGAAATGTAGTGACCCAGCAAATTATTTATTTAAGGTTTTTGTTTTAATAAGAAGACAGGGAGATCAAGATCCAGCTTGCATACCAACGATTTGAAAGCCAGTACGGTGGCAGAAGTACCTCTGCTCAAAAAATAAATCTCTCTATAGTATTTTATGGTTTATTCTATAAGAGCCAATACCAAGAAATTAGTCCCTGTAAGGGGTTTCTTTCCTGGTTTCACGTGGCAAATCATAGAATCATAGAGAATTGCAAAATATTTGGACTTCCTGATTGATACTTTTGGATCTAAGGATACCCTACTTTGAAATTCAGAGGAAATACTGTGAAAAGTTTTCACATTATTTTAAAGTAATACAGGACAAGAATATACCTGGAAACAAACAGAAAAAGGCCTCCCAGTTCAGCAGATCCATAAGTTTCAAACCATTGGAGTAATCACTGAGAAGACATCAACACCCAAACCCAAATGGATAAGGCTCCTGACCTTCATGTCACTGAGCCACTGGCACGCTTTATTTATTTCATCTTCACAGCCTCATTATCCAGTCTAAGTAAGGTCAATGTCAATACCCAACTTAGCATGAAACTTTCAGAGAAAAATTAGGTAAATTGATTAAAAATGCTTAATTATTAAAGAAAAACTGGTTTCTCAGCCAGCGTAGGTGGACTTCTGTCTCCCAACGTCCTTTTCACAACACAGAGTTTGTAATTTTCAAAACATCCACTTTGTTCTTGGGTAACCTCAGTGTGTGGTCAGCTGGCATTTCCCCCCCAGCAAACCCTCAGCCAAGCAGCCTCACAAGCGTGCAGCTCATGTCTCCAGTGGGTGAGGTACAGAGAAAGCATCTCTGCCTGGCAGCCAGCTCAAAAGATTCCAAAAGCATGACTCATTAGTTCCTCTTTCCAATTTTTAGAGAAAAAAAAATTCCAACTTTTTTGGTTGCCTTTTCACATGTAAAAACCAGTAGCTCTGTAGGTTTCTTGTTTGATAGGGAGCCTTAGGAGGAACTCACAAGTATCTGAAGAGCAAAGAGTTACAGCAAAGTGGGCTGCAACTTCCTTACTACCTGCAAAGGAGGTTTTCACTGATTCTCTGCCCTTTATAAGGTAACCAAGAGAAAAGAAGGATAAAAGGCACCAGAGAGAGACTAGTTCAGAAGGCATCACCAGAAGGCATTGGGGGGAGGTGCCCACTGGTGCCTCCAGTAACTTCTGTCAGCCTGTACCCCTGACCCAAGGAGAAGAGTCTGGAGGGGTCACAGCACCTTGCAGAGCTGTGCAGTGCAATGGACACAGCTTGTTGTGCTTCTGACATGAAGGCTCTCCATGTCAGCTCCACTGTGGCTGGAGCCTGCTCCTCCTTGGAACCTCTACTGCACTGTCAGGAGCAGGCACAGTGCCACCCAACAGATGGGCATGTGTGTAGGCATGTTGGGAACCTGGAATGCACAGATCTAAAGCCAGATTTCTCCTCCAAATAGGAAAAACGTGTAGAGTTTCTGCATTCTTTGTTGTCTAAAGTCTTCTCTGCTTTTAGTACTCCCAGATACTCCCCAGCATGCTGAGAGTGGCTTTTGGTCTCTGGTACAGAAAGATAAATTATGCCTGAGAGTGAGGAAAGAGATTGTGAAGGATGTCTCTGTGCAGCAAAATCGATGTCTATAAAGTGTGGGGTGTTGAGTAGAAAATGAATGGGTTTAAAGTCCCTCCAGAGGATAAGTATACCTAGAGTGGATAAAAAGGTATATTCTTCACATGTGGGAAACTTCTCAGTTAGCTCCAGATTTCATCCCTGTTGTTATTTTACATTCCACTGGCCTCCTTCTTGCTATACATATGGCAGGGAGGCTTGCTCCTCTCAGATTGAATATGATATTACACAGGATTTTGCTTCTCATGGCTCAGTAGCTGGAATCTAATTTATGCAATGCATGCAAAAGAGAAAAAAAATAATGTTATTTTCCAGAGACAGCCCAATAAAATCTACACAACAGGTTTTTTTCAATACAAACAGCCATTGCAGGGCAATTCATGTATCTGTTCCACTGTTAACATTTCACTTAGAAAGAAATATTTTCTAGGAAACTAATCTAAACTCTTGGCCTTGTTTTCAGTTTTTCCTCAGCAACTCATAGCAGAGAAAGTGATTTTCCTGTTCATTGCTTACTGCCATCAGCCTTAGTTGTTTTACTGCTTTTCTTACCTCTTATCCCAGTACCAGCATAACATAGCTTCTTCAAAAACAATCACATTTCTACATGCCTGTTGTGTTTTCAGCTGGAGTTCCCTTATTGTTCTGCTAGCTGTGCTTCACAGCACACATTGCCTCTTCCTCAGAGGATCTCTGTGGTTTGATTTCCTCTGCTTTACCCCTCTTCTGTGTAACTGGTCTAATCTAATGCCAGGTTCTCTTCTGAGAGAATCAGTTATGTCAGGCTGCTTTCAAGAGGTTTTGAAGGAACTGATATGAGTAAAAACAGCAATAGGGGAAGTCAGGACTTCCAAATATTTGGATCCCAAATTGCTGTTTCATATAATTTTAAGGCAAAAGAGATGGAGCCTCTGCTTCTGATAGGAGAACCAAGACTCCATGCTTCAGTTTAAATATTTGTTACTGAAAGTGTACTTTCAGCTTGGTCAGCTTACCTGTATCAGCTTATAATGAGGGCAAAGCAAAGACACTTTGCTGCAGTATTCCTTGATCAGCATTCCCAGCTCCCTGACCTGTTTGGTATCTGGAGCTTCTAAACAGCTTGACCGTGGTGAGAAAAACAAATAAACAAAAAACCAAGAAAAAACCCAAAAACAACAACAAAAACCCAAACAAAAAATCCTAAAAGAACATACAGAAACACTAAACCAAACCAAAAACTCAAACAAACAAACAAACAACTGTTTTTAAAGGTTACTTGTATACTTATACTTACTTTTATAGGTCACTTATTACATTAAAGATCCTAGACTGAGTAGCAGCAAGTGAGTCTAAGAGCAGCCAATTTCAGTGGTGTTTCATTTGCCTGAACAACTAAAGAAAATTTCTTCCATCACTTTTGTATTTAAAGAGTCACATCCAGGGGCCTCGAAAGTTAATTTTCTTTCAGATTGACCAATGGGCCCAATCATGCAGTCCCTCTGCTTCTGCCATTTGGGTTGGCAATTTCTGGTACAGATGCAACTTCAAAATAGAACTGGCTGCACAGCTGCACATGACACACCAGTGGTGTCAAAAAACAAATCCCTTTTTCCTCCTGCAGTGAATCCATGATAGAAACATTTCAGAATATCTCTATGGAAAGACCTGTGCTAGCTAACACCAGGCATAGGCATGAAGGTGCAAAGTGCAATATTGGGAGGATTATTCCTTAGTTGTGGAAGAGTTAATGCATGATGATTTTACATTTGAATATAATGACTGATCATGTGTAGTGTGAAAAATATTTTCTGTTGGCAAGTATGTGCTTGATTGAGGTTACAGAGAGGGCTCTGTGGTGGCCTGGGCATTGTTTGGCTACCAGAGCCTCACCCAGATTCTCCCCTTCCTCATCAGGACAGGAAGAGAAAACAGATGAAAAAAAAAGCTTATGATTAGAGATTATATAAGGAGAGGAAATTCCATTACTCATGGACAAAACAGACTCAATTTGAGGAAATTAATTTATACCATTTAATAACAGGTTATTAGTCCTGCCAGCAAACCTGCTCCAGCATGGGCTCCCTCTCTCCACAGTTCTGCCAGGAACTGCTCCAGCATGGCATCCTCCATGGGAGGATATGCAGGTGGACATGTGCTCCACAGCTCACCTCCAAGGCTTCCTTTCAAAACCTTTCCATGATATTTTTTCTGAAATATATACAACTGGAGCTTCATGTTCTTAAAATACTACATACAAAACCCTCATAACTGTGCCCATGAGATACTTTAATTTTTTTTTCTCTCTCTCCTTCCTTTAAGGTCATGTTGATGGGCTTATGCTGTACCATGATGGTCAAGTCATAAATAGTTGAATGTGATTTTTGAGAACTTTTCTGCATTAAATACAAGACCCTTTGAATGGGGCTACTCTTCATATGATGATCATATGTTTCTCAGAGTTTTTATTTACACTACAGGTGAAATTTCAAATTCTGAAAAGCTTTACAAACTTAAATTAAATATGATCTTTTCTGTTTTTCTGTGGGATGGGATGGGAGATGGAATGGAGAGCAGATGCTTTTTTAGTCAATTCTTAATTTAATATTTTCTACATGATAATCTGAAAATGCAGGAGACCGAGCTGGAAATCCATTTAACTCCTTTTTCTTTATTCTTTTCTCCCTCTGTGAGCTGTATTATTTGTGTGTGACCCAGTGGAAAACAGAAAATGGATGAAGTTGGTAGGTCTGCTTACTTAAGGAGAAATAGACCATCTCCAACACAAGAAAACCAAAAATTGAAGTTTCACTGTGCACAAGGAAAAAAAAGCATAATGACAGAACAAGAATAATACAAAAGAACCAACAGAATTCTACCTGCAAAGTCTGTCCACAAACTATGAAACCTGATAAAGTTATTTATTCAGAACACAACAATAGGACAAAGAACTTCAGAATGCAGGACAGGCTATATAGGCAAGTGAAATGGGAAGTTGGTAAGCATGAAACCCCCCCCTAAACTACTTGTTCTTCAGCAGTTGAATTAGAAATCTGTTGGGTTTGCACTTGTGGAAAGAAAGCTGTATATCATTATAGGTAAATCACTGGAACACCTACTTCATGTGATGGAAAAAGCAAGTGATGTGTCAGAATGCACACAAAAATGGGCTGAGGAGAATAGTGCAAAACTAATGCAATTATGTTGCTAGTTATACAACCCCAGCCACCATTTCTTGAGAAAAATTGGACAGAATTATAGAGGGCTTGAGAGAAGGGCATAATTATTAAGAACACAGCAAAACACTTAAGGGGAGATTGAAAAGAGTGTAATTGTTTCCTTTAGAAAAGAGATTAATAAAAGGAGATGAAAAATGACTATACTAAATACAAGAATGTGATAGAAAAGGTAAATGGAGGATCTCTGCTTCCTCTGTCTTGTGATGCAAGAATATGGAGATATGCAAGCAAAGCTGAAAGCTGGCAGAATGAAAACTGATAAAATCCATTCCCTACAGGAGATATTTATGAGTGTGCAGCAAATGCATTGATAGAGGTGCAATTGAGGTCAAGGATTCTGCAAGGTTGAATGAAATTTGAATGGTTACAAGAAATAATGCCAGAAGGAATATCAGAAAGAAGATAAAGCCTCAGTTTTCAGACCTAAACCCAGTCTCTAACTTCTAGGAACAGGTAGAGGACTGTCTATGGCTCTCTCAGGCTTCTTTATGTTTCATACAAACTGCATTTCTCACTGCTATTAGCAAGATTCCCACAATATGGCCAGTGGAATTTCTCACATCAGTCTATTTTACGGTGTTGTTCTGATTGCATTTTGGGTCTGTTCACAGTAACATGACAGCATTGCAGATGGTGTAAAAGCCTGTCTCTCCAGAAAACAATTCAGTCATCACTTCCATTTTCAAAATCCAGAGATGAGTCATTCCCCTCCCACAGGTAAATGTATTTGTATGAACATCAAGCTCTGCAAACTTGTATGTATATCCTCACAGAAAGAAAAAAAATTACAGCAGAGTCCTTCTCTGTATTGATAAAAGGCAGGTTTCAGTCTGCCCTTAACCACTCTCAGTTTATCAAGTGCTCTTCAAGCAAATGTAATTCAAAGTACCCAAATGAGTACAGCAGTGACACAATGGACTGTGGTAAAGGCAGAACAAAAAGTACAGGTTGGTAAGTGAAGGATGTGAAAAGTGTTCCTTGGAGAGAGCAGACATGCAGTGGTCAGCCATGGTTCTTAGAAGACCACAGAATCACAAGATGATTCAATAAATTCACTTATGATGGGGCAAAATGTACCACCAGCAAGTTTCTGGTGACACAAAGATGGGAAAATTTGCTGATATGCCAGAGGGTTGTGCTGTCCCAGAGAGAGGCCACAACAGGCTGGAGAAATGGGTGATCCTTTCCCTTTTACTCAGCCCTGGTGAGGTTATACCTGTAGAACTTGACTTTTTAGTACATGAGAGACATGGATGTACTGGAGAGACTCCAGTGAAGGGCCTCTAGGATGATTAAGGAAGTGGAGCACCTGGAATATGGGGAAAGTCTGAGTAAGGAATATTCAGCCTCAAGAAAAGAAGACTCAGAGGAATCTCATCATTATGTGTCAGGGTCACCTGCCTTGGAGATGCTCAAAGGCCACCTGGATGTGAGCTGCTTGTCCGCGAGGGATGGACCAGATGATCTCCAGAGGTCCCTTTGACCTCAACCATGCAGTGTTTCTGTGGCTTGTGAGCTGCATTACTGCAGAAGGCTCTTCCTGCTCTGGAGCAGGGCTGGCATTTGGCTTTGATGCATTTCATGGGATTCCCATTGGCCTTTTCCTTTTGGCTATCCACAACCCCCTGGATAGAAGCTCTGACCTCATGCAAATTGTCTTGTGCCCCAGTTTGGTGTTATCAGCAAACTTGATGAGAGTTCACTATCTAAAGGAAATAACTACATGGATTCCATTAGTATTAGCATGTTTTCAGTCACTTACTGAGGATCTGTGGTGAATGAGGGGTATCTCCACTTTGCATAAAACAGGACTTCTCAGACTCAGCTAAGGAATCTTAAACCTTGAAGGGTGTCAGTTCATCCTAATTAGCAAATAGACAGCTCTCCCTTTACATTTACTCAGTAGAAAATAGGAAAGACTCTGAATTAACAAAATTAATCCCCACTTGTAGAGAAATGTTTAGTCACTACTGTAGCTAAACTCCCTACTTCTGCATTTACAGCTAATTCTGGCATGGTCCTGCTCTGCTGGCCCCTGAGTTTTCTTTATTTTATTTGTCCAACAGTAGGTATCTCTGTCAAGTTGAGGAATATGTTAGCAAATATCTTTAGTACCACAATGTTTTAAAACACAGGCAGATTTCACAGCAGCAAGGATGACTGCCCAGCCAAAAACCAGGAGTAGGAAAAGCCTTCTATCCCTTTCTGTTGTTTGAGCTGTCAGAACCTTGTGATGCACTTCCAGCTCTGACTTTGCTGATTAGTCTGGTCACTGACTGCCCATAAGTATGTCCTTTGTGGGTGGTTTTCCAGACCTGTGTTCCTGGGCATGTACTGCTCAGATGAGGACAAGCACACAGGCTGTTTTCCCACTGCAGGCTGTACCCTCAAGCTGTATCTATCCCACCACCTGCAGGTGGAAGAGACTGAAAGGGCTGTGCCTGCTGCTTGTATGTGAAAAAGATTTTTAGTTACCACGTTGTACAGGGCATGGAATGAGAGAATGACAGGCTGCATCATGGTGCTTTGTGGGAAGTAGAGTGGTGGATTTAGCACGTCCCCCAAGCAGCAACAGGGGGAAGGTAAGGGCACTGTCACCAGTCTCTCTCACACCTCTCACATTCCCCACTGCTACTGCACCCCTGGCACACTCAGGCTTTCCCTGGGTGGTGCATCAAGCACTGGATGATTTGACCACAGGTGGAGTGCTCTATCAAAACACCTGGGCAGGGAGCAACACACAGAAAACCTGTGTGCATGCACAAAAGGCAAGCCAAATCCACAGATCCCAAATTCTAGTAATGCACATTTTCTCTCATCTCCTGAAATAACACTACAACTCACCAAAATGTGCCACAAGAATCAAAACCAGTGTGTCCATTACTAAAACCTTTTAAATTGCTGTGTTGCCAAGAGCCAGCAGCAGTGAATCAGGCTTGCTCACAGACTGATGATTTAAAAACATCGTAGAGTTACAGAAGGGTTTGTGTCAGAACTGATCTCAAACCTCATCCAGTTCCATGCTGCTGTGAGCAGAGACAGCTTCTACTAGATCATTTTGCTCAAAACTGCATCCAGCCTGATTGGGATCCAACCATTTGCCTTGGACTATTTGAGAAAAATCACTTAGTTTCTACCTAGCCAAAGAAGGCTTGGTCTTTCTGAAATGCTTTTCCTCAGACTACAGATTTTGCCATGAAGGCAAAAACCACATTTACAGGACACTGATCAGCCACAGTGTTTGAGGTCATCAGGTTGGGTCAGGGGGTTGGGGGAAGCAGTGTATGCTGTTTGGCTAAGTGGTATTTTGTCTTAACGTGATATTACAGGATTTTTAGTTTTGGTTGAGAAAGCCTCTGAGGCAGCTGAAATGCAATGGTGACTCTGTAAATAAAAGGATGACTTCATAACCAACCTCAAATTTCTCACCAAGCCACAAGAAGCTGTGGGAGAAACAGAAGAAAGCTGACAGAAAACTCAAAACTTTAAAGAAAAAAACTTAAAGAAGCTTTGAATGTCTTCTCCTGAAGGCATCAAAGTTTATTGAAATTTCTGACAAACTCCACAGAAGTTGTGGATAACCTGGACTAACACAGAGAGGTGTCTCCAGTTCTCTCTCTCAGCAGAGGCACAGAACTATGGGCTATTGTGAGCTGTTTTTCACAGAAAATGCCTGTAGAGGTTCTTCATATCTATAAGGTTGTTCATACATTAAAATTATGCAAATGTATCAGCTAAGAAAATTTTCACATTGATTCTCTGCCAATTCTCTCTCTTTCATTTCCTTCTTCCAAATTAAAACCTATATGATTGTGTATTTTTAAATCCCTTAGCATTGTTCTAGCTGGTGAGATTCTAGGACACAGGTGCAGAATACCAGCCTTTATTGCTAATATAGAACTAAACAGAGCCAATTTATGTCCGTGGTACAACTGTTAACATCTATAGTATTATTTTCATACAAACTCATTTTATCCATTCTGGTCAAACTCCCTTTCTTCAGCTGGAAGGGTGATAAATTTTAAAGAAGTGGCAGTTTCCTGAGAGCTGAGCTTATGTATTTCACTCCAACTTTATGAGAAGATACTGTGACATTTAATATGAGAAGAAGTTATAAAGAAGTATCATTAATAGTTAGATTTAATAAGGAACAGTATGTCCTGTAAAACTCTTTGCTATTGCTTAAGAAGCTATAAGGAAGTAAAGCACACACTATTATTTACTAAGGCTTTTCAAATAGGTTATTTTAAGATTATTACTGTATTTCTGATACCAGTTATTTGTATGTTTATTTATAACAGTTTCATTAGTTTTCTATATGTGAAGATAAGGCTTCTGCCAGAGTGGTGCAGGCAATGACAGAGAATGTTTTTTAGATAGGCTGATTTATTGAGATCTCTACATAGGATAATACTCAGAAGGGAAATTGAATGTCTCAGATGCTGCCTGGTTGGTGATGGGGTCTGAGGATCACTGCAGCAGCACTCTCCAAACTGTACCCAGGGGGATTTTTTCATATCCAGATGGGCCATGGTCCTACAGCAATACTCACACAAGCAAACTCCACTGACACTGATTTTCTTCAGCTGTGCAAAAGCTTCTCCTGTCTCCAACAGGTACAAAGCACTTTCCTATGTGACCACTCCTGCACCTGGAGAAGCAGCTTGCACTGACCATACAGGTGTCCTGTTTGTGTTCAGTTTGGTCAATTCTGCTGCAGGAATGGCCTCAGGGCATCTTTGGGACTGCAGCAGTGCCTGCCCATTGCAGCTGCCCGGGGGAGTCTGCAGGGCTGCTCAAGCTCCCCTGGAGAGCAGCTGTCACAGCTGGTCAAACTCCTCATGGTGAAGCCAGTGGCTCAGCTGAGCACTTTGTCACACATTAGTGCCCTGAACCAAACCAGCCCAGTGCCTCATTGGTGCTGGGGAGCTCCTGGAGACCCCAGGGAACAAGTGACTAAGAGCACTGGGTGTGCACACAGGCAAGTCCCTGCTATCACCCAACTATGTGCAACATCCACTTTCACTTTTTTAATCAGGCTTACAAGTTAAATCCCATAACTCTTGCCACTGTAGATATATTTGGTAACCAGAACTTCAGAAAAAGGACTGTTATTCATATTTGTGTCTTTTGTCAGACAGAGCCAACTAAATTACTGATTCAAAAGAAAATCAAATAAATATTTCGCTGTTTTAATGACAATGGAAAATGCCATTTATTTCCCTGCATAGTAAAGTACTGCTTCTTCCCCCTTCAATTTTATTTGCCTGGTTTCTTTTGTTCTGTAGTTCATGCATAATTTCACACCTGCAAAATTTCTGAAGAGCTAGGATTTTGCTTATCAATTTGAACAATAAAGGCAGACCACTCAGAGAAACTTGCAGACAGCCATTTCACAGGCTGAACTGAAGGTGCCTGGGCTGCTTATCCCAGTGGAGATTTTACTTTTTGCAGCCAGCTGAGGAGCCTTGTGCTCTTAATATAATGTTAAAAGACTCACAATGCAAAAATCAAGTGTCTAAAACCCCATGCCAGCTCAGAGGAAGAGCACAGAGAGGGGAGCATACACTGTGAGCATGTTCTGTGACGAATACCAGGCAGTTTCAAGAAAATGGCTCTCAGAAGTCCTCCAAGGGCAAGTGTGATGTCTCCTCTAGCCAGATCTGTGCACTTTACAGAGGTGGTGCCTAGTCAGGCATGGCATGGGCTGCATCCAAACCTCCTGATCAAACCCTACCAAGAAGTTCTTCAGGTAGGCAGACAAAAATATAGGAAGACAGCTCTCCCTGTGTTTCATGACACTGGAAATAAAGTCCTGGAGGGCACTCAGTGGTGCTGATAGGACATAGACAGTTGTCAGACTGGAGATCAAAAGGAGACAGATCACGAAAAGAGAATGATCAAGACTGCCCTGAAATCTCTCTGAAGACTTAATACCACAGAGATAGAAAGTCAGCTACGTGCTGTTACCTCTCTTATCAGAAATAAGGATTATGTGGCTAGACCCAGGCTTTGCTTCAGACTGAACACAGAGTGCATCTGTGTGTCTCAGCTCTGGAAATGTGCTGCTGCTGGTCCTAGGTGACAAGGGATCTGAAGAAGGAAAGTTACACTAGGAAGCAGGAAAAAGCATGCTGTAAAAAGCAGTCTTGCTCCTGGAGATTAGCTATCCTGACATTTGTCTAACAGCTTGTTGGTATTGTGCATTGTGTGCAAGACAGTTTCCAGCTGAGTATGTTGGATGCAGTGCTGGTTCTCCAAGGGCTTGTGCCATCTCAAAGAACTGCTTTTACTCCCCCAGATTCAGGGCTATTGCCAAAAGGTGTTAAATATCTAAGCAGCTTTGGACAGAAAAGTGCAGCCTTTGTGATACTTTTCTGTCTATCAATCTTGTAAAGCTGTCTAGACTGTCCCAGGAGAGGGGGTGGAAGTGAAAATCAGATATAGGTGTAAATCTAGAAGTGTAAATCAGATTCTATAAGCATGCCTTTGCAACAGGGTATAGGGAAAAAATTGCCCAACATTCTCAAGATGAAAACCCAAGGACACTCTTGAAGCTCTGGTAATAAATTAATCTTTCCTACCCTGGAGTTAAATGAATGGCCAAATTCTTCTAGGAGCTGTGCTCACCAGCTCCACATCTTTGATACAGTGCAGTTAATACCCAGCCAAAATGGGATCATGACATGCAGTAGCAGCAGAGCACACCACATGGGGGTGGGTCACAGTGCTGCAAGATAATTTATGTGAGCAGAAGCACTGGCTGGTAATTATGTTTATTATCTGTGAGCCCATGGTGACAGCAAATGTGCCCAACAATAGCTATATCTCACCAACACAGTAGTCACCCACACTGCTAATGTAGCCATGGTCATTTTATGAATTACAGCAAGGTAATATCTGCAGAAAGTTATTAAACCTGCTAATGTAACAGTGCTGGGGACATGGTTTTAATATCCACTATTTATTATTTCAGTTCCTTGCAATAAAAAGCCTAGGAAATATCATTTCCCTTCCAGGGTTTCTGGCTGTGCCTGGATTTTCTCTGGTCCCACAGGGAAGGACAATTAAATGTTCCAGTTTTAGCAACTGACAGACCTGAGTTCTGCACCCCATCTTGAAACCACAGACTTGCTGCATTTTTTGTGTTTGTTTTGTTGCTTTGGTATTTTTTTCAAAGATCCAGTGTCATCTGGCAGTTAAGCTGATGCAGAAAATATCCAGCAGAACTACAGGTCTGTATTATTTGGTTTATGCTTGTGCTTTCTAGAGAAATGAACTTGAACCTGCACAGGCCCATGCCAGTGGCTTTCAATGAAACCTGTGGTTTTTTGTGTAAGGCCTTTCCTAGTGAGAAAGAAGGTGATGATGACAATCCACCAGATAAGGATTTTTATACAAAAATAAAGACCAGCCTCAGTGATAGAGATTCTCTTGGGCAAGAACCAAAGAGGATGCTGAAGCATGTGCTGTCTTTGGGCTGTGTTCAAATCACCTGCTGCTGCAGCCACCCACCCAGCCAGGGCTGCTTCTCCACCTCCTGGCAATGAGCAGGCAGTGAGCAGCCAGGGGAAGGAATTCAAAGAGCCCAGATATGGTTCCACAGCAGACACACACCCTGCTGCTCTACAGGCAAAGCTAGAGGGAAAATGAGTCTGCTCCCAAGGCACCAAGATTTCTGACACCTCTTGCTATATGTTAGCAAGTAAATTTGTATTCTGGACCTCATTTTGCTGAAGATAATTTGCCATTAGGCAAAGCAACTCTTGGGACAAGACTTGATGAAATGCTGCACTGAACTCTACAGATTGCATGAAAGGCTTTAAACCAATTTCCTCCTTGGCACTTCCCAACTTGCAATGCCATTTTGAAAGCAGCCAGGTGCCTTTGTTCTCTCTTCACACACAGTTGTGGTTTGTTCCTCAATGCTCTATTATCCATGAGGGCTCTTGGCATATTACAACTATATTTTTCACTGGTTGAAGTCATATCTGTTTGAATCTTATTCTCTAGTTCTTCTTTTTTCACTTCACCCAAGTGATTCCCCAGTCTCTTCTCAGTTCCTGGGTATGCCAAGAAATGAATCTTCTTATTTTCACCACTGTGAAAGTGAATTATCTACGGCATTCTTCATAGCAAATGTGCAAAACTAAAAAAAGAAAAAATGCAATTATGACTCATGTTCAGCAAATAATCAGGAAGCAAACATTTGAATAAAAAAAAATGTATATATTCAATGGAAGCTGCTACAAAGAAATTAGAAGAAAATTCGGCTCAACCAAATCAGGAGCACATACAGAAAAGCAAAGCTAAATTATAAACAGCAGTTTTCTTTTTTGAAATGGTTAACGAAGCTGCATTAAAAAATAATGAATCTGCACAAAAGATAAAAGAACGTTTCACCAGGAGGACAGCATTCCCTGTCTTTATATCATCCTCCCCATTACTTTTCTTCAGTCTGATGAGACCATGGAAAAGTCTTTCTGCAGAAAAGGTTTTCCTCACCTACTCTCTGTACTTTTCCTTTTCACCTGCTTGCCTTCTTAACCTCTGCAGCAGATGCTATTAAAACAGCTCTGAACCGTTCTGTGTACTTCAGTTTTGGTTAATTGGAGCCTTCTCTCCACCTTTTTCAGATGTTGTTTTTTCCTAGCCTATAGAAACATTTTCTTCCTAAAACATTTCTTTTTCTAAGACCATTTTCTTCTAGGTCCATTTCTTCATTTACATCACACCATCTACTGAGGCATGTGGGGAGGGAGTAGGAATTCACAAGAATGCCTAAACTGAGTCATTTCACTCATCTCTTCATTCCTGAGCGAGATGCTACATTTTTCAAAATTGGCTACATTGGAGCCTAATTAAGGAATTAAGTTCCTAATGGTACAGAGTGACACTGGAAACTGCAGCACACAGATTAAAGGAGAAATGCATTTTCATGGCATTAATTATTTACATAAGGGAAGAAGATGAGCAAGGTTACTGCTATGAGTCAGGCAGAGAAGTTCTCATGGGGCAGTGAGCTGGGCAGTGAGCTGAGCTGCCTGCACTCTTTAACAACAGAGGCTGTAAAGAATATCTTGTACTTTTCATGCATGAATAGTGGAGAAATCCACCACTGTATTTTGCAGTGGCCTCTGAGAAGCAGTTCTTTAATCAAACAAATTCTATAGCATCAACCTCTTATTAGAGAGGAAGGACAGTGGAGTGAGAAGTGATTTTCAGGAAGAAGAGGTTTGATTTTATCTCAGTGTTTGTTTTAAGTGACTGCTTTTGTACCCAGGAGGAGCCTAGGAACAGGTGAGCCACCAGGCTGCCTTTGCTCCTCCTGCATTGCTCCTGTTGGGTATTTTTAAGATTCAACAAGCATTTTCTCTTGCAGGCATTGTTCTGTTGTGATGTCCTCAGGGATGGAGATATAGATCAGTGCTGCCAGGTGCTGCAAAGCCAGAATAGCCTTGGCATCACCTGCCCTAGGAAAAGCACACTTCAGCACAGTGACATGCAGGTCTGAACCCATGGCACAGTCTCCACCAGGAATGCCCTAGGTACAGGAGCACTATGGGGAAACCTCAGGTGGTCTTGGGGTTTTTTAATGACTTGCAGACAGTGAATTTACTGATGAACTAGTCACACTGTTATATTATGCTAAAACTAAAAATGCCATCCTTCTCAATTGCCTCTAATTGCCTCCAGAAAATGTAATTAAGAAAACGTTGATTTAGCACACACTTCCAGTGTCACAGATCAGTGATGCCACTGACATTTACACAAGCTCCTTTTGACCTGGGGCACATGGCAAATACTCAGTCAAGTTGTAATCTGTATTACACTTCCTGGATGTAATAATCTGCTACACACAATTAAAATTGATTTGGTCTTGATTTTCCTGAGAAATGCATAGCTTTTTCTGAGACAGAGAAGAATTTTGCTTGATTCTGATACATAATAAATCTGCACCTAAAGTGAAGAAAAAGTATTTTTTTTTCTACCAATAATCTTCTCTTTATTTCAAGAAAAAATTGTCTTCTTCCCTTGGATGCCAGCACAGGCATAAAATAATTATTTTCTCCCTATAAACTACACTCTTCAGTGTTCAAACTAATCTTAAACTCACGCTTATCGTGAAAGCCAAGATTATTGTTATTACTGTTACTGATGGGTTTTCAGCAGCAGATTTATATAATATATTGGTCTGCAAAATTATTTTTTCATGATTTAAACAGAAGCTCAGCATTACCTTGTAACAGATTTCTGAAGTTTTCTGGTGACAGCATCATCTCTCTTCTTCTATTGCCCTTAGCAAGTCCAACCCAGCTTATACTACATCTCCTTCTACCTTCCATTTTTTCTTAGACTGCTATTTCAGATTTTTTTTGGTACTAATTTCAATTTGAGCTCAGTTCTAGATTCTAACTTAACTCTGATTTCATGCCTGTCAGGAAGTTCTCTTGCAGACACTCCAGGAACCTCCCAGTCAGTTTCCTCTTGGCTGTGTGGCATTTCCAGCTGACAGATGAGAGGAAGATAAGGCTCTTGCTCCAAAATAGGCACTCTTGCCTCATTTGTCTACATTTCTGTTGGAGAATCATAAAGTAGAATACCCACAAGGATCACTGAGTCCTGCACAGGACATCCCCAAGTGTCACACCATGTGTCTCAGAGTGTTGTCCAAACACTTCTTGAATTCTGCCAGGCTGGTGCTGTGACCACTGCCCTGGGGAGCTGTTCCAGTGCCCAAACACCCTCTGGGTGAAGAACCTTTCCCCAATATCCAACCTAAACCTCCCCTGACACAGATTCAGGCATTCCCTTGGGTCCTATTGCTTGTCAACAGTGAGAAGAAATCAGTAGCTGCCCCTCTGCTTTCTCTTGTGAGGAAGAGTATTTTCTCAGTGCATTGAACATTTTTTAATGTTTCTGTGTGTTAGAGAAGAGCTGGAGAAATTCTGAGTACATTTGGAGGAAGCATTTATTAAGGTCTTGGATATCTAGCATAAGACATCTTATTGGAATTTGGATAGCAAAGTGCTTAGAAATGTAAATGAAAAATCAAAATAACTTCTCTAACACTCTGGTGTTTTCACACCTGAAAAAACTGGAAGGGTCAGAAACTGTCTATGCATCTGGGACACAAAGTGAGGTGAAAAGTGAAGCTAACCATTTTGTCATATTTCATTATTCAGGACAGCATTTCCCAAGGCAGGTACCTGAAAGGAAAGAAAGAATAAAGAAAGAAAGAAATGTTTAACATTCGGTCCTAAAACTGGGAAGTTTTCATCGGTGTACTGGAACAAGGAATTAACTTCAGTAACAAGCTTATGAGCTGGCCTGTAATGACCCAGGTGTGTGACCACAGGCCTCTCTTACCTGACACACCACCCCTGTCACTGCAGAGAGACCATCTAAGGTTTATAAACGCAGGGCTGAGCAGCCACGTCCTGCCAGCCATGGGACTATCAGGGAATTGCAGATTGCCAGTTACACAATCAGGATTCCTTCTGGGTGAACAGCACTGCACCCAGCTTCCCACAGCACTGCAAAGGTCTCAATGCCACCATTTTAATGTGCAGCATAATAACCTGTCAGCTCCAGACAGACAACTGAAATTAAAGCAGGGTTTGTTCTTTCACTGCTACCACAGGACAAGCAATCTAGCTGGATTTGTGGACTGCAGGATTATATTGATTTTTCTGAAAGCAATTACAATAAGGCATATTATACATGACATAGCAACCAGACCAAAGAACTACTATTTGCAGAAATAACTATGGGAGAAAAAAATGCAAATTATACAATACCGTGTCTATTTCCATAGCCTTAAAGAGATATCTTAAGGGACAAATAAAATAAAAAACAAAACAGCTCCATTTCACTTGCTTGTTAAAGTATTCAGATCATTACACTACCATGTTAGGAATATTATTCAAGCTTCTTTTAATATATTTCTGGCCCATATGCAAAGCTTTGTTTCATCATTTGTGAATGTACTCTAGTAAAAGTAATTCATACACTGATAGATGATGAATGGCCTGTGATCTTCATCTGGATAACTGTTTTTCCTTCTGAGCAGTGTGATGTTTTTATCTGGGGAATCAATTATAAAGCCAGCACCATATAATTAATTCAGAAGTCTGAATACATTGCCATTTTATTGGATCTAAGAGGTCAATGTGGCAATGGCAAATATGGCCCAGGACCCTCAAAAGATCTTCTGCCACACAGAAGCTAGAGGGCAAACAAGGGGAACTAGGGCATTTCAAGTGCAGGAGAGCTCTGTGTTTAGGGAGCTGAAACAAGATGCCTTGCAGAAAAATTGCTATTTAACTCCCTTTCTCACATTTTTAAGAGAAGCCAAGAGCACAGGCAATGCCTGAAGACCCTTCATCAGTTCACTCTAGCCCCACATAAAACAAGAAAAACTGTTTTAAAGAAGATCACAACCTGGACCTGTCAAGAGATACACTCAGCCTCCTCTACCTCTTGGCTATTTTATTGAGCTGTATCACTTTGTACCTCCTTAGCCTACTGAACAGGAAGAAATGTGTTTTGTACATTATTGATGCTATATTTTCTACCTAAAGACATAAAATTATATCAGGCAGACTTCATATGTATGTCCTTTAAAAGATGCATGGTTCACTCAAAAAGAAACAGGCTAATTAAATAATTACACTTCCCCTAGGCTTTATGCTGCTGCCAGTCACAAAAATATCCTATAGCTGAATAATCAGAGTTACACACAGTACTCCAGATGTGATCACATAAGTACCTTATGCAATGCCTCTGGTATCTCCCTGCATCTATTAGAACTAGTTCTCTCTCTTTCACATGACATTAGTGAGTGTAATCACACACTTCTCGGTCAGTACTCTTCCATCTCTTTTTCTTCTTCTGTCACTTCCAAATTACGAGTTTCCAGTTACTACAGGAATACCTGCAATTAATCCTGGCAGACATTACTTATCCTTTCATCCTACCTCTATTTTATGTGGTCTGGAGGCTGCTCTACTCTTCCCTCTTTTCATTTGGCTCTTGTTGTGTTGGTAACAACTCCCTGTTTTGTGCCATCAACAGATGTCATTTCTTCTCCTCTGTGCTAAGGTCTTTAATGAAAATACTGAATCAAAGTGGTCCTCAACTTCAGTTTCTGTTCTACTCAGCCTGTGCATCACACACATGCCCACATCTTAGGAGGCCAGTAAAAGAGAATTAAAATATTTGATCTGCTTATACATACCAGGTGTGCAGAACTACAATAGCTTCTTTATTTGGTATATTTATCAATTTTCTCTGCCTCTGTACTGAAATTAAGGAGGAATATTACATGTGAGGAAATTTAAACAGTCCTTTCCACTTAAAGCTGTTACTGAAAACATCCCAGATTTCATCCTGCAAGGTCCATGCCCCAGGTTCTCAGGTAGAGTCAACACACAATGGAGTGTTTCTCCCATCAAGAGGATGACAGCCCCCCAAGTCTTTATTGTAAAACTGATCTTGGCCCATTTCTGGATCCTTTTTTTTATTGCCTTGGTCCATGCTTTTGTGGCTTTTTCCTAAGCATGGGAAAAGTGATGTGAGAGATCACAGGAAACTTACTTGTGCTGAGTCATTTCAGCAAAAATCTTCTTTTCTGATTTGTCCCACAATGAAGACCATCTCTTTTCCCCCAGTCCAGCTCTGATGCCCAGACTGCAAGCAGCAAGTTTCAGTGCATTACACTACCCCCAGGTGCTGGTATGACTTTCAAATTTTCTTCCCCCAGCCTGCAGATCATCCTGGACTCTCTTCTTCCAGTGTCTCCCATAACAAAATACAAACCCAGGATTTTTCTTGAAAGCTCCATCTACCCAGCAACTTTTCTGGAATGATATCCATAGGGAATGGTATGCAAAGAGGGGATAAAAAAGTATTGCAAGACCTCTGGCTGGGACACTCTCTCATATTCCTGCAACAAAGGATTAGCGGCTTTCTGAGCTGACAATAGCATGCAATTCAACATGTTTGAAATCAGTCAATGGATCTACTACCCTCCATCAGCTTTTCTAATTGCTTCTATTTTAGTCTTTTAAATGTTCTGTTGGCACTGAGAGCCACAATTTGATTACACATTCTAAGAAAAAAAAAGTGCTTTCTCCTGCACTACTTGTTTTTAATCTGCTGCCTGTAACCTCATTAAATGCACTCTAATTCTGCCATGATAAGAAACACAGAATAATCAGCTTTTATCCTTTTTCATCATAATATTCAGAGATTTTTATCATAGTCATGTCTCTTCAAACCTGAGCTATTCTTTCCCATGTGATTTCTGATATATATGCAATAGCTTTCATAATTGTAGTTTTCCTTGACTGCACAAATTTTTATTCCTATTATATTCTTCTCTTCTAGGATTACCTTTAATGTATATGGGTGTTAACTTGAAGGCACTTCTTACATTCCTTCATTCATACAGTCACATAAAGGAACTTTATTGGAGAAAGTGAGATCTCAAAATGTAGTGTTATATACATAAAAAATCAACTCTCACTGCTAATAAGTCTATGATAATTGTCTTTTATCATAATTTCCTGGTTAACACATAGTATTCTTAAATATATTGTGGACAAGAACTGACTCCCAAATACTGGAGTTATTAAAATTCCCATCTAAAAATTTCAGAATAATTGTCTAGAGTAATTTTCAAGACAGGAATAGGCAAATTGACAGTCTTCTTCATAGAAAATGCTCACCAGACTTAAAGCCAGCAGAAATCCCTGAAATTTCAGGACAAGTTAGACCTTCCTTAGCTTTAGCTTTAGCTTTAGCCACATAATTGTTAAGGACATGTAGAACAAAAATGTCAGAATCAACTCCCCAGTAACACATAGAATTGATTGAAATTCCACTTTCTCCCAGCAGCACAGAAAAATATTGCCACTAATTCTAGTTAATGGTCTTCTGCAAAAAGTAGCAGAGCAGAATGAGTCATTTTCTCAGCTGGGGATATAGAAAAGATTAAGAAAGAATGGAAAAATGGGCAAGAGGAGCAGCATGTGCCAAGCTGATGACACCAGAGCCTGCCAGCTTCCTTTGCTCCTGCACTGGTAGCAAGGAGCTGGTGCTGGGATTTCCCTGCAATGTCACCTGTTCTCCCACTCTGTTCTCCAGGAAGGAAATCTGCCTCAGCTCCGTTGTTCTACAGAACCAAGAACTGAACAATCACTGAAATCAGCTGTTGTAGTATCACCCACACCAGACATTTTCTTTCCAACAATCTGTTAAATTTCTTGAGAAGCTCTGCCTCAAAATGCCAGAAGTTCAGGCAAGAACAAAAGCTTTAGTAAGGCTTTAGCATGGCCATGCCCATGAAAACCAAAGCTTACATATCCAGGGATACACACAAAATGTATTCAAGCATCTAGCATCTATTTTTATAATTTATTTTACTGGTTTATTGTTTAAAAATAAATTTGGAGTTGGGCTAAAGGGTGAGGTTTGAGAGGTAGGAGTGAAAAAAAATTCTTTTCCACAAATACCTTCACTGACTTCTTGGACTCTTTTCACTGAATTGTGTTTTAGTATATTTAAATTCTGGCCTCCATAGGTAAGGCATAAACGGGAAAAAAAAGAAAATTTTCAATGAGACTTTTGCATGATTTATTGATGTAAATATACTTCAAATAACCGGTTGGACATTAAAGGGAAAATGAAATGTTTTTCCTTTAACAGACAACTTGGAAATGAACAGTATAAATAGAACATAGTTGTCACCACTTCATTTTATGTCATTCCAATCTACTATCAATTTCTTTTCATATACAAACTTTTTTGTAGTCTTGAATACCTAGAAAACTTGCATAATGAAACATGTTATTTACACTGTGTATGAGTCACAAATAATTACAAATAAAAAGAATACAAAATTATTAAAATGTATCATTACATGAAAAGCAAGGAAGATACAGTAGATGTTCTAATTAACTATAAATAATTACATATTTGTACATATATTTCTAATCTGAAATTGCTAGATGACATATCTGATGATTTTGATCAGGAATACTAGTTCTTATGCTTGCACTACTGGAGAGGAAGCAGTATTTTCAGACATAATGAGCCACTTAAGAAACATTTATGGAACTGCATAGGATGAAATGTATTCATTTTAAAAAACAAAAATAAAATATTTGACATTGCAAAATATAAGCATTTTCACTCATGCCATTGAGATACATTGTACATAAAACCAATACTGTAAGATGGCATTGCAAATAAATCATAACAGAGCTATGTAACATTTTAAAAATAAGCAACCCACATGGCATTTGTATCATAAAATAGCAGATGTACAGTATTATTTACATTGCAAACCGAAGAGAGAATAACCCCATGACACTGCAGCAAACGAACTGTTCCAAACATTGATCACAGACCTGATTCATAAAATCCACAGCCATGTGTGCAGGGTGTGTGCAAAACTGGTCCTGGGATTTGTTTTGGGAAGGCTTAGGACCTCCACTGCTCAGTCCTGATTCACAACAACATTCACATTCCTACCACAAAACCTTGCTGGAAACTGAACCCTGCTTGCCAAGACACTGCAGGGTATTTTTGGGTATCGACCACTTCAGCAACCAATCTTTGAACAGGGATTGTTAAAAAGTCAAACACCTCCTGCCCCATGGCAGGATTACAGCTGCTCAGTATAAAATTTGCATATGGAAACTGAAATGGAACTCCTGTGATACTGCTGATCAGCACTGGCCTCTGTATTTGAATGGTTTTAGTTCCACCTCTGGAACATGAAATTTGATAAATGAGCTCTGCCTCACAATTGCCCTCGATTGTTTTTTTTTCTTTCCTTCTTATTTTCCTATGTTTCTAGATAGTTTTCATGACACAAGAGAGAGTAGGTGGTACAAATCATGTACTCCTGCCAACATCTGAAATTCCAATTGCTGTAAATTCCATTTTTCTCAGGAATTGCCAAGTTGGACTGCATTGACCATGTGTCTGCCCGAGCTGAGCAATGTGTCAATGTGTTGTGCCTTTACACATCAGCTCTACAGCATAAGGTGAGCCCACTGAACTCAAAAAGTTGGTCTGCCCCTAGCAATAAACCTAAAATATCCTTTCAAAACTTCTCACCTGAGATACAGACTTGTTCTGCATGTTTTGTGTGACCTTTTGTCCAAGATTTCCAAGCATCAAGAAACCCTAAAAAAGCTACTGATATGTTTGAAGAGATGTCAAAAAATTCCAGACAGGAAAACAAAAGGTATCACAAAAGAGATAAACCATCTTCTCTGTCATAAAAGCAAGTCTGCAACATACTACCAGATGCCAGATGCAGTCTGCACATATGAGAATTCAAGTAATGCAGAGACACAGACCTAAGCTTTATTTATTTATTTATTTATTTATTTATTTATTTATTTATTTATTTATTTATTTATTTATTTATTTTCCTTTTCAAGCAATGGGAGAAGAATAATAAATGCTATCTGGGTGGTATCTTGAGCAGCCAACAATGCAACTGAACCAGTGCATTTCATACTGGGTTATTACAGTGTTCATAAGAACAAGCTCTGTCAGTGACTTCCAGTGAATTAGTGACCTCTGGGACAATTAAAGTCTGGATGGATTTGGTGTCTGGATTGCATTTGCTATGTAATTCGTACAAGGTCACCAGGTAACTTTTTTTTGCTTTGGAGATCTTCTGACTTCAAAAGAAAGACAGTGGAGAAAGAAATAAATTTTATGAGCAGCTGTTAAGTGTGTCAGCAAATTTTAATAAGAAAAAAAAACTCATTAACTTCCCCATCATATCACTTTTTAAAACCATATACAAAAAAAATTCTTGATTTGTCCTAATATCCTTCTTTGATCACCTCTTCAGTGACTTAGCTCTGAAATAGAGGCATCCTAGTCACAAACAGCATCAAAATATTTTTGAGTGAGGTTTCTCTGGAAAAACATTTTTTGTGGATATTGTACTACTATTATGACAAGAATTAATTAAAGTGAGCTATCTACCAGAGGACAAGGTCAAATAAAGTAAGAATTGTCTTGAAGAAAACTTGTTTTGTTTTTTTTTAATCCAGATAATTTATCCACTACAGTACACTTCCACATATAACTGGAAGCAGAAATTAAAACAACTTTTATGAAGATACCAGCATCTATGGCCAAGGCTTCATCAAATAGATGCATTATAATGACACAAGAAACTGCAAAACCGAATAATCAATGTGAGAACTTCAGAATTTCCTCAGCTGAGCTTCAAAGGATTTTGTTGTTTTGCTGATCACTAATAACTCATAAATGAAATTTTGCATCTATTTATCTTTATGAATCAGGTACTGTGCAAAGGTCATGCACTGAAATAGCTCATTACTTTTCCCTTTCAAATGCTTAATGGGGAATCAGTAGGATGGAGCCCACCACAAGTAAACTAGAAGCATGAGCAAAGAGTATTTGTTGAGTAGAAATGTTACTGTTAGTATTTAGACAAGGCAAAACTTTGCTTGGTCCTGTGAAGAACAAGAAAACCTGTATTTTGATTATAAACATTTATATGAGTACTAGCCTAAAACTAGAGGCATTGAAATAGAAGATGTATAGTATATTGCATATTGCTTTTCTTATAGAGTGTACATCATGTTTCCAATATGATGACAAACAAGTAAAATCTTTTAGGACAAACTAAAATTGCAACAAACACCATTAACAGCAGGTCACACTCTGAAAGCGAGATGTCAAGTCACAACACAGTGCAGGCACACTGCTAAAAGACAGCCTGGGGCACTCTGAGAAGGATGCTTTATCCTTCTGCTACCTGTTAGCAACATACCTGCACGAGTTCTGTAAAGTTTTTTCTTCTTGTTTGAGGCCTTCAGAGGCTTTGAAAAAAGAAGGGTATAAAAGGCAAACTGTCCTCAGTTACACTTTGTAAGAATTGTATCACCAAAGCCGGCTCAAAAGGAGGCAAAAAGATAAAATTAAGAAGTATCAATAGATAGACAGAACAAGGCTGTTTTGTTTCCTCTAAAGAAGGCCCAGGCTATTGGCACTGTTTGCATTTGCTAGTAAATAGAAGTGGCTTATCAGGAGGAGATTCAGGGAAGGCATTCACTGATCTCTCTAAGCCTGCAAGATTTACAAATAGCATCTGCTTTTCCATTTCCCAGCAACATACAGAGAAAGACCCTCTGCTGTATGCAGGTCTGTGTAAACAGTTAGACACAAAACAGTAATTTTAAGACAAGAAGAATAAACTTTAGATTACATTTTTTTTTCAAAAGCTCATAGGATCAACAGCTATCAAGACATACATTCTGTTATAGGAAGAGCAGTACAAATGTTAAAGCTTTTAAGACCGTATATAGTTCACTGCACACACAATTTTCCCATGGCCTACACATATGGCACATCAAGTTTTTACATAGACTAGTTTTAATTAATTAATACTGAATTCTGAATGTGTAATACTGGTGCTGCAGCCTTGAATAACTTCTTCAATGCCACAGCACAGGCCTGGTTAGTACATACATCATGCACTTCAACTGCTCACATCCAAAGACACAAATGACAGAACCAAACTTTACTGGTTTTGTTGTTTTCTTTTTTTCAAGTAGGTAAGTCTTTGGTTAGTAATAAATTCAGTTGGTTTGGGGAAGCAATCATAACTGAAGTAGCAACTTTCAAACAGAGGTACTTACTGGAACTTCCAGACCACTAAGTCTGCCAAACAAATCCCAACAAAAGAACTGAAATGCAGCATGTGGTAGTTTGTATGGACTCTGCTTCTGCTGGCAGATGGATTCCTTTGCTGAACAGCTAGTTACAGGACAAGTAATCAGATGCAATTTTGCAATTAATCCCTTTACTTCAGTGGGGGAAGATCCTGGCTTATATGCTTTCTGAGCTTTTCTGTTCGTGCCATCTGACAGTAAAACTCTAACCTGCCCCATCCCTTCCCAATAGATCATAGGTTGATGTTTTAAAATAATGTTCAGATTTATAGAGTACTAAAATTAATCTCTTAACCATTAAGTTGACAGAAATCTCTAGGGACACTGCCTTAACTCCTCTGTGTACACTAAAATGGGAATACTGTCGTTAATTAGATTATCCTTTTTCTGTAAGAAATTTTATGCAAACAGGTTCAGGTTCACAAACATCTCAGTGCTCTAAACCCTGATAGAGCTCTAGGATTCTTTAATGGCATCCAAGATTATTTTAATGCAAAGCAACCATTGTTGGTAGTGCAAGGTTGTAATCTTATTAGTGCAGAATGCTTGTACAAGTCTCTTCAGATAAACTTCATAAGACAACACTAAAACAGTATTACAGAACTACACAAAAAGCATTTGCACCCAGGGGATGGATATTTCTCCATTTCCACAGGAATGCAGGCTTTGAGGTGGTCAATCTTCACATTTTAGGAGGACCAAATATTTGTATCCAGCATCCAGAACAGTGAAGTTTGAAACAAGACAAGGAGCAATTCTCGGCATTCATAAAGCTGTAATGAAAACTGCACTCCACTGAACAGTTCTGTCCCTTTGTTCTGCTATCAGTAAATGTCACACCAGCAATGGGTGGCTCATAACTCTTCCTAAAATTCCCACTCCCAGAACTAAGCATCATGAACTCAAGTGAAAATCCATCTTCCTACAATAATCCAAGTTATCTTCCCATATGTCTGGCTCTGTTATAACAGATGTTTGTGACCACCTTAGATAGGAATTAGCCCTCAGATTTTTACTTTGGCAACATTGAAATTAAAGGGAAAAGTTGAAAGATACAACTCTAAGGCATCAAAGTTAATTGTCCTCTAGAATTACTTTCAGAGGAAATGAAGATGAGCCTGAATGAATCACCAGTTAAATCACCAGTTTCAGCTGATTCCTGGAAAAATGTTTAAACAAGTATCAGAAATTACTTTCCATTCACACTTTCTTGAATTTCATGACTCCTGATTAGAAGGGAGAGTCAGAATCACAGTCACAGACAACTGGAAAATTGTTATCACTTCTTCTAGGTGAGATATTGCATGCAAAGTTCAATTTGTTCTCAAAGGCTTTGGGAAGAGACTGAACCATGACTTGGTAGGCCCAGATTGTGAATTTCATGCCAATAATATGGGCTTGTTTTGCAAGTTTCTCCTTATTACAAATTAATCCCACTGAAATATATGAACATAAACCACTAGATTATTTTCAGTTGCATTCAGTTCCTTCTCTAAGGTTGGCTATGCAGGCAGAGCAAAGTGGCAAAGAGAGAAAGGGGATTATTTGTGGCCATGAAATAATTGGTTGGACTCTCCAGGATGGTGATCTGAGAATGCCTTATTATTTATGTGTTGTACCCATGAATTGAGCAAACAGAATACACATAGTCTCTTCAAAACACTGTGGGATCTGCAAAGAAGAACTTTTGCAGAACTTTTACTTTAGTAACCTGGGAAAGGTTAAACTTATATCAGGAAGGAATGTAGTCATTCCTAACAGTGGAGCCCACCATATTCAGGGAAAAACAACCCAACTAAATGAAACAGTTATTGTTCTCTGGAAAATACTTATGTCAGTAATCTCTGGGCTATAATGAAACTGAAGCTTAAAAACTGAAGGGATGAGGATGGCCCTGCTTTCACTGAAGTAAGGATGGATTCTAAAGGTACATGATCTGGTTCAGAGTAATCCCAAGGGTGAGTGACAAGATATCCATAATATCTCAAGACAGCTATCAGACAATGTCCATGTATTTTGTATTATTTATCCCTAACCAAATTTCTACACATTTAAGCAGTCATATCATGTTCTGTAAAACACAAAGCATGCCATGGAATGTGTACATAATGCAAGGGACGTGGGATGCAGGTAACTGCTGGTGCTGCTTGTCCTGACATCTCTGTTCCACCACTGAACCCTAACACCCTGGTAATAATGGTACACACTGAATGCCAGATAAACAGCTAATTAAATCCCAAAATCAAGATTACTCTTGACCTCTTTTCCAATGAGGACTTCTGCAAGAACAAAATTTGCAAAAAACCCCTCTAGCTTGTAAGACAATAAGCACAAATGCTTTACAAATATTTTTCACAGTGATCTGCTTCGCTGACATGAGTTATTATTTATACCCTACACTTGTCACTGCCTCAGATCTGACATGCAGAGATCTTATAACAGGTGTGCAGAAAAGACACATACTACAGAAAGAACTTCTAAAGAAAGTGGTGAAGGTTATTCCTGAGCTATGCATAGGTCATCTTGTGAATACATAAATAAAAAGAATTACTTAAGTCATAGTAGAAACTGGCACCCAGCCTGTATCCAGAAGAATTTTTCACTTTGACCAAACAGGCTGAGGTTCCCTATCTGCAGTGGATTGCTGCTCCTCCAGGGTCATACACAGTATGGTGGAGTTGCCCTGCTGCAGAAAATAAATATTTGAGGAAAAATGATGAAGTGGTTTGCTTTGTCTAGTTTGTTAAATTCATGAAAGAAGCAATATGTACTTGCAAAATCACAGTGAAGAAGAGAATTCTTTAAAATGCAAATGTTTGAGGCAATGGAAAATTACCCACTTTTTAGTAAAGATATGCTGAGGTTTGGAAATTTGCTTTCACTGTAGCTCTGTTATTAGATTTGGGTTTTGGGAGTTTAGTTTTTATTTTTCAGTTGAATAAGTTTAGCAATAAATTATCTCCTTCTCCCTCCTGCAAAGAAGATGGAAATGTCAAGCCAAAAACTTTTTTTTCAGTATTCAAATAATGGCTTTAACATGAATTTCAGTCATAACTTGAGGTATTGAACTTTGAAGGGACTGATTCAGCAGACAAAACAGAAACTGTAAGGTGGATTTAGAAGGTGAATAAAACAGAATTAAGACTAAACCTTGTCATTCCTCTTCTTTGTGATTGCAATTGTTTTTGAAGTAATTTTATGGTTAACTTGCTTTCACTTGAGCATTTTTTGTTGCTTTTTCTCCAGATGGAAATTTATGATATTTTGATGCACCTTTACCTCTATTGCTGAATTCACCCTTCTCTGGCAAGCCCATAGTGTCTATTTTTAGCTCCATGAGCTACTAATCCAGTTTCTCTGACAACTGCAATTTGTTGGAAGAAATGACTAGCGTGACGTTGTCTCAGAGCCATGAGCCCGTTTGAGAAATCAGTGTCTTAGCTGACCTTTAAAGCAAGTGAGAATAATGTGCCTGCAATTCCACAGGGTTTGGATTTCATTATCACAGCAGTGTGTATGAGATGGGCTGGCCCTGCTGCACAACTCTGCCTCTCTGTTTTGTTTTCCTGGTAATTATAGAAACTGCTCACTGTGCATGGAAAATCTGCAAGTTTTCTCAGCTCTTGAGGACAATACTATTTCTAATCCTTTTCTCTGGAGAGTAACAGTTCACAGTGTGGAGGACTGCATACTATTGATTCTTCCCAAGAGGAACTTTCCCACGGACCATGACCGCAGTGGGAATCACCACAGATGTCTAAGGATCAGAATGGCAGCTGCAAACACAGTTTGCAGCAGTGCAGCACAGTGGCAGCCCTGGTTCCTCCCTGCTTCAGAGCCTGACACAAGCTCCTCTTGGAGAGTCTGGGTACTCCAAGAGAACACAAGGATGGGTCAGAGAGAAGCTTCAGTAACCATGATCACTGCAAGAGAACATCCAGCCAGCACCTCACCCTCTGCTCCCTTTTGTTTCCCAAGTGATTGCAGACACTGACCTATGTACTGTTTCAAGAAAAAAAAAATGGTGAGGAAAATTTATCATTTCAATGTTAAAAAAAAAAAGATACACATTTCTGGGATGGATGGATGGATGGATGGATGGATGCATGGATGGATGGATGGATGGATGGATGGACTGATTACGTAGCTATTCCAAGAAGGAATCAGGCAGTAAATAACAGGATGGTTTGGAGAGATGGCCCTTGGTGAATACATCAGGTAATACACTGCTGCTATCTTACAGCAAAAGTGGGGAGTTAGCAACAATCACAGACTGCTAAAAGAAATGTTCCAATACCAGAATAAACCCCCTACTCAAACTTCTAAACCCTTAAATATTAATAATTTTATCATCACATCCCTTTGAATCTCTGTCTGAAGCCTGGCCCTTGCCCCAGTATCTTTGTCTCCATATGTATTTGGTGCTCTCCTCTTTGCATCCTCCCATTTTAAAACAGTAGTGGAATTCATCCCACCTACAGCACAGCAGCTAATCTGAACTAGTCCTCCACCTCCACACAGTGTCACTGGGGAGGAAAGAGAAGAGCACATCTAAGGCAGTGGTTTATCTCATCCCTAAGACTTTCTCCAGGACAGCTCAGTCTTTGAAATGCCAGGATGTCTGCACTGACTGTAGAGGGAACTGACCTGAGCAGCTCAGACCAGACATAAGTTTTAGATATCTAAGTGCAGATTGGCTGAATTTCATTTATATTTACAGCAACTAACAATACCCTTGGTTCTATAGAGGACCCCACTGCAACTTGGGCACAGTGAGACATAAGAGTAACAAGGAATATTCTAGCTTCAAAGATATTAATGGCTTCAACTTAGTGAAGTTCTAATTTTTCTGGCAAGACAGTATAAATGTCATGTATTAGGATGGGAGTGTTATCTACAATGGGTTTTGTTTAGACTTCAATAAAAGGCACAATGCTGTCCTGTCAGTAAGCACATCTAAAACTGGGATGCTCTGTATCTCTTACTAAGCTCTCAACAACTGAGTTAAATTTTGGCCTTACCCAACATGATCTGCATGGTATTTTGGCAGAAGCTGCTGGGTAAAATGCTGCTTCCTTGGAAATTCACTACAGACAACTCCTGGTTGAATGTGCATTTGAAAACTCCATACAGAGGACTGTTTCTGAAGGAAGGGTTTGAACTACAGATTCTCTCATAGACTTTGTACCTTTTTATCATGATACAACAGTATTCCAAGCTTTCTCTCTGTTTAAGTATTTCTAAACAATGCTTACAGAGCAAAGCAGTCTCCATTTTTTTAAAAAGTGCTAACATTTATCCCCATACACTTTTTAAAAGACATTCTTACTACCACCTCCAAGTTTCTAGTTGGCAAAGTACCCCACTTGCCCTGTTTGACATCTAGTGTTGCATTAATTGTTAAAACTCATGGAGGAATTCTCATTCCTACCTCCAGAAAAGCCAAATAATACAAAAAAGCAGGACACTCTTTGCATTTTGCATTATAGACTTCCTAGATTTTCTTTCCCCCAGCCCCCCAATTTTTCTCTGTAAGTAGATATTCAACACTTATTTAAAATAAAAAATTCAAACATTATGCATTTCTCATGCAATTCCACTAAAACTTTTAAGGATTATAGACCCTGAAATTCAACCTTACACACTCAGAGTTTATGACACTATGTGCAATACTTTCTTGCACTTTGTATTAATAATCTCTTTGTCATCCAGCTTCCAGAGAGAGGAAAGCTAACATCAGCACCACATCTATGTACAGCTGCCCTCTCCTACACACAAACTTCACTTTCTTCAGATGCCTCTTATTTATACACTTGCAGGACACACAAGAAATTTCCAGAGAGGAATGTTTACACACCTAAACAATGACAAGCACATGGGACTTTACTTAGAGGAAGGATTTCTAACCCACATTTCCAGAACTTATTTAGACATTTAGAACCTCAGGATCGTTCAGCAAAGTAAGATTCAACTTTTAGAAAGATGTTATGTTTAAGCAGAGAAAATGGGATTGAGAAGTATGCCACTTAATGTCACTTTAAAAATTTTACATCCTTCTTTGTAGGAAATGCAAATAATCTGAACTGAGAGGCCATGCTTTCAGTGTACAGTTTCAGAATTATTTCAGTCAACCAGAAGTGCCATAGAAACTTCTAAAATAAATATACCTGTCAGTACCTCCTTTTTCTTTCCCATATGACCTGTTCTCTCATGCAATGCCTCACATCTAAAAAAATAACTCCTTGATGGTTATTTATTCCTAAGCTTGTTCTTTTGCAATAAGTTCAGAAACTTTGATATTGATTTAATAGTATGTTCTAATCTCATTAGGGAAGGAAAAGAATAGTACCTTAGGGATGTACTGGTAACAAACAAATGCCAAAATGGATTAAACAGTATTTGCCCTCTGTGGGTATTAATCAGTTTTAGCATCTATTTACTGCTGTGTATTACACAGAAGTCATCCACTGTATAAACCTTCCTGGTTTATTACTCCTATTTATCATTCCTGGGTATATCTTACATCTATTACCTGTACTTCTTCCCATATTCCTAGGATGTGAGATTAGTCTTACTCAGCGGGCAGTCTTTTAAAATACTGTTTATATCCAAAACTCTCCTAACTCTGGTCTATAGTTCTGATTCTGCTCTTCCTTATTGAAGTAAGTAACAACACATACTTTTAAAAAACTAACAAAAAAAAACACCACCTTAAAAAACCAAATTATTCCATTAAATGCTCCTCTTCTCTGATAAAGAGGATGGAAGGACAAACAGTACATGTCAGGGTGTTATTCTGCCATTTAATGTCCCACTGAAAAGCATTTTGTTAAGGTGATAGGTGTTGTACAGGAGCTTACACACAAGAGATTAGCATGGCTTTATTTATTGCTTCAAGAGTAGTCATTAGAGAGTATTGCTAAGGAATAATTATCTAGAAAACAAGGACCTCAATGACATCTTTTGCTAATGAAAAGTTAATTTTGAGCCTACAAATTCACAAAAGCACAAAAAATGTGTGGTAATGATAACCTGGCAACTATCTCTCTGTTCTTTAGAATCCATTTATGCTATCACCACCTTGACTACAGGATAAGGTTTATGCAGGCATTCTGCCATGCAGTTCAGGTGAACGTGGCACATAGGTTATACATAACTGAGCTAGGGGCTCAAAGCTCAAAACCTTTTCTAAATCACACTCCTAATGGCATCCCAGAGTTGTGATTGGCAGTGCTGGTATCATATGCAAAGGGAGGGCTCAGACACCAGGAGGGATTTGCAGAACTGCAGTAGCCCACGCTCCTGACAGTCACCATGGCTACAGTGGCAACACTTTATTTATCCTGGAATATGCTTATCTATCCCTCTGACACTTAGTTTGAGTCAATTTATTTTGGCCAGTGCAGGATGCTGGAAAGCAGCACAACAGAAGATCTGAGACACAGCACTTGGGCTGAAAAGAATGTAATTCAGTGGGATCAGTCTCACTTATCTTGGCCACCTTGAAAAACAGATGTCTAGTCTAAGTTTGCCATCTGTGGTCACTGAGAAAGTTAAGCACACTCCAGGATTTAGGGAGCCTCATACTCTTTCCAAAGCAGAGGGGACAAGTGCCTGAAGTGCTTACCTGTCCTCCAGTTTTCAAAATAAACTCGATTGCTGGATGCCAAAGAGGGACAGCCAGCTGAAGGCACTGCTGCAGCCAAGGTAACAAGCATGTCCCCCTTGATTCATCTTAATTCCACTGCCTCCTTGCTAGCCAGGGAAACACTTGCTTCTCTGAAATCCTCTCTTTTTGTCTGAATTAAAACACATTCAGCCTCACTCTGACTTTGGAAACTAAAATCCCTGGAGCAAACAGCTGGTTCAACATCTGCCTCCACTGATCCTTTTGTTACGGCTGCCAGCAAAGTTGCCACTTTGCATCACATGTTGTATTGGGCTCTCTAAGGTGAACCCCAGCCCAGAGGGAAGCAGGCTGAGATGCCTCATGCTGCTTTCAGAGTGACACTGGTGTTGCTAGAGTGACACAGGTAACTGGAGCTCAACCTTTCTAAGCCACAGGAGCAAGCTAGCATCTGCAGAGGTGAATGATCCATTGCCTGTGACTGAATTCCTGCATTCCTCAGCCTCACTGCTTCTCTTGCTTTCAAGCATGATTAACAGCCAAGCCACAAAAGATCAATCATGTATATGAGGTTAAACACTTCACAGATTTTTCTTGTAAGCCTACTCATACATTGCAAATTAATAGCATCGTTAACGAGTAACTCCTATCTGCACAGATAAATTTGGTGCTTGTGGAAGCTAAAAACATGCCATGGGTTGTTAATGCTCTGAGCTCACCCAAACCCACCAGTGATAACTTTCACTGTGGTCTTTTCCCTCTCTAAGGATGTGAGTGCTTGCTGTGTCACTGCAGCAGTTTTGGCTTTGCTGCAAGAAGAGTAAGATCAGCCCTTTAACCCCGGATTTTCTTTAGATATAAGCAGCCATGTCAACAAAATAAGCTAATTAGAACAGTAGGAATTATTCACTACATCATACACAGTGTGCTAAGGGAAGGAAAGTGGAGGTCTTTTGGAGAGCAGAACCCTGACCGAGAGCAGGACATAGCATGCAAGATGATGGAATTATTAACAGCAGCAGAAGCCCATCAGCTCCTAATTGTTGAGTCTACAGCACACTCAGCACCTTCAATCCATCCATAGCCTCTCCTGTCACTGGCACCCTCAATCCTGCACAGCATTATGAATAATGTATTACCTTGAGGGAAAGGAACCAACTGTCTCTGAGTTTGACAAGCTTTTTTAAGCTTCTTGTTTTGTTCCTAATTTAAGCATGCTGCTATTTCCGATACTACACATGCACAATTTTGCAAAAGATCACCAGAATCCAGAAAGGAAGCCAGAAGCTCTGAGACTGCACTTGGACAGGGAACTAGCTCTCCTCAGTGAGCTCTGAGCACCCAGCAGAGGTGAGACTAAAAGAGGAAAACCCAGATGTCCTAAATTTACAATGCTGCTGCTGGATTACAGAGTCCTGGACAGGACCATCTGCATGAAGCATGCACATGTGACAGCTTGTGGCAGCTCAAAAATCAGAAGCTGTCCAGTAATTCAACTTGCCCCAGCAACCAGTGCAGGTCTCAGACTCATTTGCAATTCAACACAGCAGTTTTGGGTGCTATTTTTCTTCCATTAATTTTTAAATTGCCTGAGAGAAGGATCTATTCAAAGAGAGAAATACACAATGTGAAACTGGTTATCAGAGTTTACATCTTAGTGCAGTGCTGATACTTTTAAATGCATGCAGCCTGTCATGGTTTTGCAGTTTGTTTTATACAGGAAGAAATGGAAGGTGGATGTTAAACATGCCCAGTGCTGCTGTTGGGCTGGGTAGGGAACACTGTAAGCACAGGAGGAGACAGCACTGTGGAATGGCATCTGCACACACATGAACTGCCACAGACTGTTAATGACTCAATCACAAGGATTTCTTCAAAACAGGCAATTCCCACACAAGATTTCCAAAGTTTTAAGAGCTTTGGCTTTCTGTTTGCAGAGGCATGTTTCCAGGCTTCAAAACAGATCTGGAACTGTATGTGGGAATGAGCAGAGAAGCCAAAACCACAATCACAGTTAATGACTATTGGCTCTCTGGAATTAAAAATGAAATATCCTTTGGGATCCTGCAAGAAAACCACACTTGGAGTGTCCTGGCCTAGGAGCAATTCTCCCATGCAGAGGCTTTTGTCTTTGAGTAGCAAATTTTACCAGAGGGATGCAGAACAAAATTTATGCACCACCCTACCACTTCAACACTATTTCCTTTTTGCTCTGAGTTCATGATCTCTATGAACTGCATCACAGAAAAGCCTGTGTGATGGGGAGCTTCAAGCAGATGGAAAAACCTGACACAAGACCTGTAAAAAGTGTTCTGGGGAAATGACTGTGGAGTGTCTTTTCTTTGATTTTTGGCCTCCTGATTTTTGTGCAAGAAACCAGCCACAAAGAGATTGATGAAGCCAGCTAGGAGGGCTCCTCACATCACCTTCCCTTTGCCTTGTACATGCAGTACAAAATAGATCTCCTCCCTCTCTCTTCAGAAAGAGTGGATCTGTTCTGCACAGAAACTCAAGACAGTAAATGTGCCTACTTGAAGCTATGTGAAGAAACACAATTTAAATTCTTACCTAGAGGTTTTCATCTGTTTTATAGGAAGTAAAAAGCTGAAAGAAAATTCCAACTTGAGTATATGATTTCTGTGACCATTTCAGCACCTCTAACCTCTCCACCCACCTCATCATCTCAAGGTACAAAATTCTGAGAATCTTTCTATTTGTAAAGACAATTTCAGGAAAATGAGAACCTTTTCCCTATCACTAAAAGTAAGTGTTGTTGGAGAAATGCTGTCTGACTAGTTTCATTTAACTTTGTAAAGGTGTCCAACAAAACAAGCTTGCAACCTGATAGGAAAGATAGCAGATGTAACTACTAATTTAGAAAGTGCAGAGAATTTGTTTTACACTTTCCACACAATGACATAGAAAAATGTCCCCAGAGGCCACACTTTTTTCATTAACATCCTTCATCATAACACAAATAACACAATACTTAGCATCTGTGCTGCAGTTCTAGATATGTTACCTTTTCATAAGCTTATAAAAAAAAAAAGACTGTATATTTTTATACAGTCAGTGTACTCTACTCTTTGGGGAGCTACATGATTTATTTGCAAACACTATCAATGTATTTATGGTGATACCAATACAAATTTTCAATTCTCACACAGATCTCTCTGATTTTAGATTTCCTTATACAACAAAATGTCTCTGAGAGCATGAGGATGGTTTTGATTGCTACTCCAATTTGCTAGTAAAACAAGCATTTATCCATCATTTGCTATGAAAATGTTTCCATTGATCAAGGTCAAGTACAGAATTAACCTAGACATTTCTTATTGGCAACTGTAAGAGATAAGTTATTGAACTTTTGGTCTAAATCTCTATATTTCTACTCTTCACATAGGACTGTGAGTGGTGAGAAGAGAAAAAGCTTGGCCAGGTTGGGACTCTGACATCAGCACCTACTGATTAACAGTGAAGATGTGCCAGAGAAGTCAGACTGAAATCTAAATCCACTAATGGCTATTTGAAAAAAAAAATCACTCTAGGGAACTAAGTCATGACATGAGAACTATGGATTTATTAGCTGGGAAGTGGCATTCCTCTTCCAGTGTTGAAACATGAACTTTGATCCATTTATGATTCTTACACATCTCAGTGGTGTTCCCAGGGTAAAAAATGCAGGCTACATCCTGTGTATGTGCAAACTAATGGCTATAAGCTAAAACTTGTCATCCTCTACAGGAAATTCTCAGATCTGTAGTTTGGATGGAAATTCCACAACCTCAAGCTTGAAGAGTTTTTGTAAGTCATTTTTCAGATAGGCCACATAATTCCATATGCTCTTTATCAAGGTAGATAAAAAAATAACTTCTCTAATCCCAAGAATGCTTTAATACCAATGGAAGGATTCTTTAACATCAGTATCCCACTAGAAAGTGAGGGAATTTGCATTAAAATAGGTTTCTGGGCTAATTCCCATGCATCTACCCTCTCAGGCAAGGAAAAACTCACCCTTGCATATTAAGTTCAGATGTCCTCAATCTGCTGAAGTCTGTAAAGGTTCAAGACAGTCCTTTCTCATCCAGAAAGGCTTCATGGAAAGGAAGCCTGAAACATATTCAGCACAGGCTAGCAGTGCCATGCTGACTCACAGGGGCTACTGCTAAAAGGGCAGAAATAGAGAACTGTCATGCCCTTCACAGAAAGATCCAGCTGGATAATCTCAAAATGTGGTGGAAGTTATGTACTTATTTTCAAGAGGTGCCTCATGTTATGACTCCTAAATCCATAAGCAAGATCATTTCTGTTCTGGATTAGAGAAATATAGAGTTTACCATGCCTACTAGTTGCTGCTAAGTCTTACCTTTGATTAAAGTGATTAAAGGCTCATGTACAACTAAGCCACTCTGGAATCATGGCACAGATTTTAATTAACAACCTACAAGCCCAGAACAAGATTTCCCAGCCCAGTATGATCCAAAGGCAGCACACCCACACAGGAAAACTGACCACCACCACTTATGAAAAAGAAAACCTGAGAAATAAACAATGCCTGAAAATGTGCCAGATACACATCTTGCTTCAACTTGATTAACTGAAGAAAATAATAACTATATTAATTTTCAACAGCAAATAATTGCCTTTTTTTTTTTTTAATTTTATTGTCTTGGACTAACTAAAATCTTGAACTGCCATTTGTATTAAATCTGGAAAAGTACTGCTTTTCCATTTTTGGTGCTTTTTTGATCTTCACTAGATAAAGCAGGGGACCTTTAGCCAATCCAAGTTTCCCAATGAGCAATCATTATTAAGAGAATGGACTTTCAATAATCAATCTTGTCCTATTAAAAAATGTGGAAAACCAGCATCCAGAGAGCTTCCAGCGTCTGCTGGAATTCCTCAGAATAAGTTTCCACAATACCAAATTTTAAGAGAAGTTCAGGGCTTCTACTGAAAATCAGTCTGGCTGATAGTTTAGAGGGAAAACTAGTCCCACTGAAGAGAAATTTTCTGTTTGTCCACACGTTGGCATTATGCACTTTGTTTACATTGTCCTGGAAAGACTGGACATACAACACTATAGGACAAATACTGAACATTATTTTATATAAGAAGACAGTGCTCAACTAAAATTTTAGCACAAAAACCAGTTATTTACCAAAGTTGGGGTTTTATTCCATAAATATTGATTTTTTTTGTTGCCAAAAAAGTCAAGAAATACCTTCTTCCCACTTGTATAACAATAAGGTTTGACAGGTAGAATGTATGAAATATACAGTAACTTCTGAAAAGCTATCTAAGCTCACTCAGCTTACAGTATGTGGAATGCAATTATCCAGAAAGTGAAATATGTATAAAAATAGGTAAAATTCCTACAATATTTGTATTGAGTCATAATTCCTCCTGCCAGGAAGGTTACAATAGCTCTACAGTATATGTATGAAATGCTTGTTCATAAAGTTAAAAAACATCATTACCTTACTGAAGAACACATTAAATACAGGAATGCATAATCAGAACTGACTCTCAATTCTGCTTAGCTGGTGCAAATCTACAGAGAACCATCATCCTTTCTGCACAAAACAAGACCAACCTCCAATCTGAGCGTTGGGGCTTTGTTCTGTTGTTTTGTTTGCCATAGAGGGGCCAGACTGAAGTTTATGAAAGCAATTCCTCTGGAAGTGGAAATACATAGTTTAAAACTTTTTCCCTATCTCCACTTTGTTTGCTGACAGCAGTTACCCACCTTTTCAAAATGATTATTGCCTGACATTACATGGAGCTTTTTACTGCCTGTTGAGAAGAAGGCAGTGCAAGAGCAAGAACCTCCAAGTGCCCTGCCATGACCCAGCTCTGGGCTTGTGCTTTTAGAAGAGTCTTTGACCTGCAGCAGGCTCATAGGCTGGTCTCCCGGAGGAACATGGTGCCGATGTTGTAGGACACCTTCCTCACTCTGGCAGATGGGATGGAAGCTTTGGGTGGCTTCTGACCACTCCTCACCTCCAGGAAGTAACAGATCCCAGGAATTTCCTTTGGAAAGTTTTCTGGAAGCTCTTCACGGGAACGAGGGATAAAAATAAAATTTTCTTCCTTTTTCAAAAGCCTGGAGAAAAACAAAACAGAGGGATAGAAAACACTGTAAAAAATGTTTCAGAAAGGCCCCTTTGGGAGAGGTGGATCCTATGTGCAACAAGAAAAAAATGAGTTTACACTATTATGTAACATATAAAGAAATTCCAAGTCAGGATCCTCAGCTGATATAGACGAACTTATCATCATTAACTTCAAGGAGCTCTGCTGACTGAGATCAGCTAGCTGAAGGGATGCTCAAAAAACATTCTCTGAAAATCAGTGTCAGCATTCAGAAAGTAATGTACCAGAAAGAGAACCAAATTCATAATGACAGTTGTTCAGAACATATCATTTGGCTTAATTAAAACACTTTAGTCTGGCCAGTTGGGCAGAAATTAACATTTCAGAGTAATGGCTACCACCAGGTTTCCTCCTGGAAGGCAGTGCTTGGGAGCTCTCTCAGATAAAAGCAGGGAGGTCAGCTTGTGCCCTTCTTACACTCAATAGTATTTTTCATAAACTGGGTTCAAATACATAAAATCCAACTTCAACAGCAGAATTAAATCTGACACTATTCATCAGCAGTACCCATGGGTTTAACCCAGGCTATTTGGTTGGGTCAAGTCATCTCCTGGCACGCCTGCTCAGCTGGTACAACACCACAGACATGACTCTGCTGCCTTCTGCCATCTTAGCCAGAGGGAGAAATCTCTCTCTGGTTAGACCTGAAAATTTAGGGCATCCTTATCAAGTATCTTCTCTAGAACTAGCTGGACTTATAAAATACAGGAAGTAACTCTATACATTTTCTTTTTGTTTCCAATTAATAAATTAAATTAAGTTAGTGGTATTCAATCCCTTGCAGCATTGGAAAGAGCAGTTTTGAGACAATGGTAAATTCTGAACACAGTTGGATATACAAAAGCATTCTTCCTCTTTTCCCTCCAGTGATACTTATTCTTTCTCTCAATCAGTTTGAAGCTTAAAAACATAATTGGGAAAAACTTTGCAAGTTTCCGTGGAATTTTGTAATAGATAAATTATTTAACATATGTAAAGTTGATTTCTGGAAAGCAAATGATTGAATGAATCCCATAGCCAGGAGAATTCTGTAGGATTATCAGTATATGCAATGGCACTTCCTTTACTGAGTATTTCTCATGAGTTTTGCATGAGACAGTCTGTGTGAACTCACTGACATATAAAGGCATTTTCTTTCCAGCTTTTAAATAATCACTTGGTTATAAACCCAACAAAGTTTTTGCCTTTGAACTTCTGTGGAGAACTTTATTTAGTGTGTGGTTTGAAGGCCCAAATTGTCAATTTTATGATCAAAGTACTGCAATCTTTTCTAAATTGCATGAATGTTTGTGGAGGGCTCTACAGAGAAGCTTCTCTCTTTTCATCTCTGCAATGTTTGCAGTAAATATTTTGTATTGAAGGCTTAATATACTGAAATAACTCTTCACAGCTTCCTAAATTAGATTTCTGCACGTAACAGCTGAAATCTTAGAACTTTCTGAGCTAAATCTGTAAGCTTTCACTGCAGCCACTCTTCCCCACGCTGACTATTCACTATGGAGCATCCAGCCTTCCTAAAAATCAATGGTTTCCTCATCAGAGTCTAACATCATTTGATTTTAATGACAGCTACACAAATCCAAAACTGTAAAATAGATCTTTGATTCAGGTCAGGGCTGGCACTAAAATTAGTTGATATTTGATACTATTTCCTCACAGAAAAAAAGAAGTGCAAGGTATTAATTACACATCTTATTTTCACTTGTTTTGTGAATTGTAACTTGGTTACAGTTACATGCTCCAGGATTGATAGACATCTAGGAGGCAATCTCCTTTGAAGATTCCTCCAGTGCTATGGTTTGTGATAGACTCCACATTCCTGTATAGATTATAAAATGCACTGCTTGAATCAGCCTCTAACCCTCAGAAATTGTCCAGCTGACCTTCACTGGGATAACATTTCAGCTCTCAAGCAAGTGTGGCAAGAAATCTTTGTCACCAAATGTTAATGGAAGTTACTTATGATTACATTCTATCCAACTTAATTTACACTTCTAAAGGGGAAAAATATTCTGGCTTATAGGATAATACTATTAAAAAGATTCTCATCATGATGAAAATGACTTGTTAGCTTTCTCCTAAAAAAAAGGTTCTTCAGATTCCTTAAATAATATGTTGGTCCTGACACTTGGCTTCCCAATCTGAGAAAGAGATCATAATTCAGAAATTGCCTCTGATTCCTTACATCTTTGTGTATGTACTAAAGAAACAAGCTATCTGCAAATTCTCAGTGCATACCAGTGAGGATATTTCTCTGCAAAATCTTCCCTCTTACTTTTAGGCCACGTGTGATGTTAAAAAGAAATCAACAGCAGTTGATGGGCATTTCTAAGTGTATTGAATTCCTTTTCATTGGAAAGAACCCCAAAGGATCCTTGTGCCAAGCAGGTGAAGGAATGGTGCACATCCCCAACGGTGGGCTGACCTTGGCTGGACACCACGTGCTGGCCAAGCCACTCTATCCCTTGCAATCCATTGTCTGTGCTTCCTCTCTGGTTCAGAAGATCCAATGCAAAACCTTCTGCTCTGGAACATTCCCTGGGTGGTGACACCCAGTTCTGGTTGGTTGCCTCACCTCAAGGACCATTCTCAGAGCACTCCTTTGTGAACAAGTCAGACTGCCAGTTGTGAAAGCCTGAAAGAACAATCTACCCCAAGAGCAAAATCTTACCCTTCACCTTCAGTAAATTATGTTGCAGCTTAAACTGTATAAAAAAACGTCCCCAGATTGTCCCATATTCAGAGAGCTTAAGCTGAAGTTACACAACCTCCACAGTTCAGGAATATTCATATAACAACTAGTCTGAAAATATCCCAAAGCATTTATCTTCGCTGTATTTTCTGAATCACTTCTGTGAATTTCCTTTCAGGGCACATGGCAAAGGATATTTTTATAGTAGGTTTTTCACAGGTTCAAAATTTCTGAGTTCCACTCATGTAGCTGGATACACAATTTACAATTCAGAGCTCAAATTGTGAGGGTCAGGGTACTCAGGCATTCCTATAAGTCATCTGAAATTAGGTCTGCCCTCAGCTTGTCTTTTTCGTTGATGCTTCAGGGGAGGAAGAATATCTTAAACACTGATTTACAGTTGATTAACTCTGACACCTTCTTCTCTAACCTGAAATCTTCCAAAGCTTTTAAAATTCTTGTTCTGTCCCTTCCTTGGTAGGAATACTCTTGCTTTCAGACAAAAAGAGATAGCGTCTGAGAATTATCCTTTGTTTTTTGTTTTTATTTTCAGTTTCTTCATTTAAGAAAAAAAATCAGGAGATCTGTGTGTGAATGAAAATTGGGATCATACTTAGTGGGAACCTTGAAGAGCTTTTAAAAGCTGTAGCTCTTTCTTCACATGGATGAAATGATACGGTAAGTATATTTCAAATGATCTTGGCAAAAAACAGTCACATCTTCATCAGAGTTTCTATAATCAGAAAACCAGAGAATCACTGAATATGCTGAGTTGGAAGGGACCCATCATGAATATCAAGTCCAGCTCCTGGCCCTGCACAGGACCATCCCCAAGAGTCACACCATGTGCCTGAGCACATTGTCCAAACACTTCTTGAACTCTGCCAGGCTGGTGCTGTGACCACTGCCCTGGGGAGCTGTTCCAGTGCCCAAACACCCTGTGGGTGAAGAACCTTTCCTAATATCCATTCTGACACAGATTCATGCCTTTTTCTTGACTCTTGCCATCGGTCACAAGAATGAAGAGATCAGTGCCTGCTCCTCCTCTTCCCCTCACAAGGAAGCTGTAACTGCAATGGGGTCTGTCCTCAGTCTCCTCCAGGCTGAACACACCAAGTGACTCAGCCTCGAGGGGGTCCTTTCCTTCAAAGGCCCTTCACCATCCTTGCTGACCTCCCTTGGACACTCTCCAATAGTTTCATGTCTCTTTTATACTGTGGCACCCAAAGCTGCCCCCAGCTCTCCAGGTGAGGCTGCCCCAGCTCAGAGCAGAGCAGGACAATCCCCTCCCTTGCCCAGCTGTGATGCTGTTCCTGATGCCCCCCAGGACAGGGCTGGCTCTCCTGGCTGCCAGAGCACTGCTGGCTCATGCCCAACTTGCCACTGATCAGGACCCCCAGGTCCCTTTCCATGGCTCTGCTCTCCAGCATCTCATTCCCCAGTCTGTCCGTACATCCAGAGTTGAACCATCCCAGGTGCAGAACCTGGCACATTCCCTTCTTGAACTTCATCTAGTTCACATAGCCCAGCCCTCTAACTTGAAGTCAAAAAGGTGATAGCTCATCTCTCCTGTTTGAACAAACAGAGACTTGCTATTGCAGAATTATTTATTGCAAAGCCCTCTATAGTGAGTGCATATTTCCCATGACAATTCTTAACTCCCTCCATGCCCACAGTTTTTCCCTCCATCTCTCAGAGATTCCAGACTTTTGTGCTTTTCACTGGATTGCTGAATCAGAGCACAAAAGCACCCACTCAGAACTAAACTTCAGTGTGAACTTTTCTTTAGGAAAATTGTTCTATACAGACCAAAGTTGAACAAAATTTCTAGGAGAAATCTAATGCTCTACAACAAAGGAAACTATGCACTGCATTCCTAAACATAGTATACACCAATAAAAGCACACTGGCCAGGTCAATCTTCCATAAATGCTTTCTTATCAACAAAAGAAAAAGGTTCTTTCTGCCCAAACTCTAAAAGTGCTGTAAAACCTTTAGCCAACCTTGTTCACATCACCCCATTAATTGGTATCATTAGGAAAATATAACTTTAATGGCTTTCCAAACAGGCTATGAGAAGACTGTCTCCTGTTGGTCTGCTGCTCCCTTCCTCTGTGTCAACAAGTGTTGCCTGTTTCACCAACTAGGCATCCTCTTGATAACATAAACCAGCTCATTTGTTTCCATGTGAATACAGATAGTAAACTATTACCACACTCATTAGAAATTTTGGAAGGCTGCTCTTAAAATACTCTGTATAAACATATGAATTTGCTAATGCAATGCTAAAAATCAGTGCACTTAGTTCTAAACTTTACCTGATTTGAATTTCTCCCTCCGTTTCTGTGCATGCTATAAACATAAGGAGATTGGAAAAAAACCCGTATTACATCTCTACCTAATTAATTGCACATTGCATTTATTACCTTTTAAGCTATGGAAGCTAGTGTATTGGTGTTTCTTCTTCAAGAAGGTCAAGAGTGGTAAGGTTATAAAAGGGCCAGTCCTGATTTTTAATGGAATATATTGCATTCCACATGCAGCTCAGCATGGTGAGTGTCAATCTCTGACCTTTAATACTTTTCTTTCTCACCCACTAAGCAAAAAGAATACTGGGTTTCTGCTCTCTGTTTGGGCCATCAGAGACTCAGTGCACAGGTTTGGTACTAAAAGGCCTCAGGCTTTACACTGATGTAACAGTGCTGCCTGGATTTTTCCCGGCTTGAGCTTTTTGTAGTTTTAACAGTTATGTAGCCAACAGATGACTTTTGCCTAAACATGTTTTAGCTTTAGATTAGCTGTGTGAAAATGTGGGGGTAACATCCCCTGTTAACTACTGAACAGTGATCTAGCTCAGCTATCCTGTCTAGAGTGAACCTTGAATAAAAGTGAACCTTGAACAAAAATAGTGTCACAAAGCACAGACAGACACCAGGGGCCCAAGGACCACAACCCCAAAACACAGTGATCATGGGGATGCAGCCTCACAGAGGCAGGTGACACTGGGAGCAGAAACCCAAAAAATACCCAGTGAATTTTGACTATGCTTCTAAAATTAGACCAGCAATATTTTTTGTGCCCATGAATAAGATGTATTCCCAATCTTTCCAAAACTAAATTGTCTGTCCACCAGCATCTCTTGAAAACATACATGGTAAATTGACCAACATAATAAAAACAAACAGTCTTCTAAAGGATGCTGAGAAATAATACCTGAAATAATATGAAAAGCCTCTTTGACCAAGCCCATTGGTTTGACCATATGAGGCAGAACAATAGAGATGTAGAGATAGCTATAAACTGTAGGAGAAATAATACATATAAATAGATATAACTTGTAAGAAAAAGAATTTGGTAAAAATAAAAATCGACAAGGAGCTTAAAGAAAAGTCAAATTTTAATTTAAAATACCTGTAAAGAGGTAAGTATAGAAATACTTCTTAATTGCCTAAAACTTCTTTCATACAACTTTCTCTGAAAGAACTACTAAAAACCTACATTGGTTTTAATCAGTTTTAAAGGCTGAGAAGCAATTTGTGCAGGTGAACACACAATGACCTCTCCCAGCTCAAGAATGAGGTACACCTGGGTTGCCCTCTCTCTTAAATCAAGATAAAGATGTGGGACACAGGCTGTTCGTCTTTACCTAGGCTCAGGTCCCAGATGCATTGCCCAGCATGTGATAATGGAAAGTATCTGTACCCAGCACTGAGTGCCAGAAGCACATTCTCCACAAGAGAAATACATGCTGCAAAAGACTAGAGGTAGAAAGTAGAGGGAAAAAAAAGAATTAATTCTTAAATGGGAGTTATTTGACAAACAGGAACAACTGTGTTTACCTGCTTTTGATAACTGCTTAGCAATCCCAAAGAATTACATTATGACACTACCAGGAAAACAGTAGAAATGTGGATATATAATATTAATATCTCATAAAAATCATTACTAAAGGCTGAAACAAAAACCTAAAAATTATTTCATTTCTCTCCTGTGCTGAAGAGTCTCATAAATGTTACTGTGCTTCCTTCCTGACTACTGTGGAAAATAGGGTAATTCTATTCCATTCAGAATAATGTAGATGAATTAAATAAACTTATTTTCCTATTCTTTCCTGTCTGTATGTTTAAACAGGGACCAGTCTGGGATGCTCAACTTCCTCTCCAGTTTTTTACATTTTTCCCTGGAAGTTTTACCAGTGCTATTCCATTGATTTAATTTCACAATGCTCAGTGATTGAAATGGGGCTCTGTGATCCTAGTGTCCAAAGACATGTCTGCATCAAGAGAACAGGATTTTTCAAACAGAAGTGCTGTTTCAGATTGAAAAAATGCAAAGTCCACCTTTGTAAGAGGTGTAAGTTCACACATAGCAGAGCTTGCCCAGGCAGGTGAAACTGCAGCAAGGCTGCCCCAGGCTCACTGCTGCTGCCAAGCAACAAGCATCACACCTTGCACTTATAATTTTAGACTCTGATTCTTACTTAGGCAGATTACAGGCTTGAAGGGAAGTGTCTATGACCAATAATAGGTATTCTGAAGTGTGATTATTATTTGAAAGCTGATGGCACTTTATGATGCATAATCTTTATTGTAAAATGAAAGCTGGTAAGTATTTGGCATGTTTCCAGGACCTGCAGGCTTTATAAAATTGGTATCACAACTTCCATCAGTGCCCATGGTAGACAAAAACACTTGATGATAAATGCCAGTAGTTTAATATAATTGAAAATTCTGTTGTTTTCATACTGACTGCAAAATTATATACTTTGGAAAACACTGATTCTTAGATAACAGAGATATTAACAGAAATATTAACAAAGTGCACAGCACCACAGTGTCATCAAATAGAAGCATTTAATAAAATATAAATTCAAACCCAAATACATTTCAGTTAGTGATGAATCATATTTACACAATAAATATATACTTATACAAATTATATTTAAGAAAAATTATATGTGGATGCATCAGATGGCTGCTTTTTGATTCATTACATTAAATCTCACAGATCACTTTCAGAAACTCTGAATAATTCTGCCCCTTTGAGTATTTTGTAATTGCAGTCTCTTCTGGCCACTGTGTCAACAGTGTCATTTCTTGACTTCCTCCCTCTTTGTTTTCAAGCTTTCAGCTATGCCAGAAGGCATGGTTTGAAATCAACTTTTCAATGTGCCCCATGTGCATTCATTTAATCTTTCCACATCATTTCCAATCCTGTAATGCAAAATTGTTCCTGGCCTGATCACCACTACTTCTAGCCACTCATCTTGTATGATAACTGCATCTCATGCAAACATATTTTCTTGCCATTTCTGCTTCCTTTACCTGTAACCATGTGTTTAGCCTGTTACTTCCACTGCAAGTTCTCCAAATCAAGCACTGAATTTGTTCAGCACATTATTAACAGCAGATTTACTGTTTACTGAGTGCAATAATGAAGATTAAAAATACCAGTAATTCTGTATTTTGTCGTGTATTGTTTTGAAATTTCACGTTACACATTACTACATAATCAGTCACTTTTTTACCTTCTTCCCTTTTTGAAGCAACATCTACATTGATAACTTTCTGCAAGGTAAGTTCAGACATGAAGGTCACATAAGGTGAAAGTTCAGCTACCTTGAAAAAAGTGGTCCCATTCATACTGAATTTCTAGGATTAAAGGGAAATGAAAAAAACTGTAGACCTGTTTTTGATACAACCTGAAAGATATGCAGGGTGAGAAGATCTGACTCACATTTTGATACCTAGGACCCAGTAAGAACACTCTCCAAGGTGACTCACATCTGACCTGCCATGCTACAATACCCCCAGTGGCAGCCAGGCAGAGATGAGGTAAAGACAGGCCATCTTCTCCAGTAGTCAGGAAAAAGGGCAGCACAAACCCACAGATTTCTACACAAGATCCCTACACAGGCCCTCAAACTAACTTTCAGAGCAGTCCTTTTGCCAGCATTGTGATAGAAAAGAAAATACAGTCACAGAATCTTAGAAACAATGGGGTTGGAGGGGACCTTTACAGCCCTTCTAGTCCAACCCACTTGCAATGAGCAGAAACTTCTTCAGCTAGATCAGGTTTTTCAGTGATGACCACAAATTGGTGTCTCACAGAGGAGGTGCTCTATCACTCATAACCAAATTCAACCCAACTGGCACTGTGCACTGTACATGGAGAGTGACTCTGGCCCCAGCAAGGAGAGAGTTTTGTGCACCACAGGTCCCACCAATACTCTCCAGATATATTTCCATAAAGCTGTCTAGCTCACCAGTTTCTCAGGGACACAAATATGAGCAAGCAACACCACAGCCCCAGGTGAAATCACTGTCCTGAACCACATTTGTGAAGTGCTCTCTTTTGGAAAATATGGACTGAACTTTCAGAATATCTTGAAGACTATCTTGGGTTGGAGAACAGCACTTTATAAAAGCTGATCCTGCTCAAGAGAAGTCCAGTTCCCTGTCACAGGGCCTTGGCTACCTTTAGCCACAACACAAACCACACACCAAAGGCCCTGCTGCTGTGTAATTTTTGTAATTGGAGCACAAATGGTAAACAGAATTATGGTGACTATTCAAAAAGGGTTTTAGAGGGTTCCTCCTATCCCACTGTAGATGACTAAGAGGTAAAGGCTGTAGAATGCTGTGTATGGAAGGTCTCAAAACCAATTTCTTTTCAAATTACACTAAGTTCCAAACAGAAATTTCCTATATGTTTATTGAATTTATTTTTAATTAAATGAAAATGCTTTCTGAAAACAATAATAGATTGGATTTGGATAGATTTGGAGAATAATAGACTCTTTCTCTTGCATGCTACCAGACATTTGTATGAATCTTCACTTTATGGTACAAAGCCTATTCAGTTATTCTAGCTCTTGCTCAATTTACATTTGTTTTATTCTCAAAATACGATCTGAAGTGAATGAACTTTTCAGAAGAATATGCACTAGTTTCATTACTTTTAACTTTAATTTCTGACTGATTCATATTTTAGCATAGCAGACACTTCAATACTTGGATGAAGAAATCCCATTTAAATTTTTTATTTACACAGATAGCTATGGAGGAAAAGAACTGAGATTCACAGTTCTGGATAAAAAAAATAAAAAAAAAAAAAAAGAAAGAAAAGCAATATTGTTTGAGCAACTGTGTACAGATTTACCACACAGTCTCAAACCTCACTTCAGAAAATTACTTCTGATACAGAACACTGGAAGACTGAGATATCCTGCCAAAAAAAAAGTGAGTGCATCAGCTGTAATCTAAGCAGTAGGAATTCTAATAGTCAAACTGTCAAATTTGAACAATACAGAACACCTTTTTTATTTAGGAGCTGTTCCTCATAACCAGATTTAATCAAGTCTTCTCTCCATTTGCATAATTTCTTCAAAACGCCAGGGATAATGCTTTGCCATTTTCAATCTTTTTTCCTACATTATGAGAATGCTTCTATCAAGTGTGTCTTTACAATGCTGAATAAGAAGTTTTGTCTTGAAGAAAGCATTAAATCTCTTTGTAAGCTTGGCCTTACTGGCCAAATTAGTCTTCCTCCTGAGACAATGGAGTATGCTTTCTTTCATGAACAGTGTTTAGCAGGTGGAACCCAAATCCTCAGTCAGAAGCTGTAATAGTGGATAAAACTACGTTGCTTTGGCAGGTATCTCCCCCTTCTTCTGTTGCATTTTATTTTAGCCAGGAATGGCTGGATTTTCTGTTGTGCCTCCTTGCCTGACTTTGCACATTCTGATACAAACCTGCAAACCAAAGACAGACATCCCCAAGCAATACCTCTTTCCAGCTGGCCTGATGCTGTATCCCTACCAACTTTCTGTTGAATTTCACACACTGGGGACAGAGCATGCTACAAGATGGAACTGAGAACAGGCTGAAGTAACAACAGCAGGACAGGACAGGACAGGACAGGGTTGAGAGGACTTACTGGTATGTGGTGGGGCTGACATTGATGCGGCGTGGGTGACTTCCTGACTCGAACTTGCTCGCGAGGGTGACGTTGTTCCCAAAGAGACAATAGCGTGGCATTCTCACTCCAACAACACCAGCCAGCACTGAACCTGAGTGAATGCCTATCCTCATCTGCAAAAAAACACCAGATCCACGTCAGGCTGCCTCTCTGTGCCACCAAGGGTAATGTCATCAGCACCCATCTACAAGCAACCCTTTCAGATAAAGGATAAACCAAAGTAGAAAGAGTGAAGTAGAAGAAAACAGGCTCTTCTGTTCCTCTAGCTTAAATCAGATGCACTTAAAAGAAAGAAGAACAAAAAGATTGTTATCTTTTCACTAAAACTATTTTCTTCTGTGCACATGTTCTGCAGACTGTGACAGTCAAAACAGAAATCATGAATAGAATAGGATGGGATCTTCCAAAGTTACTGCAATATCAGCCATCTAATTACACAAATAAATACATGATTAGAGGTTACTTTTGTCACCACTTCTAACACAGACTTTAATGTAATACCCAATTTTTCTCAAACTGACAGAAATAGTAGATGAGTGAATGAATAAGTTACTTTTACCTCCCCCATATTTTTCTTCCAAACTCTTCAAGGTCTAAGGTCTTTCTCACTTTGTCAGGCAGAGAGGTGTGAATGTTGAAGACTGAGGCACCACTGATTTTAAAGGTAATTGTATCCTCCCCAAAATAAGGAGGAACAGATCCCCAGCAAATTAAAACACCCATGTGGCTATTTCAGCAATCATCCCCTGTAACTGTCTGAGATCTGGCAGTTGCATAGACCTGTAAAGCTCAGAGTCACCATCCAAGTTTCTTCCAGAGTGAATTATCAAACAGAGATTCATTCTGCATACATTCTAGCTAACAATTGTGTTTGCCAAGAAACTAATTTTTACAGATAGGGAAGTCTTTTTCTTTTGTTAACTTTATAACAGTGAAAAATGGAAAAGAATATATTTATATCTTCTGAGGATACTCTTGCTCATAGCAACTGGGCTGCTGCAAAACATAAGGTGAAGGAAATAAATAGCAGCCACTAAGAGGGTCTGATGGGGTATGAATGAGTGACTTACCTAACACTGTACTCAATATGGTCCTTTGACTTACTTAACTCACAGTTATTGCACTGTGCTTTTGTCCATCAGTCCCTATTATTTTTTAATAACAAAATACATGTGGACTCAAATATAAATATAAAAAATTATAGTTATTCTTTTAAATTTAAAGAAAATGCCAGTATTTGATAACATTTGTGTCCATGAAGTTCTAAGAACATGTGGGACTCCACATTATTTCACTGACTGTGGTTCTTCCCACATGCCAAGACTTTCACCATGCAGCTAAGCACTCTTAGTTTTGATCCTTTCTTATGTGTCACAGACAATGGGTTTAGAATTATATCTGCTATACAGAAAGCTTATGCATAACCTGAGGACATGTTCCACATTCAATGTGATACTACTCACAACATTCTTACAGGCAGCCTAAAACCCTCAATCTCCACAACAGTGCTGCTAATTACAGACCAGGTTTTTTGGTTCTATTTGGTTTTTTCTTTTCTTTTCTTTTCTTTTCTTTTCTTTTCTTTTCTTTTCTTTTCTTTTCTTTTCTTTTCTTTTCTTTTCTTTTCTTTTCTTTTCTTTTCTTTTCTTTTCTTTTCTTTTCTTTTCTTTTCTTTTCTTTTCTTTTCTTTTCTTTTCTTTTCTAAATCTTTGAATAAGTATCACTCACTTTACTTGAACTTTCAAACCTTTACTATGGTTTGGAAGGCAGCCACAAAATCCTTCAAATCCTCTATTCCACAGAACTGGGAAGAATCCACTTGGCTTGCCTGCTAACATCTGTGCAAACTCATGACTTGGGTTATTTTGGTCATCTTTTTGAAGCAATTAGATTTGCTGCTTTTGCTACAACATAAATTTAAACTCCACTGTCCATTACCAGTAAAAAAAACGTGCTCCTGCAGCCATGAATTGGGTAAAATGCCCTTCTCCATATAGGTGAGGTCAGTACCTGCCCTCAGTGAAAGACTATGAGCAGCAAGTCTTGCTCACACAGCAGCGAGCATGCTGTCAGCTTTCAATAAATAATAAGCAACCTATTTACAATGTCTTGTTCTTGTGAGATTGGAGCTGAATTAGTCATTTTGCACACAATATTAGGAACAGAGCTAATGAAACCTATTTGTTCCATTGCTAATCTGCACATTTACTTAAAAATCACAAATTAACTGTGTGCTGTAACCTCTTCCACAGCACATTCAATCACATGTAAAGGCCAGATTGAAGCTGCAACAAAAAGCATTAGCTTTGTTTTCCTCTAAAAACACAGGGATAAGAGCACACATTTGAGAGAATGAAAAATATGACAGTAAAAATTGTACTAAGAAAATAAAATTTGCTTTTGCAATATATGCAGTGAACGCTGAAGTTATTGTTGGTTGTTTTGTTACTTTCATTCTTTCCTTTTCACTGCTTCCTTTAACATGGACACAGTTTTTTTTATCACTCAGTGCTTCAGTGAGGGCTCTTCTGTACTAATATAAGAGCTTTTCAAAAACCATGTGCTCCTACAATAAAAAGGTAGATATATTCTCACAAACACAGGTTAAACCACATAGTGTCAAAACCTGAAGTGTACATTGGGTGGAAGAAAGTTGATGCAGGCTTTCTCAATAAACCTTAGAGATAAATTACATGAAGAATGGCTTACAATAAAGCTCCACATCTGCTTTATTATACAGCTGTCTACAAGAAAAGAACCTGCAAACACTGATGCTCTTGCCATGAAGAATTCCTTAGTGTGCCTTACTATACTGAGAATAACCATTACATTGGTCCTATAGTACTTTTTAGAGAAATTTGTTTACTTAAAAGTGTCTTTTCAAGATTCTACTTCATTCACAGTTACGTTGTTCTGGTCTTTTCCTCACTGAATTGAAAACTGCTGTGTTAACAGCTTAAGGCTCTTTCTTACAAAGGAAAAAAATGTGTGATCAAATTACTGAGAAGGTGAGTATCTTACTGGGCACATCAACCTTTCACATTACCTTTTCAGTAAAGAAAATCTGCCTAGACCACATATTTTAGAACAATAATAACAACAGTTACACAAATATAGTTTCCAAGCTATATTGGATATGTTGCTCTTACCAGTGCTTTCTCACAAGACTCACCACTAAGTATTAACAATAGCATAGAAAGTGAAAACTAAATGACAAAAGGATGTGTTTTTTGTCTATCATAACTCTTTACTTCTTTTAATATATGTGTAGTACAAATTATACATTTATTATCTGTCTTAAATGGAGCATTTTTAATAAAATGCATGCTCTTCATCTGTACAAACTGCTCCTTTGTATGCCCTTAATTATTTGGCTAAAGATAAAGGGATGTAGCTGAACCCCAAAGTTCAGAGGCATTATGCACACAAATGGAAAGATGGGTCTTTGGAAACTATCACAAGGAGAAGACAGCTGTGAAAAAAAACAACCAGTAAATATCATTCCATCAATAGTTAAGGAACAGTGCAGAGACCAACAAAAGCCAGACATTTCTAAAGCATAACACTGGAAGGCACAATGGCAAAAGAAATGTGAACAGGTGGGAAAAATACTGAAAGATCTTTGAGAGATTAAAGAGGAACAACTTGAACTGAGAGCAATGGAAAATGAGAAAAAAAGATTAACAAATCTGATCTTTGCAGGAGCTGTGGCAATAGTGAAGTGGAGAAAAGCTGGTGAGTCAGAGGTGTAAAAGAAAAGCAGCCTGCATTGATCAGTGTAATGTGAGAGGGAAGACACAGCTATTGGGTAAAGCAAAAGAAGCTTCCAAAACTTGTATAGAGAAAGTAGCAGCACCTTAGAAAGCAGCAGTATTTGGATATTTCTTACTGGATAAGGCACAAAGAGCAGAAATGTCTAATACATGAGTGACAGGAAGGACAGTGATTTTGTTTAATAGTGATGAAGAAGATTCATAAGGAAAGATGAGGAGGACTGGTCATCATCTAAGGGGGAAATGTGCCAGATATGGTATCAATGAGAACTGATAGTCCAGACTAGACTGCAAGAGGAAAGTTAAGAACAAAGAGGAACAAGGATGAACAACAAAAATATTTGCTCTTTTTCCAAACTGAACATTCTGTTACTGAATTTTTCTAATGTCCCAAATCTTAGAAAAATTATATGATACTTCTTTACACCTCATTGCCAAAACATAATTTTCCTTTTTTATATCTAGAAGAGATGGAGGTTTTACTTTGTTTCATTTTGCTTGTTTTTTAACTGGTGTGCACTTTCAATTACTTGCAATTGCCTGAATGCCTTCTTAGGCACCATACTGAAAACTGCACTCTTACATCAAAATAAAGCCCATTCCACATGAGACTAAATGCAACAATGAAAATTCAAAAACCATTTATAATTGACTTTATGGTGAAGAGGCAAAAATATTTTAGTAACAGTATATATGAATGAAGTGGTATCCCTGAAGTAAATTTCATTATTAATTTGGTAATTTGTTTCTTTATAGCTTTTTCTGTTAATCAGTACTCTCATAATAAAAAAAAAATAAAATCAGTAATTTTCATTATGGTCAAAGCTCTTGAGTTTTTTTCTTTTTTGAAACCTTATTGAAAAACATATTCTCCTTCCTCTTTCCTTATTTCTCCACAAAATTTTCAAGGCAAAAATTAGAATGCAAGTGGACAGTCAGTCTGAGAAGTAGCACTTGTCTACTCAAGAATGCTTTTTAAAACCTCCTCGAATCTAAAACTTTTTACCAATATATGTTTGCATATTGACAACCAATAGAGTACATTAACCTTACTTCCCTTCAGTCAAAACTGAGACACATTGCATTACAAGATTTAAAAATAATTCCTTTATTTATTAGACCACAGAAAAATGGTTCAGGCTGTAATGATTCCTGAAAGGAAAATCAAGCAGGTTTTAAATTATTCCTCAAGCTTCCTATGTACATGGTGCTGTGCAAAAATATTTGCAGTCTTGGTTACGGGCTTACAAATCTATTTTAAAAAGCATAATTTATGCTTTATTCAGAAGAAAAGAGACTAATAGGCAACAGCATGGAGAATTGCATAAGGGTATGACTGTGAAGAATGATTTCTGAGTTGAAAAGAAAAGGACTGCAAATATTTTTGCACAGCACCATGCACATAGGAAGCTTGAGGAATAATTTAAAACCTGCTTGATTTTCCTTTCAGGAATCATTACAGCCTGAACCATTTTTCTGTGGTCTAATAAATAAAGGAATTATTGAAATAAATTGAAAAGCAGAATACGAAGAAAAAGAGTCTGTGGGTACCTTTCTTTTTGTCTTCCAGTAAAGAGTAGTTGATACTAAAACATGCAAACAGATTTTCCAACTCACACTAAACCTGTCTTCTTATAAGCACAGGGCAAAAAAAAAAAAAACATGCTCATTTCCAAAGTTCTCTCTCTGCAACCAGCGCTTTTTAGTTCAGGGATTTCCTGAGCCAAAAGAAATTCCTTTTGTAGAGAAAAGGTGTTTGATGTTCACAGTTCCTCCTCAAATATGAACTATGATACATTCCAGCATTCATTCTTTCTTCCCACCACACAGACCTTAACAAACTCTGAGAAACACTTCTCTTCCTAGCATGCTAGGAAGAGAAGTCTCAGCTTGCCTCACAGGTTACCTGCACCAGAAGGACACAATCCCATCTCCTCAGAGCTGCCTGCCTCACACAGGCACAGGTGGAGGAGGCAGGGCAGGTGGGAAGCAGGTGACACAGTCTGGAGAGTGACCCTGGGCAGAAGTGACCCCACCCAGCCAAGCTGGAGCTTTCCAAGGCTCAGCAAGGGGACTGACTGACTGACAGCTGCTCAAGACTTTGTGCTGGGCTGAGCAGGGCTCAGGGCTGGCACAGGGCAGCAGCTGCATGGAAACACTTCCAGGCACATGGATGGACCAAGCCAGAAAAGCAATTAAATACATCAATAATGTACATTGGTATGGGGACAGTAACATTCCTTAGACAAGAGCACTCCTCATTTTCTGGCCTAACACACTGATTGGGTTTCAGTATGTACCTTCTCCCTTCTGTCCTTGCAGTGTCCTTCAAAGAGAAAAAAGTCCTCTCTTGCAGGGTGTCTTAGCTATTAGTCCATGACACACAGCCAGATTCTTTCAAATAGAATCTGCCAAATTCTATGAGATGTTTTCTGCTCTGATATTTTCTAGCAGCTTCTACAACAGTGCAATCTCTAAATCTCAACATATGCCTTACACAGGGCATTTACTTGTAAAATGTCTCAATACAAAATAAACTCTCCAGAGCTCAGAGGTCTAAAATCAGGGCCACAGACTGATGAGTCAAAGTGCCTTTCTGCTCCTTCAAAGGACTGCAAGTTGATAGGAGTGACAGCTATGTCCTGACATATGCTTCAGTGTGTGGGTTATCTGTATTCTTGGATAGACTTATAAATAGTGCCTTTCTGGAAAGGGACATATGACAGTACAGCTCACTACAGAATTGTTGCCAAGGAACAGACCTGCTCAGAGGAAAATTTAGATCACTTGAATTTCACAAGGTGTTCTATAGAACTAAACTACAGGATATATTCCCCCCTATGTGAACATCATTTGGAGAAATAAACATTTAAATTATTTTCTAATCAGAATTTCCTAGATTTTTTTTTTTTCTCAAAGAATTATTCAACCCATCTGAAGCAAAATACACAGCAAAATACAAGGAAAGGAAAACTATAGCAATAAACTAATAAAGAGTGAATGCCTTGGGATCAATAAATCCATTTTAAATAGTTATTGGGTAAAGCCATCATGTGGTTTGTGCCAAAGAGATGCAATTAAATTATAGCCAATGTGATGCACATTGCATATGTAAATCCCTGGGCTATGGTCTTCACATACAGTCATTTCTACTGAATGTGAGAAAAGGAGCTATGAAGTATTTCTAGATAAAGAAGCCCCAGATTTGACAGATGAAATTATTTTTCTCTTTCCCTTGAAGCTCTTCCACTATGATCTAAGCCAGCCCTGCTTTGAATAGTAGCTGGATTAGTTAATTTCCAGAGGTTCCTTGCAGCTTCCTTTACTTCACAACTCTGTATTTCAAAACCTGTGTTGAAAAATTATACACCTGTGAGTCTCCATCAGCAGTATGAGGAAGAATTAGATGATGTAAAAACCAAAATGAAGACTCAGACTAGTTTTTGGGAGCTCATTAGTTCTAGCATCAAAGGGAAGTTTACACTGGGGCAAGTTATTTTTGAGCCAAATGGGATCATGTGGATTCACTATGGCACTGCTCAGTGTCTTAGGTTAGAAGAGGATTTGGGTCATCTGTAAGGAAACTTCTGACCTGAGATTATTTACTGGAGGGGGTTGTGGGTGGAGAGGTGGGTGTTAAATGATGTAAATGAGAATTTTTAGAGCTGCTAAACATGTCCTTAGCATGCTAAACTATGTCCTTCCCCTAAGATTCCAAAGAAGAAACATTAAAGTTAATGCACTTCTTCATGAGCTGCTTCTCACTCACCAATAAAACATTGCATTTCACTGCTGATGGGGCATTTAATAAAAAACCTTTTTATTGTTTTCTTTAAACAGCAATTTCCACAGTAGGAATTTAATTACTATGTGAACCTGTGTGTTCAGGCACTTAAAAAAGAGCTAATCACTCACACAAGCCCACATAGCAGTGGAGGATTTTTCCCAGCCTCCCCTCTACTGACACCCAAAAAAGAAAAAAATTCATCAGAAAGTTCTCTTTGATCCCTAGTGTAGGAGGACATCTTTGTCTCACAGTGCCATCATATGACATATACTGAATGGATTGGGTGATACTTTAACAAGGATAAATGACACATGCTCAAAATATTTGAGGGAACAAAAAAACTGCATTTAAAAAAAAATTGACCTAAGCATTTTAACCTCAAGAATCAACGTTCAATACTTTTGTTAATTTAGTAATTTAAGGTAAATTTCACCTAATTGCAACCACCTAGGAGTTAGCCAGCTCATTTAAGTTAGATTTCTAGACTCCTACTAAACACAGAAGGTAAATAACCTCAAGGCTGCAATTCTTCACATTCTAAAACTGGCACACAGGAGAGACTGAATCACTCACTCCTGAAACTGTCTAACTCTCCTGGTGGAACAGAGAGGGACATTTAATGGTAAGTTTAACCTGGACACCTCATAAACAGACAGCTAAAGAGAGGTGAGATGAATCCAACTCTCAGCCTGGCAAAGTGACACACTTTTATCTTTCCTTAAAATAAGCAGCACTCTTGTGCATAAGTCATCAAAAGTACTGGTGTTGCTGGAAAGGACCCCATCAGAAGATCATTCTATTTGTAGAACTGCAGTAATTTCTTCAGATGTTTTAATGTAAATGCCTTTGAATTTAGCCTGCAATCTTTGAAACTGTAAAATGAAATGACCTTTCAATGGCAGAGTCATGCTTCATCCTTTGACCACAGTACATGTTCTTACAAATAGATGAAAGTCAGGTTGATCTGCTTTGGGAAGAGCTTGGAACCAATCAACAGGGACCATAGCAGCTTTTAAATAGAACCACTGATCTATAACAATCTTACAGTTTCATTACTAGAAGCAACCTTATCTAGCCTCTACAATAATGATGTATCTGAGTCTCCCCAACAGCTTCCACACTACTAATGAAACCTAAATTGCAGCTGATGTCATTTAAACCTCTACAATGACAAGGTATATTAGTACTTTTAGCATGAAGAGGAGATACATTTTCAGTGTGCAGTTTCTACTGGATGCCCCAGCTTCTTGCAATCAGCACCAAGGCAGACATAATCAAGATAAAAAAAACATTAAACTCATTGCTCCATATGGACAATGTAGACATCAGTGGGTGAGGTTTCAAAAATGTACCTGTTCTTAAGTTGGGAATAGCAGACAGACTACTTCCTTCAGCACCTCTGAGTCTAACAAAAATTACAGCCAAGTAAATTGTTCAAGAAATGATTGGATGTGACACTTAGTGCTCTGGTCTACTTGACAAGGTGGTGACCAGCCAAAGATTGGTTGGACTCAACAATCCAAGAGGTCTTTTCCAGCATAAATGAATCTGTGATTCTGTGTCTGTGATATAGACAAACACCCAAAACAAGTCAGTATATGGCCACTTTCAAAACAGTAAGTCAAGGAATGACCACAGGAAAGATAAATGCTAAGAAAACCTCAAGTTGTGTATAAATAATGTACAGAACTGCAGGCTGTAATAGTTAAAAAATAGTTCACTTCCTTGTGAAGAAACTTAAGGCACTGCTACCATCACAGAAACTTGGATACTAAATGTGCAACACAACAACTATTTCTCATGCTCAAATAAAGGAAAAATTAGCCTGTAAATAAATAAAGTTTCCACATGACAGCTAGAACAAACAGCTACCTCATACCTTATGGGTTCCAATGTTTGAACAGCTCACTGTATTAGATAATCCTTGAGCACCTCACTCTAAAATTATAACGCTGCTGTGTTCCTTTGCTTGTTCACCAGCTTGATTTTAAGAACTGCAATTTCTATAGACTGAACACAAGACAGTGTAAGATGATGACAATGATTTTTGCAAAATTTACCCAACTCTTATGTCTGGAGCAAGTCTCCACAGTGATACAAAGGGAAATGAGGTTCTGTGATTGCATGGATCTATAAACAAGAGACTAAAAGGCTTCACCTGGCTATAACTGGGAAGGGGTTTATTAATGCTCCTTATTGCCCTTTGCACTTCACCATCACAAAGCTGCAGATCTTTGGAGGGAAAGTGAATTTCCTCCTCAGTGAGTTCAAAATACACACTCACATAACATGATTTTTCTGAAGTCTTTCAGATAGGCAAATCCAGACAGTTGTGAATAAGTACTTCATACAACAAAGGGAATGAGCACAAAGAGAAAGGCAGCTGGTTTGCACTGAACTGAGGGTTTTAGTAAATTATCTAAGCATTTAGTGAGTCTCCTGATTCCTGTATAGACAGCACTTCAGCAAGTCAATCAAACTTTCTTGACACCACAAACAGATCATAACAAAAGCTAGGATCAGAACTCAGAGTATTCTGTACAGCTCTGTTACCTTCACCGAAAATCTAGGTTAAAAAAAGGAAATTTGTAAATAAAATGGTTAATGAAATGAATGAAAAATCACTCTGCAACTCATACAAAATGTAACATTTTCTATTCCTAGATTTAAGATGGAAATCTACAAGCAATATCTGATTGTTATTGAACATCAGATGTACCATGAATAGAAATGAGACACTATTTCACTGTTTATTTAAATTGCTACAGAGAAAATTCTTAACTACACTGCAATTTGAAGGAGATGATTCAGGATAAATTTGAATGTTCTGGTGTTTTCATTGCTAGAAGGACTCTGATCTTACTTTCAAAAAATTAGCAAATGAAGGCCCAATGATGTCAAGAATATGACAAAATCCAAACAGAGACTAATTGCTCTCAGAGGAAGGTGAATCACTTATGGGAAGGAAAGATTTCAATGTTCAGTCTAATGACTTTCCTTAATTTCATTCAATAATCTCTCCCACTGTCTTACACTCATCCCTCTCTCAGAGACACACTGACAAAGAACAAAGCATGGCAACACATACAGTTGTTTTTGGCTTGTAAATTCTGTAAAAAATAGCAATCTTAGTGCATATATTAGAATAATTCCTTTTATGTAGGTTACGCATTTTGCAATTGCAAAAATTCAAACATTAATATGCATAGCCAAGATTATCTCTGCCCATCTTCACCAGCTTTTACCAACTGATTTCTATGATCCACAAACATACAGAGAAAAATTGCTCCTATCTGTACTTTATTTGAAACTTTCCCAGTCAAATTCTTCAACCAAGAAGTGGGTAAACAATTTCTCTTGGTGCAAACTTTGCTGGCAAATCCATTAGCTCTTAGTCCAGTTCTTTACTCCTTTCCTCCCAAATGCCTACAGGACGTGTTTTCATGAAAAGAATCCCTTTATTTTCTGGTGCCTTGTTCTTTATCAGTGTGTCTCTGAGAGGAAGATGAGCATGAAGATTACATCATGACAATTTGATAATTTTTATTTAATTTTGAGCTGAAATTTGTGGATAAATGAAATTAAGTAGATTATATCTCACTCACAGCTGTGTATAATAAATAAAATTCAGCACAATTTATTTTTATTTATTTTATTTGTTAATGATCTGCAATAAACTACACGCAATGCAAATTCAACAGATCCCACAAACTGAATTTATTTAGAAATATACTCTGCACTAAAAATACACAATTCAAGAGAGAAAACTGGTAAATTCTGAGTGAAGACCAAAATGAACTTAAGATAGCATGGAATCTTGCCACATGAAAGAAGTAATCTGGGGTTATGAACATCATCTGACACCTATAGCTCCTTCCTATAGAATTCTAGCCAACCTCACCAAGCCTATTAAGTTAAAGGCTAGGTACTGTCAACAGGTGTGATTTCTGAAAAGATCAAGAATCTCTTCAGAAAGGATTTGATTAAAGGGAAAGTAAAAATCTGTAAATACTTACAGTTTGGCTAATTATTACTCAATAGGGGAAGCGTGATAATAATCTACAAGTATGTGCAGGATGTTAATATCAAAGAGGGACATGTGGGACACAACTAGAAATAATGCAATTTAAATGAAGTCATAGGTGAATATCAGCTTATCTAGATCTAAATAGACTGGACTGTAGTGACAGTGACAGGTTCCTGAGGTAAATGTGCTGTTACATCATTTCATTATGGCACTACTGAAACACTGGAAAACACATTGTGAGGAAGCTGTCAGGAAAATGGACAGGATGCATTAACATATGTGTGTCTTTTTTAACTCTAACATCATACTGAAGGACAAGTAATTAAAAAGTGGTGTTACATTTGAGGGTTTCAAATGACTGCTGCAAAGTCTGTTTTCCTGTCATCCTTTAGAACAGATGGGGTGGGAGAAATATTTTTTAATGTCCTGAAACTACTTAAAGAAACAGAATTTTGAATTTCAGTTCAAAGATAAATTAGGTGTACCTTGGTTAACATTGTCTTTAGAATTTCACTTAAAACTAAAAAATTAAGACAGCAGCTTTTTTGAACAAATTTTATTTATGCTATAAACTCAGATATTTTTAATAACGACACAATGATCAATGCCAACAACGTATTTTGCAATATCAAGCACACACCATGAATAGCAAAACAGTGTAAGCTTGACAGAAAATGAGTTTTTAGAGAGTCATCCTTTCATGATGGACCATCAGCTGTTAGTACACTGCAATCATACCTAGTCATGTTATTTTGGCATCAGTCTGTTCCTTACACAGATGATCACAGCTCAGCTTCCTGTGGATAGCTACCAAAACAAACTCTTCCACAGGCAATACTCTGGCAGTTGCACATTCAGCCTCCATGAGAATGACAGGAAGAATCACCTCACTAAAGGGCAGCAGCCTCCAAAGTACAGCACAGATACATCCTACATGGTTTTGAAGCACATGCCCCAACTACACCTATTTACTCTTCACTTTACAAAATGGTCTGTTCTGCATGAACTTGAACTCTGTTCAAGGAAATTGAAACTGTTAAAGCAGTTGCTCTTCTCAAGATGTACATCAAAGTTAAGACAAACTCTTATGGGAATACCAGTTTTTAAATCAACATTTTATGTTTCAGATCTGTGGAGGCATTTAGTGTGCTAGAGGCATTTAGTATGAGGAAGAAAGTCACTCCAACTAAAAACTCCATCAATCCACCAATCCTTTTCTGCTGCACTGATCTACTTGAAGAGCTAGCACACTTATTGTGACATGAATGACAGGGACAACAGCAAAACTAACGACATTAATTGGCCTTTCAAATCTGTGAGCATGAATTTAAAAATTCAGTTGCTGAAATTCTAATCAGTTATAATTCTATAATAATAAATACATTACCAAGTAAAAAAGTTATGGGTCTATTAGAAACATTCAGCACTGAAATGCAAAATGAAAACGAAGCCATCTTTAATTAGAGTGGTAAGGCTCATGAAATTAAGAGATTCACTTACATAAAAATGCTGTAGATGATCCTTGAATGAAATTAGTCAAAACATATTTAAAATTTCTCATTCCAAAAGTGTTCTAATCCCAGAAGCTACCCACATTAAGAGTTTGGTTTCATACACTAAATTCCAATTACTGCATAAAAGGTAGGCAGCGTGTGTACAAAAGATACTTGCAACAAAAGACTGCATTATGCTGTGTCTCAAAGCTCATTATAAAGCAGCTACTACAGTGGACCGTGTCTGATAAATCACCACAATTTTTCTTCATTTAGTGTTACTTAGAAATTGATCTTGGTTTGTAAGCAAATTCAGAGAATCTTAATTTGCTTCTAGTAACCCCCATGGGAAAGATGAATAATTCCACAGATACCATTCCCTATTGTAGAAATATGGGAAGAGTAATGAAAACTCTTTTCCTATTCTCTGTACTAAATTATCTTCTATAAAAATAAATAGAAGCTTTATTCTAATCAGAAACCATCCAAATTCATGCAGCTGAACTTCATATGTAAATTTGAGCAAAGAGAAGCAGATCTCCTTTAAAGTGTGCATTTTATTTAAGTCTGTCTAAATCATAGAACAGTGTATCTCAACAGGCATGCAGATTTTTTTACAAATTATGCTTATGTGTGAAGAACCTGCTAACAAGGAAGTACATTTTCACATTAATCATGAGGAAATGTTGCCAAGCAAACACAAGTTCTTTGTATCTCTAATTTCTGCCTGAGAAAGGCTATTTTTAAATTTGCAATGCCTTTGAAGCTATTACCTGTGCTGTACATTTCAGTGAGGCACACAGACTCCAAGCTGTGTTAAGATAAGCTTGCTCAGATCTGACCCAATACAGCCACAGAAACACAGCACTGCTGCTGGGTCAGTCCAAGGAGGACTGTCCTGACACAAACCATGGCAGTGCTCAACACCCATAAAACACTGCCAGACAAATGACAAATTACAAATGAAGAGTAATAGCTTTCCAGCCTTCCTTGCTTCCAACCAGCTCTGAATCTTCTGAGATAAAAAATACAGCACCTTCTGCTGAGTTCCATGTTCTGTGATGCCCTCACTAAATTGTTATGGCTGCTGGAACTAACTGGAGCTAACCTGAACAGCTAATTCTGTTATTTGCCTGCCCCTTAGTTCCAGCATATTTCAGGTTATCTTTCTTTGCAGCAGATTTTTCAGAGCTATGCACTGGCTGGATTCCTCAAATGTTCATGGGACTGAAGGCAGGCTTTGTTGTAACCTTCAGGCACTAATTGATGGCAGCTTTCTTGACTGCAGCTCCTCTTTCCTTGGTCTGCCCTCCTGGCTGAAAGTGTAAGGTGGGATAAATCTGACCTCTAACTCCACAGTGAGAGTCCCCTTTTCCCTCTACATATCCTCAACTTTATTTAAATGAAATAATTCATCACACAATTAGCATACAATGAATTTTAAAATATTTTCCTAAGAATGGAATCAGTTCTGCTCAGCCTGGAGACATCTGGAAACCTTCCCCAAAAACATTACTTCTAAAAGTAACCGTTTTGAAAATGTGCCATTCTGTGGAGGTCACAAGTGGTGCTTCTGACATCACCAGTGCAGACCTAGAGAGTTTAGAACAGAAGGTAGCACATGATTTAGCTCACTGCTTCTCCACCCAGCTAGCCCTGTGTGACACCCACAGCTGACAGCACGCTGCAGCGGATCTGGATTACACACAGAGCAGTGTCCAACCCTTGTTAGTGAACTCCCACTGACTCAAAAGGTGCCTGGAGAAGGATTGGGGTCAAAGGCAGTGCAGGACAGCAGGGCAATGCAAGCTGGCGAGTGGACAGTATGCTGTGGGATGCTTGGGATGCCTGGCTTTAAGGAGAACAGGAATTGGGAAGGGAAGAAGGACCTGTAGCAGTTAAGACTGTGAAAGGTAAAACACAGACATTCCTCCAGGCATTCATGGCAAGGACAGGAATATGTGTTTATCCATACTGAGCCACAGTGATCTTAAACACTGTAGCTACCAAATCCTAAAGGCCCTAACCAGCATGCCTGAGCATAACCCATGGAGCAAAAGAGAATCTCACTTACAGAAAATTACTTAAAAGAAAAAATCAAGACAAGACAAAAGGAATAGGAGAGGAGGAGTGTGGAGCACCAGTGACAATTAAGTTTTGGTATGCTAAGCCCATAGTGAAACATGGCAGCAAGAGAAAAAGATGCACATGTGTTTTTCATGCACCAGTAAAAATTCCAGATGTGTCACAGTATCCATGGGAAAACTGCAATTCCTCTAACAGTACTGGGTTATAAAGGTATCAACTTCTGCTAATCCAAACTAATGAGAGAACACAAGTCACACTGTCATTTTGGAGCCTTGTCCAACTAAATTGTCAATATGTTCAGGAAGTAGTTGCATCTGGATTATTCACAACATTGCCATGAGAGTTAAGACACATCAGGCAATGTGCTTAGCAATGTTTGCAAACAGAGTGAAGTCAATTGAACACTTCACATAGATGGCAACCCTATATTCACATATGCACAGACACATCCTACTGAGGAAGTCACAATTCCAGTTAAGATTTGCTCTTTGCTGGTGTTCTTGGAAAGGAAATAACAGAAAAACTAGTATTACAGATCTCTCAGAAATTTCAACAAGTTTCAGTACTTTCTGCAGCCTCTAAACCTGCTATTCAGTTCTTATGCATGTAGATTTGCTGTTCTGTTTTCCTATAGGCTTTTTGCTCCTTTTCCATTTCTGTGTAGGAGAGAAGAAATGTATACACAGAAGAACTTTCAGGAAGCCATCAGGATTCCATATTGCTTTCTGGTCTTCAGAAGACCAAAGTAAGAGCAGTCATCTGGTGCAATTTGCTCATAGCTCCAAACAGAGGCATTTACAACATAATTTTCTGGGGTTCAGATGCCCACTAATCATACAAGAGATTCTAAAACATGTATTTATTTCTCACTTTCCAATTTATCACAAAAACTTTTTGACTCTTCCTGCAAAACATTGTTTAAAGCTTAGATTTCATTTTAATATTAGTGTTATGTGGGCTGTGCATTGATGATTCTTGCTGTTAGGGTTAGCAAGAAAAACATTCAGTTTCGTTCACATCGCATTTTTTAAACATCTTTTCTGAGAAACAAAACTGAAATGCCAAAACAATGACAGGCTCAAGAACAGCCATTATCCTATTTGGGGCTTAATGGTACTCCCTCATATGGAGTGTGGGACGTTCACCTTTTTCTAATGAAAGCCACAGAGGCTGAGCTTGGTTTTCCTCACTCCCCTTAAACACTGGCTGCTCTTAATAACTATTTGTCTTACCAGAACTCCTAATCTACTTTAAAAACCCATTAAAACTAATGCATTTTACAGTAAAGCTTGGTTTAATACAAGCAAAATATTTCACAAAAAACAAAATAAAAAATAAACCTCAGGTGGCTCTTCTTACAGAACTGTCAAAACCAGCAACAAGCATGACATACAGCTACCTCACACTTCTAAGTGAAGGGAAGTGGAACCCTACACTACCACTGTCCAGGATGCAATGCTCAGCCTCACTGAAAACCAGACTGGAAACTCTGGACTGTCTTACAGTTTGCAGTTTGTAGAGAGTGGCTCCCTAAGTTTGTGATGACACTAATGGAGTTCTACAATGGGAACAGCCTTTCTGCATTCTGCAAAAGGTACATTTGCAAATAATCACACTGATTCTGAATGGCTGTTCATTTCTTTTTAGTCATCAACAGTCAGACCAAAAAACTCATTCAATGCATTCACAAGGGAACAGATCTTAGCAAAATTAATCTCATCTCCTGTAAACAATAGCCTTCACATGTGAACAAGAGTAGGCTTTGTTATTTAGCTATTTGCCATTCATTCTCACGCCTCAAAAGCTTTTCTTCTATCCAGAGAGCAAGAACATCACATAATTTAGGTAGCCAATACACACAATGCAACAAATGGCAAACATCAAGGAAGATCTCATAAAAAAACAAAAAGGCTAAGAATTCTTTGGCAAATGCTCAAAAGTAATGAAAGCTCTGAGAACAGAAGAAACATGTTATAGTGTCCTCAATATTTTTATGACTAGCAATTTCATAAGCTTCCTATGAGTCTGTTGAGGAGGAAATGGCAATGAATAAACAAATCATGAGGACATGGTCTAGTGGTGGACTTGGCAGTGCTGGGATAATGGTTGGACATGATGATCTTAAAGGTCTTTCCCTACCTAAACAATTCCATAATTCCATGATTCTACTCTATAAAAATCTGTAGGGTAACCACAGTGAAACAGATACCATGATCTCACTCACAGCAGACAGAATTTTTGTTGTTTTTGTTATCTGAGCTATCCCAGCAACATGTCATTCCTTCAGAAAAAGGAGTTGACATTTAGCTGCAGAGATCTGTGGCTAGAAACAAGCAATAAATCAGATAAGAATGCAAGAACAACTGTACTGAATCAGAACAAAAGACCATCTAGTCCAGCACTGTGGCCTTGGAAGCAGACATAACAGAGAGCCCAGTATGCAATGGATGGCACCCTGGAGACAAATGGGGTTAAATGAAGGACTCACTGAAGCCTTTGAAGATTTTTTTTCTAGTTGTGATAGAGAAAAGGTTCCAGGGAGTGACAAACAGGATGCAATCATGCTTTGTTCTCACAGAAGTTTAAGAAAAGTGAGACTGTAAATTTGAACATCAAATAGCTTCCTAAGAGATGTGAAGTTTTGTGATAAACACATTCAGAAATAAACCCCGTAAGTTTGAATTCCATGTCATCTTTAATTTTTACCTTTGAAAAAGTCATGATTCACAGTGAAAGGAGACTGATATTTTGGAGTTAGAAATAATGAAACTGTGTTCAACCTACAAAAATACCTTGTCTATGCTAAAATTAGCATGTATTGAAATTAAATTAATTAGTGTTTCAGAGTTTATATGGGAAAATGGTCACTAATTTTCATGTCTTGGTGAACATATGCTAAGAATAACCAGCAAATTCTTGAAGACAATTAGACTTGTAATACAGAGAAGAAACTGTTCCATCTTTCTATATTTATATCCCTTTCTGTATCTATGAACTGGTGGTCAGAAATGAATGTTTCTCCTCAGAAAAACCAAGTCTGAACAAAATATTTTCTACTCAAGTATAACAACTTGAATTCAGCTCCCGAATCACTTTCATGTATAAATGTGTAGTTAACTAAATCAGGTTTGAAATCATCTATAAACACTGGACTGTATTTGATTAAATAAATAGGCATTTTGGTCAAAAAGACATCTGAACAATGAAAGCTGTTCTCTAAGCTCAAGCAAGCAGTATTCTGTGAGATGCTCAGAGTTTTAAAACATCATAAGGAAGGTGCAGTAACCAAGATGGCCTAACAAACCAGATCTGTAAACTGGGAGAGATAAAAATACATACACAGATGCAAACTGAAATCACAGATAAATAAAAGATCAAAGTCCTATTACCATGGACTATAAATACAACTTTTTGACTGTACTATCTGCTTTAAAGTTTGGAGTGTTTTCATTGTCCTACTTGAGATGTCCCCCAGATGCCTGATTTTCAGACCAAAAAGCTCAATTATTTTCTTACTATCGTAACACTTTGAGATTACTGCATTTATTTAAAAAACTTCACAGAAACACTTATTGGAACAGCAGGGAAATATATGTGTCATTTCATATTATATATTTGTTGTCACTGCCATAGATCAGTCATGAAAAAAAGAAGACTTCTTCAAGTTAAGGTTTTGTGACAGTCTGCTTCTCTTAAGTAAATCACATTGATGCTCCCAAAGGAAACAATAACTCTAATTCTGCAAACTGTTGTTTGTGGCTACAGAGTGGGCACCACTATGCAGAAATGACAGCAGTAAAGCAGTAACAACAGCAGCTAGTCCCTTTCCCAAAGAGCTGTATGGCAGTTAAAAATCTCCTTCTTTTTAGGATTCTTTTTTTTCTGGTAAAGGTTTTTACTAATTTTTTTCAGCCATCTTTTAAAATGCAGCACAAATGGACCTACTACAAAGTAAATTGTCACAGAAAGAAAAACAGGTATTCTACAGAGAGATGTAGAAAAGACAAATTTTTAGAAAAGCACATAGGGGTTTAATTGCTTTCCATTAAAATTTTTGTAAGAGGTGTCACCACTTCTACAGAAAAGTGAAACTATACGCTATTGTAAAGAATATGTTATGTCTCCCAGACGAACATCAAATTTTAACAATTTTAACAATTTTAGCCTATCATTATATTATTATATATTATTATTATATTATTATATATTATATGTCATCACCCCACTCTGCTCAGCCTTTGTCAGGCTGCACCTGAGCACCATGCCCAGGGCTCAGCAAAGACACAGACAAACTGATGTCCAAAGGAAAAACACAAAGGTGATGTGCCCTGTGAGAGAAGCCTGTAGGAGCTGGACCTTTTGTCCCTGCAGGAGAGGCACCTAAGGGAGGAAACCCATTTAAGTACTGGAATACTTAAAGGGCAGGTACAAACAAGATAGAAAGTCCCAGAGGACACACGGACATGACAAGCGGTGACAGGCACAACTTGCACCAGGAGACATTCATCTCAACATAAGAAAGACATTTTTTTGCAGTGAGAACACTCAATCACTGGAACAACATCCCTAGGGAGGTGGTGAAGTCCCCTTAGTGGAGGTGTTCAAGCTGTCATTGGGCAGGGTGCTCAGTAATGTCATCTGGGTACAAAAAGTTGGACCAGCTGATCTTCTGAAATCCTTTCAAGCCTTAAAGGATTGTTCTATGATTTTGTGATTTTTGATAACTTTGTTCTAATCAGTTTTTGTCATTTTAGATATTAAAATAATGGTGAAAGCCTTAACCAGTATTAGAATACTTATCTTAGTGTCAAGAACTTATTCATCTAAGAAAACTGTATCTCATTTTGCTTTATGGCATGGAGATTTTGTAGCAGGGTAAAATGAGGTCTCAGAAATACATCTCTTCCCATCTTCCTTCTCAGGGTGATTCTTTTCCTGGAATGAAGCTCCAAAGCTAGACAAAAAATCAGGTCTTCCTTTGGGATAATGATCACTTTGACCCTTCCAAGTTCTGCCAGGAAGAGAAATCCTTGTACATTCTAATCCACTTTTCCTTATACCACTTTCTCCTTTCTTTTTACTGATGCAACCAAATAGGTCACATAGTCCAAACCCAACATCCTCAGATTATTTGTGCCTTGTTTTCTCTCCTTCTCCATTCAAAACCAATGTTTTTGCCTCACCTCTCCTGTCTTTTTAAAATACTAAAGCAAAACCAAAATCCAATATAAATATGAAGACTGTTTTGCTAAAAAAAAGTTCAACTTATTCAACATTAAGTCTCTGAAGAGGATTATTTGCATTGAATTACTTTTACCCTAGTTTAGATTTAAAGGAGGTATTTGAACAGAAAAGGCAGCCACAAATCCCTCAGAAGTATTGGCATTTTTTCCAAAATACTCTATGTCTCATATGAAAGGAAGTTTAAATACCATGGAACATTTAGTTTATGGATTTATTTATGACAGGAAATGCATTCTTCCTTAGGGAACTAAACTATTCTGAAACTGTTGAACAATGTTGCTGAACTTGTCAGCTTGAAACAGAAGGCCAAGTATAATCCTCCAGCATCCACCCCCCATCTGAACTGTTCACTCAAATATAGCACAGTGTAATGACTCACTGTTTAGCTCAGAATAATGACAACAGTTATGCCACAGAGTTTGTTTAACTGGTGCTTAAAACTGCAGACTTGGGCTTTTCTTCTCTGAACTGTTCATGTTGGAAAGCATGGGGGAAGCCAAGCAGCAAACTGCAAGGCACTTTCTTCTTCTAAAACTTGCAGAGCAGATGCTGACAGCTGCTCCTAAAAATGCTGTAAGCATGGATGCCAGAGTATTGAGCCAGATCTGCACAAAGGTTAACTTTTCTACAGGATTACCCAATGGGGCTGAGAAAGACACTGATCTCCATGAGACAACCCACAGGGAGCTCCTCTGGGACACAGTGCAAGGCTCTGCTTGCAATCCAGGGTCATGAGACAGAAGGAGGAACCAAGGTGCTCTTCATTGCAACGTGAAAAAACTTTGCATCTTTCTACCAGTAAGCATAATCCTCCCAGAAAAACTACATTAAAGGGATAAGAAAACAAATAGGTCGTGGAGAGGAGAACAATGCCCTTCAAACATGTAATGGAAGTCATACAGTACAAAACACTGCAGGCAGCTCAGCTCCTTTTTTTTGCTATTTGTATTTCCAGCTGCACCTTACCCAAAACTACTCATGCAGTAGGAGACAGGGGAGAGGGGAGAAGGAGTACATGGGAGGAGGCTCTTTGTTGAATCTTTTTCTCCAGGTTGTACCTGGATGAAAAAAGGAGCTATGTTAGCTTTGCCACCTAGCCCAAGCTGCATTATCCAGGAGTATGTGTTTGTTACTTTTGCACACTGTAAGGCTGCTGCAGGTATAACACCATCCCTTTCTTCTAGGGAGGGTCAGACCAATGGATGAAGTAGATTTGCCCTGTTCACTGCCAAAACATACTGCTGGTGACTCCAGATAAAGTGAACCATTTGGATTAGGTGACTGAACTGTTGTGATCCCTGGAAGAGAGACTGAAACTGGGTATCTAATGGTAGCTCCAAAGCAGTCCAGTTTAGAAAGGACAATGTGTGTAACTGAGATTACAACAGTAAATAAATATCACCAGCACTGGACAGAATAGGCTTCCCTGTTTCCAAGCAGGCAGAGCTCAGACAGGTGCTGGCAGCTTGGTCACTGAAGGGAGAGGCAGATGCTATACAATGCAGCACAGGGCAGCAGCTGCCTGACAGCATCTCTGCAGCTGGAAACAGACACTCAGGTAGCAACCACCTCCACAGCTTCAAAGGGCATGGTATTTTCATCTCTGCATCTCCCTCTGAGGCCTCTGGGATCACCTGTGCCTATTAACCCACTGAGGTAGCAGTCCAAGCCTGGCATTTTCTGGTCATGCTTACTGCATAAAAGCCAATCAAGCACTATTTTTATATGTAGTCAGTGCTGTTTGTCAGTGTACTACTGCTTATCTTCTGTGAGTCCTGGCAGGTTTGTGCATTCTATTTTTTCAATTTTTGTGCAATGTCTTTCATCTCTTCTTCATCTCAGGAGATAAGAAAAAATACTCTTGTTGTATAATGGAAACCTGACCTTTTAATTTGTATAAGACAGGAAATATACCAATAGAATAAAAGAACATACATTTAGGACTTAAGAGAAATGAAATTTCAGGACTCGGCTACCCTGGATTCCCTAGCTCAATTCTTTAAATATTCATTAATTATATCAAATTTTATGTCTCTATTACATATAAGCATATAACATCATGGTACATGCTGCAATTCTAACTTTAGATTTTTGTCGATTCTTCAATTCATAAAAATGCAGCAATATTAACCTTTCGACATGCAATATACACCACAAATTTAAGTATTTATTCACCTAGAAAGTTGTGTTTCTATTGTTACTATTGCTTACTTTTGTCTGAATAAAGATTCAATGTAATTTTTTGTTAAAAGCTTCAGCTTCAGCATGGGAGTCCTCCACTGACTGTCACAGTCAAAGCCAGAATGTGAAGTTCTGGCAGCTGCAAAAAATGTCCCAACCCAATCCCAGAGGCAAAACTGTATCATAGGATATCTTCCATTCTAGATAAATGAGAATGCAGAGGTCTCTTTCTTCATAATGAACACAAATCCTATGCTTTACTCTCTTAAAAATTCTGGGGTTTTTTCCCCCCAGGTCACTGTCCCAGTAACTACTGGTATTTAGAACTCTGAAGTGAGTTTTGATCAGTGATTTAATAAAATCTGGTAGATATGCTCGATAATTTCTTTCTTATCATAAAGTGTTCTCTGCCAAAAAACATTTTCTATGGAAAATTCCCAACCAGTTCTACTACTAGGCAGACATCTGGAGCATTAGTTGGAGGCGTTTGTGTCTGGGGTGACTGCTGAACCGTGAGAGATGTCACAGCGTGACCTTAAAGCTAATCCCACAACCCTGCTGCATATCCTGTGGCCCCTGCAGGGATCTAAACCTTGAAACCCTTGCTGGTTTTCCCTGTGCATGCACTTATAGCACCTAGAGAAGGAAATGAAAGTCTCTGCTCACTGTGAGGCACCAGGACAAAGTTCCAAGCTAGGTGCAGCCATCAGAGCAAGGTTTAGTCTCCCTTGAGGAACAAGCCATAAGACTGAATTATAGAGGTTCTTGCATATGCAGCTAGATCTACATACTGTGAGTCAAAGAGCTGGGAACATCTAGTAATGACTGTGAGCTAATAAACAGAGGGGAAGTTCACAAGTGCCCTGGGTAACCACCCTGGTTTCTATAAGCATGCTTCATCTCTGCCACAGGGTCAAGTATAGATGGAATGGCATTGGTGCTTCCTTCTCTCCAGAGCTGAAATGTCAGAGAACACAAGGAGAGGAGAATGGCCAGGTCTAATGACAAAACTTCTTCTCAGCTGATCCTCACATTATTCATGAGCTCCTTGCTTGTCTTTTAGGTCTCTCTCTCCCAGCAGTTATTAAAAAACCCAAACCTTCACAGCTTTCTAGTTTACTCAAGTTTGGCTTACACTGGGTTGCCAATCCCAATCTCATGCCTCTGTCTGGGCAGGCAGATCCTTATGTTGTGCAGAATCAAGTCCTCATAGATTTGAAAAATCTACCTTTAGCATCAACTGCAGAACTGAAATATCTACCCTCTGAAAGAATGACCAACCCTTTGGGAAACCTCCCCCTTCAGCAGACTAAGCACCAGTCCAATTTTTCAGACCAGGCTCTTACACAAAGCTGCAGCTGTGCACCCACTAGTCAGACAGACCCCCCTTTGCCTTTTTACTGCAACACTGTCCTACAGCGGGTACAACACACGACTGTCTTTGACAAAGTCCCTTCAAAGGAAAAGAAGTTGCAAATAATGGGTGTGGTTTGGTTTTTTTAAAGATCATTAGCAAAACCACACAAAGGAAACAGTAAAAATGACCAGAGAGCTGAAGAAAGTGAATTTTCCCTTGGAGTGGTCTAACAAAACTTGCCAATTTCCCACATTCCTGGGGAAATGCACTTCAATCAGCTCCTCTTATTCTGCATTCCCAAAGGCACTGGCCCAAACTGAGGAAGTGCAATCATGAGATATCCCATGTCCAGGGAATTGTCACCAGGGCTGACTTTGCCTCACCATCTCCCAAGCACACTGCCAAGAAAACCCACCATGCTCCCCAAAGCTGTTGTGATGCTCTAATGCTGGTAAACCTGTGAACCTGACAAACTCCTCAAAGTCTCTTACCACAAAGGTTTCTCTTGTGGAACTGTTTGATTTTTTCTTTCAGCACAAGGATGTTTCTAATTTCAAGTTCTGCAGGCTGAAGTAGGATATTATAGACCTTCTAGAGTCTGCTGTAGATATTAGGTACAAGGCAGAAGTTGCTAGGAGACCACAGTTGGAGCAAGGAGCATTGCAGTAATGCAGCAGCTTTTCACACAGGGCTGATGAGAATGCCTGCATCTGCAGTCAGCCCTTCACAACTTAAAACAGACAACATTTTTGCTGATTACATAAAGATGTACATTTGGATAGAGCCATTAAATTATCATAAAACCAGCACACCACAACCTGAATAACATGCAAGGCAAGAAACACTGAAAAGGATTACACAAGCAACACCTAATACTTTGGGAATGGCCCCTTCACTTAGAAAATAAGAATTCCACTTATACAAACAAACATTGGCACTGCCTACTTGTGTCCAGGACCCAAGTGGCATATCATTGAAATACACTTAATGAACCAGCAGAAGATGCCATGCACTCTAAAATTCATTGCCCATTTCCATGTTACATAGAAAAGTGTGTCACTCACTGTGTCTGTAAGCCATTACAATCCACAGAGCCCTTTTGACTCTTCTGTGCCCTTACTCAGGGGTCAGAGCTCATGCTGGGTAAAATTTACCACTTGGCAAGCAGAGATTAGAGTTTTATCAAACTCAGACATTCATTGTTTCAGTTCTCATGATCACAAGTATTTAAACAGACAACATAAACCAAAACTAATGCAGCTGCATGGCTGTAAGGTCATACATCTTAGACATGCTAAACTAATGGTTCTACCCATAAAGCCTTATTTGTCATATAGAAAGTTGAAGTATAGAAAATCTGGATCACATCTAAAATTGAAGTGGAAAAGCTGTGACTGACCAAAGTTGTGAATCTCTGTTTCAGTTCAGCTGCTCCCAGTGGGATCATCCATCCTGAGAGGTCATTAACCTGTTCACTTACCTGACAAATATTAATTCATGTATTTCATTATAAAGTAGACACTGCAAACATGTCAGATGCATACTGACTAAATTTACTCTCTTTAGTTAAGAGGGAGCTACAGTAACAAGTTTAGCCATACATGATCACACTCTCAACATTTGAAATTAGATTATATTAATGCCTACACTGTTTGAGTACAACATACAAATCCAATAATGAAATAGCTTTGGCAATGCATATCTGAAGAAGTTTCAAGGGTGTCAAGTATTCTATCTTGATAATAAAGAAACAACTGAGCCAAGTACCAGATTATCTGCCATGAAAATGCAAGAAAATGCATGAAATCTACTTCACCTGGGAATAAATTAATCAATTTGAAGCCAGTATCAGCTAGAAAATTTCTGCACTACTCTGTTTGGAGTATTTCATAAACTAGTCATTAGAAAGTGAGCAAAAATAAAGGTGAGGGTATGTATTTGCTTCAGTTTGGGATTAGAGTATTTACAGGTCTAATTCTCATGTTACAGTAACATAAATAATTTCAAATATACATGACATTTTTCTGCTGTAGCAAAACATTTTGCAACGTGTTTTAAATTGCTCTGGTAGGGCTCAACCTTTATATTTTAGACAAGAACACCTGCACACTATTAATATAAATAATTGTAATTAATTTCAGCAGCTTCATGTAAATCGTTTACTTTTCCTCTGTGAGTTCCCAGTTCTTAACTCTTTATGACTCTATTACATAAGCCTTCATACACCACAAAAATAAATAGATAATTTTCTCTTGGGAAATCTCATCAGTTGAAACTAGGTATGTTCTGTCACAGCAGCCCTTTCAAAAAAAAACAAAACTGAAAAGGAGGTCTTTCTCTTTCTTTGGGATATACACCACATATTGATTAATTAGGTAAGACTTTATGCATAATAAAAAGTTATCTGAGTAATAATATTCTCCAGGAATTCCATATCTGCATTACAACCTTTCACTAAAGGTCAATGCCCTGGAGAATTCTTCTCACAGTATTATCTCTAGCTATTAAAATTAATGTAATTCCACTTTATCTAAAAAAAAGCAGTAAAGCACATCCCAAACTCAAGTAACACTCACTTAAATGTAGGAGGTAATTTTAAATCAATATTATCAGACTAAAGTCATAAAGCACTACATAGAATTAGCTGTACAGAGTATAAATCAAAAGAGTGCTTCCAAAGTAAAATTCTATGCTGAAAGGATAAAAATGTGTGTCAAATTCTACAAGCAGTGTCTGCAGCAAAAGTCCCTCTTCATACTAAGGCCTCAGCTCACTCTAAAGTACTGGGATTTTTTTCTCTAGTGAGTTTAAAAAGATCACACTGGGACCTGAATCCTTCTCCACTGCTCACAGGGGAATGATCAGCCCATTTTCTGTTACAAATATTTCTCTCTAAGTGGGCAGGCTGTGTTACAACACTGATGACAGGATTTGTGGGGGGTGCTAAAATACAGCTCGCTCTCTCTTTCTGCAAAATAAAGAGTTTCTCACTGCCCTTCCAGTGACAGGCTGCTCACACAGGTATCAGCAGTGCTGGCACAGAGTCTCCATCCTGAATACCTTCATATGAGAAACTGGGGACCCAGGTAACAAGCCTCATTGATCATCTACTAATGCACTTAATAGGTGAAAATCTTATCCTAAATTCCTGTTTGTGTGATATGGTAATTTATTAAATTAATTCGTTTACTTTTTCATCCTAACTTTTTGAGACTTAATTATTAAGTGTCTTATTAAGTGTCACTTAATAAGACATCCACTGCTATCAAAGGCATGAACATTTCCAGGGCCAAAAAAAAGTAAATCCTTGCATTCTGGTGAATTCAGCCTTGTGATGACAACAAAATACATCCATCAAAGTAATTTAGAAAATACATATATTCCATAAACCATAATCATAAAGTTAGACATATCAAACTAAGTAACCAGCAGTAATGGAGCAGAAGAGTGTTGTTTACTCCTGAGATCAGAAGGTAGGGACCTCCTATTTATAGGAATTATGTTTTGAAAAATTGCCTCAGACTTACAGAAGCACTTGTCTTACTTTTTGAAAATGGCTTTTAGACTGCTCTGAAGAATAAAGCCAGAATTTAGTCACAGCAAATCATGAAAGCAGCCAAAGTTATTAAATGTTGGGCATGAGGAAAGCTGTCCTTTGATTTCAGGTTCTTTTCAAATAAGACTCATAGCACGTGACCTGTATTTGTTAACAGGATTCACAGACAAGAATTAAGGTTAAAATACAGTCAAAACTCTGCAGTTGTTTTGCAAACTGTATCAACAGGAACACCTCAAAGTACCAACAATATAGTACAATTTAATTTGCTGTAAAAGTCAGGGCACATTTAAATATCTTATAGACTACACTGTGTACTTTGTTTTTAATGTTAATGAGTATTTATATATTTTAATGACAAAGCCCAATTGTCAAGGCTGTCATGAGCAGGTCTCCTATTGAGGTGCTGAGTCCATAGTAATTTTGACAGATACTCAGGGGTTCCTTGAACTTCAGGTGAGTCCAACTCCTGACTTCACACAGGGAAACCTAAAGTTAAGTCACATATTTAAGAGCACTGTCCAAGCACTTAAACATGTACAGGCTTGGGGCCGTGCCCACTTTCCTGAGAATCTTTTCCTTTTATCCTCTCTGAACTTCCCCTGGTGCTGCTTTAAGACATTTTTATGCACAGGGAACATTTTCTAATGGGAAACTGTGGCACAATGGGTCCCTTCATGGTTTTTTTTAAGTGAAAAACTGCCAACTAACAAACATAAGGATCACTCTAGCCAATTTAACATTGTCTGAAAGGCAAAAGTCATGCCAATTGAATTTAGAAATAATGAATATGTTTTTAACTGTGATGATCATTGACATAACCACTAGGAAAAACTATGCATTCCTTGCCTTTTGTAGGAGGACTCATGTGACAGAGTGTAGAAGCTCACAGCATAGACATCCACATTTGGGTTAAGTCCACAGATTTCCCTCACAGGGAACTGAAAAAGCACACATTTTTAGGGCATGATTCATCTCATCCTAGAGTAGACACCTAAACTAGGACAAAGTAAAGAAGACTTATCCAAAACTCCTTATTAAAATAGTTTGCAGGGTAAATATATCCACATGAGAGAAATCCTAATCTTAATAAACTTTAAAACAAACCAGAATGTGCCTCTATGAAAAGATAAGCTTTATTTTTAAGCACAACTTCCAGGTTGGGTACAGAGGCAACAACATTCTACAAAATCACCATCCCTCCTGCATGAAGTCTATTACACCTAAAACTGAAGACAAAACAATTAAGAAATGATGATGAGCTTCCCAGTACCTCTACTTTCAGTTTAAGTATGATGAACTGGCTTTTCTCTTCTGAATTCTAAAGAAAGTTTGTTAGCTCTATTTAAAAATATTTGGTTATAGACAGAATTTTATTTTATACACATTTCCTCTGCAATGTCTTTATAGTCCTTCTTCTACAGGTTTTCTTATGCAGATAGAAAATAAGAGGAATTTTCTGAAAAATAATGAGTGGTAATGAAAACAAATGGTGAGTCTTAGAGTAAAACATACACCTTCAAAATTTCTCTACAATTGCAGCAATGACTGAAAACATAGTGCAAATATGAAGACACTTTGGAAGACAACTCTTCCAGCAAGTACCAGTGTAGTTAGCACATATTAATTTGCTATAGCTATTGGAAAAACGAATAAAATTGATCAAAAATATATATTTTAGTAGGATTAAATTAATATCTGTTTGAAATAATTTTACATCAAAACTTAAAATGCTGTGTCTTCTGGTATCTTCAGTCTTTTAATGCTTATTTTGTGTTCAGTGAATGTTCACAAAAAAGCTTTAAAATAACTTTCCTCAAGATCCATAGTCCAACCTATTTTTTTTCAATATGTTAGTATAGGACCAAAAGAAGCAGAACAGCAGAAAAACTAGAAAGTGTTACACAAGGGCATCTGGTTTTCCCTCTCCTGCTACCTCCAGCACCAAAGTAGGGGATGGAAATGGCATAGCATGGGAAGGAAGCAAATTAACAGTGAGAAGGAGCAGGCAGTCTACAGATTCTTCTTTAATGCAGGCTTACACCAGTTTTGGAAAAGAGGCCTCTGGCCCATTAGAGCTGCAGATATAGAGATGCAAGTATAAATTCTCTAGCACAAAACACAAGGAAATGAATTAGGTCAGTGTACCACCGACTATCTGAGAATAAAGAGAGAAGGGCTTACCTTAATAGGGCTTCCATCTGGAGTAAGAACCTCTTCTGAAAGCTCCATCATCTTCAGTGCCATCAGGGCAATGGCTTTGGCATGACTAAGGCTTTTCTTATGGAGCCCTGCTGCAACGCAGTACGCATCACCTATCGTTTCCACCTGCAGCAACCAGACACACCCAGGGTTAGGCTGTGATAACGAGGGGGAGCCCTGCCATGAGGGCTGCAATCATTGCAGAAAATGTCAGCAAAACATCCATAAATAAGCAATTAGACAAAAGAGCATCATTACCTGAGTCTGCAAACAGGCGCAGTCGAAACCCGACACATGTGGTGTTTTACCACCATTATAACCAAAGATTGTCTAGAACACTGTATGGCATCAGCTGAGGTATGACAACATTCTCCCACAGCAGTAACACAGAAAATTGCATTTTCCTAAATGAAATTGTTTGCAGCTTCATTTCATACTATCCTGGCTGAATTTGCTGTTGGGCAAGAATAACGCTGCGTAATTATAATTCGTAATTAGTATTTGATATGCTAGAAAATTATATCAGGAAGAGAATTAAAAAAAGCAAAACATCACCATAAGAAATAGTGAAGACTGTCTAATTTCTCATTAGTGGGTAGCTCTTCCTGGCATAATTTATGAATAGAAACTATGGCTACAGACCTTTGACTGCACCTTTGTCCCTTATTTTCAAGTAAGAATTGATGTCTCTCTCTACCATGCAGGCTATCTTACTGTGCATTCCCTACCTGCAGGCATGAAGTAGAGCAGACTGATCTCTCTGGTCTCTTCAGGCAGGCCTTACTGCTCTTTTATCCTGATTTGCTTTAAAAAGAGCTGGCCCCCAGGAAGAAGTGGGAGTAAAAGGGATTGCAGAAACCCTCTGGCTTTGGGTAAAGGCAGCCTGAGGAACACTGCAGCCCTCAAGGTCTGCAGCTTTATTTACAGCATCTTGTTTTGCAGTCTGTTTGCTCACACATCTGTAACATTCTCGCACAAAACCCATTAACACGAGCCCAAGCAGACCTCAAGGATTAGATTAGGTTTTGTGACATAACTAATCTGGTTTTCACCCTGCACACAACACTACAGGAATGCCAGAAAATGCTCCAGCAAAAACTAGGGTGAGAAGAAAGCAAGCACTGGGAAAGGAGTTATTCAGAGAATAAATATAGCTGATTCTTCTCTCTGCAGAGAAGCTACTAAGTAGTAGGCATGGATCTTCTCAGATTAATTCCCAATCTTGATAAAATGGAAATAGTATCTCAATACAAATAGGATCTGAAAAATTAAGCATTACATGTAAATGTACTCAGAGGTGAACCTAGAACAGAAGTATGGGCAAATAATACTTCCACCACCAAACTCCATCTGCTGCAAGCCCACTGTGAAGTTTTCCCCCTTAACCTTCCTGGCTGATTGTGCAGGAGGATGTAAATATAGATTAGGGGCTGAGGGTTTCTCATGAGCTGAGACAGCCATTAGAGCTCCTTCAACACCTTTGAAAGCTCCCAGTGGTACTTGCATATAGAACAAAACATGTAGGAGCAATCAATACTGCTGTCTGCCTGCTTTCTGCTTCTCAGGATGTCTGTCCACAAGAAGCAGACACTACCAATGCCCTGCAGTTTAGGAGTTCGTTTTTCCTAAGATAAATGGATGGGCAAGAATGTTGTTGCAATGGCTGATGAAAAATGTAGAAACTGGGCAAAAAAATAAACAAGCACAGTGAGAAAAAGTATCAGAAGTTAAAAAGACAGTTTGGAAGAAACAGATGTTTAAAAATGCACTAAAGGAAGGGAGCATTAGCAGAAATCCATTGTCATCCTCCAAAATCATGAATAAACATCAGTAGGAATAGACCCAAAGGAGTTACTACAGAAAAAGCTGAGTCTACGATGCCAAATACAAAAATTAAATACAAATTCTGCTCCTTGTTGAATGACCTAATTTTGGAATTACTTTTCCAGTAAAGTTGGTTGCATAGATCTGGAATCATACACTGTTCCTGCAGTGTTCAGACAAAATTACTTACTTTTGTTAGCTTTTTCCCCCTTGGAAATTTCCATAGCTGTAATTTAACAGCTAAATTCCACACACTGAATGTACTGTACTACCAGAAAAATGGAACTGAAGCTGCCTTGTAACTACCTTTATATAAAAATAAAAATTATAATAATGCCATTACTCTTTAAAATGCTTGTCCCTGGAGCTCATCTGACAGCAATAGTGGAGAACCAGAGGAAGGACTGTGACTGCTCAGACTGACCTGGTAGTTTAAATTGGATGTGATAGCACTGACAGGCCTGCCTAATGATTTACCATACTGTAACCCTTTCTTCAGTCACTTCTAGGATTTTCCCCAGCTAAGTATTTAAGCTGAAATTTTCACTGTGAGTACCTCCACCAAACTTTCAACTTGGTTCTCTCCTTCTTCAAAATGAGATTTGAAAAATCTTCCAAAGTTCCAGGAGTTCTTGTAATTCAGATTGTTTATGGCATTTTCATTTGGTCCACTTGTATGGAGTCATAAAATCATGGAATGGTTTGGTTGGCACATTTCAAGATAATCTAGTTTGAACTCCTCTGCCATGGACAGAGACACTTTCCACTAGACCAGGCTGCACAAAGTCCCAGGAATCCCCTGCTGGCCACATATTTTTTCATGCATCCCAGAGTGTGGCTGGCTGTCTGGGCTGCAAGTACAAATTGCTGGCTCATGTCTAATTTTTCATCTACTAGTATTCCCAAGGCCTTCTTCAGAGGGATGGTCTCAATCCATTCACCCACCAGTCTGTATTAATACTGGGGATTGCCCTGACCCAGATGCAGAACATTCACTTGCTGAGCTTCACCAGGGTATATAAGGACATCAAAATAGAGACTGTGACAAGAGTGATACATCACACTTCAAAACTGCAGGCTGAATGAGTCACATGCACACAGGGAAGAAGGGAATTTCTCTTGTCTCAGCTGAGGAGCAGCAATTGGACTGGAAATACAAAGCACTGCTTACAGCTTGCTCCAAAGTATCCTCTGGGTAGATCCTGAAACCGTGCACACCAGGGAGCAACCTACTCCATAAATATTCAATGACAATAGGATTAAAAGAAAAGGCAGGCACTACTCAAAGCACCTAAAAATTGCTGCACTCAGATCTATTTGATACTCTTCAAGATGATGATAGACAGCAATGAAACTCCAGAGGAAATCTCTACCATGTGATAAACTAGATTCTGAGTTTTTGACTTTGTAATGTAACTTTTAAGGTGCATTAGTAGTAATATATTGGATTTTTATATCCTTCCTAGATACATATGCAGGAAAAGATATTTTGCTTTCAATCTTGTTAAGACTGGAATGCCTTATCCTGCTTCCTTATAAAAGTTAAATATATTCTGTTCTGAATATTAAAGCATTTTTTGCATATGACCAACAGTTTACCATTAATAATACCGTTAATAAGACTTAGGATATTTTTTTGCTAATTAAATTATAGTTTCTCATTGCTCCTAATTGTTCTAGTACTCACTGATTGTCTGACCTATTGTTACCAACTTTTCATCCCTTTTCACTGATATACACTTACTATAGTGTAACTTAGTTCACTGGAGTTTTCATTAATTGGGAATTAATACACAGCACCATAGAAGACAATCTGAACTTGGATTTCAAAATTAGACCAATCTTTAGAAACTACATAATAGAATTTTTATTCTTAAAAAGATGAAGAATCCAGGAAATACTGCAGCTACTTACACTGCTACACAAAAGCCTCCTCTAAAGCCTTCTGTGACTCTCAAGCCACTGGAACTGTCCAGATGTTTTCCAGTCAGGCCCTCAACAAATCCCATATTAAAGTTAATAATTAGTTGAAGTGGTTGTGTGTACTCTGCAGCTCAGGAAAACTTTCTAGACAGTTATCCCTACACTGCTGAATACTGAAGAGTGGCAATGCAGAAACTTGCAGCAGGAAGCAAATACCTTCTCCTTTCAAGAAGTCATTTTCTTTATCCCCAGCTTCTGTCAGACCTCAGTAGGTACTGTTGTCTCCTTCAGATGTGAACAGTCATTTTTACAGAAGGTGAAACCTATAGAAATTGTCTTACAGTCACTTATCCTTAATTCATAACCATTTGAGATGGAATCTGATTTGCAGATCTATTTTGTAGCACAGAAGTCAGAATGTAATTTTTCCAACACTTTAGTGTCCAGAGAACAGAGATTAACAGAGATTCTGATCCCTGGGCAGCTCCAACAGGTCTCTTCCAACTGCCAGTAGCTAAATCTCGTGCTGTCTTTCATTATTAAACTGAGAAACTGGAAGTTTTAGCCAAATGTTGTACCTTGGATATAAATCTGGGTGTGGTTTCAGTGACAGTTTTTAAGGGAGAATGTGGTGCATTGAAGTAACATCCCTGCTTTGTATCCTTCACCCCAAATTCATGAGAATGCACCAGTCACTAAATTTATTAAGTAAAGAACTTCTGGAAGTAACAAAGGAACTGAAGTGTCACACTTCATTTCACAGAGGGACATACATGGGGCAGAGACACCATTTTGTAAGTGAAACCTGAAATGGTAGGCTAAGGATTTTTCATCTAAAATACTTAGGAATTCAAACAGTCTAATGAGTGCTACTTGGAACCATTTTCAAAGCACAGCTTGGAAATAAACATAAATAACATAATTGCAGGGGTCACTCTGTGGCAATTTCAATCTGAAATTCCTACTGCAATCAGAAATATTAAATACATTGAAAGAAGTAGCTGGAGGGAGAATTGGCTCTAGTTTTAGTCCTCTCTCAGCATGTTTCCTGTGAAAGCCTAACACATAATTTGTATTAGAACTATGACAATGGAGTACTCACTACTATTTTTTTCATGTAAGAGTTCGAGTGCAGTCTGTGTGTTTTAATGGGTTAAATTATATCAATACAGCTTCTTTGTTTACAATCAAAATTAAATACATACCAAAAATGGGTCTGAAAATTCAAAAGTTACTGTCTTTTTCCAAGAAGAAATCCTGCCTTTAACAGATATCTTTTGTAGATCCTTCACCTTCCTCTGAAGGGTACTTGTGTACTACTGTTTTCATCACCAAAACACTCACAGGGACACATACATATTTATTATCTCACTCATAATATTTAGGACCTATTTAACCTAAAATAATTTATGTCACTGTCCCTTATAGCCTGCTCAACAGTGTTTTTATCAAAATAAATCAGAAATAAGAAGTGAAACTGCCTTCCAGTTCAGGATAAAGGACTACAAGATATTCCTGCTACACGGGGATGGCCAGAATATAGGATTACTTTGGAAAGCAAATATGTAAGAACTGCATAACTGATGTTTGTTCAAGGCTTCTCTTCCTTGAGAAAAGGGTCATGTTTGAGGAAAAATAGATTATGCTGCTCAATTTTTTTGTGTGTTTTCCACTGACATATGGGTAACCTATATAAGTGTATATATCTAAAGTTTAGATAGAATAACCAGACTTAGATATTCTTCAGCCATGTCTTGATTTCTTACCCTTCTTTTTTTTAGAGTAACAGATGTTTCTTCCAGTTGAATTGAGTTTCCATATGCATCAAATCCTGCTTGTGGTCTCCCCCTTTTCTGCTGTTTTAATCACCAGAAATATTTATTTCTGCTTAAGTAACTATGTGTTCATAATCACTGCAATTTTAAGTTGGCAAGGAAACTTGGAATATTAAACAATTTCTCTATGCTCCACACCCTGTTCACAGACACAGTGTACAAAGTGTATATGCTATATTTAGCTGAAGAGAAGATCATTACTAAATTGTTTCTTATCACATATGAGTAATCTGCCAATAGCCTGAAACTATGCTACTGCTGGGAGATACACTATAAAACTTTGTTTTATAAAACTGGAATAGTAACAAACATCTTTTGCAATTATATCAGTTTCCTCCTAAAGAGCTTGAGAGTGAAGAAAACAGAAATAATGAGCAGGGAAAGGGGTAATGGTTTAGCTAATTGCAGTTTAATGCTTTTCTGTTCATCACTTAACTATTCTCTCTGAGAAAACTAACTTTTCTAGTTTGTTTATGGGTCATTTTCTTTAAGTGCACTGAAGAGCATTATTCTCCATCTTAACCTGCCTCTCCTTTTGCCTTTTGCCTACATGTTTACCTTCTCCCACCAAAATACAGACACATGGTTCTCAGTGCATATAATGTGTACTGAGCAGTTAACACCTTTTAAAATACAGTATGAAAAAAAATGTAGAATTGTAAAACATATCTGTCTTCTATAACAAAATCTGTGGGGGAGGTTTCCTGATAATAACATTATTTGCACCTGCATCAACCTGGAGTAGATACCAAACTGGGGAGACAGGTCAGTTGTCAACTTGCTCTGTGGCTGGGCTGCCATCCTGAGTGACATGTACAGGCAGGATGGATTGGAAGCTTATGTAATTCAGCAAGGACATGTGCAAAGTGCTGTTCCTGGGAAAGAATTTCCCTGGGACTGATACAGCCAACTTCCAGGAGAGAGGCTCTTTGAGAGGGACCCTGGGGGTCTTGCTGGGCAGTGAGCGAGTCCTGGGAACTAAGAGAGCCAGTGACAGTCTGGGTGTATGAGCACAGAGCAGGGAAGTGCCGACCACCCCCTACTCAGCACTTGTCAGACTCAGATACCACATGCATTTTGGGGAACCTCAGTGCAAGGCAGAGATGGATAAACTGGATCCAACACCCATGGGGCCAGCAAGATGGTGGGGGCTGGAGCACCTGGAACACAGGCTAGGAGAGCTGAGCTTGTCCAGACTGGAGCAGAGATGGTTTCTTGGCACTTGAGGGGATAGAACTGGGCTCTCCACAGCAGTGGAGAATGAAAGAGCAAGAGACACAAACAACATCAGCATCCTTATGGATTGGAAAATGGGGAAACCTGTGAAACTTACTGACAACAAGGTCTTACTCTGATAAAAAGAAGCTTTTTAAAGCAATCAAGCATCTGCAGACAGTGAAGATTTTCACAGATGCTTCAGCAAATATGGGGATAAGGAACATAATCTTTATTTTAGGGGGTAAATCTCAAAATGAAAATGCTGGAAAGAAGCTTGCTCTATGTGCCTGACATTTCATAAGTAGCTTATGAGGCATCTTGTACTTCTTCAAGCAGCCACATTCAGTACTATCAAGCACAGACCAATATAATGCACTATTTTGGCAAATTCTAAGGTAATCCAAGCTTTAACTATATGGTATGCCCTGTTCCCAAATATAGCTGTTAATTATGTTACTAATTGTTTCAATGAGATTGAGCAATGATGAGGTGTTTTGACAACAGTCATCACATTCATTTGTGTAATTTAGAAAGTCAAGCCTTGAATTGCTGAAGGGACCCTTTTGAGAGGCAACAGCATATCCATGCTCAGTGGTGATGGAAGCTACTCCAGTGGCACTATAACAAAAATCAAAGAAAGTAGGAAGAAATAACTTGGGTGGATGCTGATTGTATGAGATAAATTAATATGCAGTAAAAATTCATTTTGCCTAGTTAAAATACACTCAGTGCATTAGCCATAACATGCCATCAAACTATAACATTAATAAATTACTATAAAACACAAGAAAAGTAGATGACATTAGCAGAGAAGAAGGAATATTTCAGCTGTAGCTGCATCTTACAACTGCAATCTACACAGGTGAGATTCAGTTCACCTAACCAGAAATATGTCTAATAGAGCAATTTAAATATGAGTCATTCACTCTCAATTCATAACTAATGAACTGAATGGGAGCCCTTGCATTCATCTGACCTGTGCTAAGAACCTCCTTCAGAAAAAAACAAATCTCACACTTAAAAAAATTCACACTTGCCCTCTAAAATCAAACTTTCCTCTGTTGACTGTGAGGATAAGTCTAAATTATTAACTCTCTGCTAAAAGTAGTATATTTTCACCTCTTTCTAACTGTAGAAAAGAAAGAATTAATAAGACTATGTGAAGAGGCAGAAGGGCAGATTGAACCTGGAAGGTCACAGAGGCAGGTCAATTTTAAAAGAAGGACATGGCAAGTTCTGTGAAATCAAAAAAGCCTTTAGAAAAACTGATCTCTAGATTGTCAGATGAACCAGTGGAAAAATTTTCTACACTTTCCAGTCTTCAAGACTAATCCAGAACAGCATTTATTGGAGGTCTGAACCTTAAGTGATTCTCAACAAAATAAATGCCTTCTAGCATATTAATTTTGATTTGAAGACCTGGATTTCATTTATTAAGGAGCAAAGTCAGACTAAGTTCTATACATACTCCTCAGCCTAGACTTACTGGAACACATCTTAGTTCCCTGCACACCCAGGCTGCATTTCCATGGTAGCACAGAAATGTTAAAGGGGATGGTTTTTCAAGTTTCATCCCAGCATGAGGCCAAAATTCAGGATGTGAATGTGCACGGCTCTGGAAATTAACAGGAACTACAAAGACCTGTGCTTTCACAAAATATTCATTATCCTATTTATCCATATTTCATACCATCTGCAATACTGAACTACACAGTACCTCAAAATTATGTATTTCTTTTATGAAAGCTGAAATGTCTTCCCTCTAAAAGAATACAGTGAAATCCAGCCTTAAGATGAAATTTTTGCAAGTATAACTGTGAAGGAAACCTTTGAAGTTTTTAGTATCTCCCAAAGGTCTTTTCTTTCATCTGTTTTCTGCCCTAAGTTGTACAGAAGAATAAGGAAAAAGCTGTTGTATATGCAACATGGTGCTTCAGACTTATCATTTGGGCTTCATTATTCCTGCCCATGACTTCCAGACCAGCAGCAAACAGACTGGTTTCTAACTGGTATGGGACAAAGACTGAAGAAAAGGGAGATTCTCTCCGTTTTAGTTTTCAGTCAGCAATCTCAGCACTCATCACAGGAACAATTGATTTGATATCCATATTCTACCTCAGGATCTCACTGACATCTCCCATACTTCCTTCTACCCAAGCTGTTCTCACAGTACCTCTGCAGATCAGTAATAACCTCACAACATTCTCATTCATGATGGAACTCACATTATCAAGCATCAGTCACACAGAAATGAAGCTTCAATCCAATCTACTCATCTGTACTCTTCCTATAGTAACTGAAGGGAAAAAAGAATTTTCAAGGCATGACACATTCCATCCTGAATTCTGTAAACCTCTCTTTTTCCCATTTGGTACAGCAGGATGCAAATGTGTGTATCTTTGCTGAACTGCCTGAATCCATGCCCAGACTGTCATTGGACATGCAAGACCCCATGCTGTCATCAGCTTGCTCTTCTGGGCAGTGCCTGAAAAACAGGTTTATGTGGGCCACAGGATGTTTGTGAGCCTCTCAGAAGACTCTAGGGGAGCTCTGTGCCTTTGAAAGTGCCCCAGAGTGGGCACATTCCTGCTCCCACCAAGTGCCCTGAGCCAGGACAGGGGCTGTGTGAGTGTGCTGCCTGCTACTGCTACAACACCACATCAACACAACAGCAACAAAAAAAAAAAAAAAAAAAGAAAAACAGCTGCTCAGCTCAGAAACTCCTGGATCCTGCCTTGCATATCTTGGCATGCAGCTCAGGGGATGTTATTAATCACTAGGCAGAGGGAGAGCAGATGTGAAGTATTTTAGGCAGCTTATGGTACAAAGACTTGAAGAAGTCGCTTAATCTAAACCACAGATTCTAAGGAAAGAAATAATAAATTAACATGCTGGAGGGAAACAAGAAAAGGTTATTTCTCTGAGACATTAAGTGTGTGTGCTCCTTCTCTGGAGGTGGTATAAGTGCAGTTCAGAAAAGCCTCCTCTGAGCTTGGCCTAGGTATTCTTGATCCTGAGGTAGGTCTAGGATCCATATTTCTGTGTACATGGCAAAGAGTGAATACTGTCCTTATTCAAATTAAACAAAACCTGTCTGGTTTTTTGCTGTTAATACAAATTAAGGCCCAATTCTGTTTACATTTTGAAATTTTCTCCAAGTTTTTTCGACTGCAAAGATGTGTCAGCAAAGCTTTGAAACAGTTGAATTTTGCAACACTGTTGAAGCTTAACAATATTAATCAGCAGTAATGCACTCTCTATACATTTCCAAATCTCTGCTATATTACAAAATCTTTCTGCTTTGGAAAGGGTTATAAAGTTTTCAAGACAGGATCTGAGAACACACTTGTTTTCAAAGAATGCCCTTCAGTTTCTACTTAGTGTTTCACTCTCTTAGCTTCTGTCTCTAATGTTTTCAAAATCAGTTCCTAGGCAGTGAAATCTTGTGCCCAAGTTTCAAGGTAACTTTGCAACACTTCTATGACATGACATTCTGCTTTTGGGAATACCTCAGGAAAACTCCTCCCATGTGAGAAGGGATGGATTACAGGCATCCACCTACAAAGTTCAGAACTCTGTTCTTCTTGTAAAGCTCATTTTTCAAAAGAAGTGACTTCCTATAAAACCAAGCTCCTTTCCCAGGAGCCTAATTAAGAAGCAATTGCTCTTACCAGGCCTAAGGGCACCTTATTTTTAGTGAATTTAATGACGTTGCATACTGGAAAATTCAGGAGAATTTTGCAGGAAGAGCTGTGTTTGAACTCTTTCTACAGTACCTACTTAACAGTCTTAAGCACAGATCTTTCATATGCAATATATGGAGGAACTCTTTCATCTACACTGTCATTCAGAGTGCTACTTCCTTTACACAAGAAAAAAGACAAACATTACTTGCCATGTAGAATTACTACCTAGTATCTTAAAACAGAGGTGTTTTTTTAATAGCTAAAAGAGTCATGTCAGAAGACTTGCAGTCTACATGACATCAGCATCAGGTTTGCACACAACAGCCACGGAACACAAAATTTATAGTGTATAAATGATATCTCATTTCTCTAGGCAAATACAAAATTGCAAAAATGAGACCAATTATCTCTGATGGACAGAAAACTTCCTGGCTGGCATTCTGCCCTATTGCAATGTCAAAGTGCACAACTGTTTGGCAAAACAAGAAAATATAAAAATATTCATGTATGACCTAAGACACACATTTCAGTTTAATGTGACTGTCCTTCTCCTGATGTAAGTTAACTGATCTTAATTTGCTACAGGTATCCCCAGTATTTAAAGTCCTAGTGAAACAGAGTCTCTTCCTCAAGGTTATACAAACTTTAATTTATGTGTCCTGAAATTCGTATGTTATCTAGTTTCTATTAACTTACATAAATATCCTCCATGCTCACTTAAATAATTTAATAAATTAAGGTACATGTATTTGCATGAATGAAAATGTTGCTTTATGGTACATAAAAGTCCAGCCAGACTGCTTAAAAAATGAAAAGAGCCAAAGCAGATGGCAAGTTAAATTAGTTTTCTCCAGTCCCTCAGAGGTACTAAAATTGAGAAGGTGGAAAAACTGGACAAACTAAAATAAAGGACATAGCATCTGTGTGCTGCAAGAGGGAATGGCTCCTGTCTGGCCACAGTATGTGGGCTTGCTCCTCAGTTTGGAGCAGGAAGAACACCCTTTGTGGTCTATTCAAGTTAAGGGTCAGCTTATAGCCAGGCTTCAGGTACAAATGAGGACTTGGAAAGTGCTCCCAGGACCTGTAAGCTGGACATAAACTCTAAGGCTCCTATGCAACTTGAGAGAAATGGACCAGGGAAGTTACAAACAAATGTGTGCATTCCAGATGGGAGAAAAGTGAACGGAGAGGGGGAAAAAAATAAAAAAGGAATTATATACAAGAATGGTATTCCTGAAGAAGTAGAGAAGTAATTATATACTGAAACAGAAGTCCTAGGCTCTTTAGAGTATTCTTGGGTGATGTATTGCAGGAGAACATGCACAGATGTTTTAGTGCTTTGTGCAGGGCTGTATGTTTATAAAGCAAGGAATAACTCTTCTGGAGCCTGAGTGTGTTTGCTTCATTTGCAGATCTCCCTGAAGACAGAAAGTGTAAATTTGTCCACCAGGCTGGAGAAAAATACATGCTTAAAGGAATGGGAAGTCTTAAAATATTCTTGAGTTCTTGGGCGGTGTTACACCAGATCTGCAGGGAACATTCATAGAATGTTTTGTGTTTCTTTCTTTTGCTTAGGGTTTTGGGGTTTCTTTCCCTTAACTTAACCCAAGAACACTTCTGAGTTCCCCAAAGAGACAGCTGCCCTGGCTTTGCTCTGACTTCATCCTGGAGTGAGACACACCAGTGTGCCAGCAAGTCCAAGTAGGGGCAAAGCCTTCCAGGAGGAGAAAGTGTCACAGCCAGCCCAAAGACAGGAGGAAGAAGGTTCAGGTGCCCTCTGTGGTGGGACCCACACTGGGCAGTGTGCTGAAGGCAGCTCTACCAGGCTGGGTGGCACCATGGAAACAGTGAGCTTCTGGGCAATGGAAATGTTTTCCTATTGCCCATTTTCATCTATGACATATTCCAAACCCACTGATTCCAAGCTATCAAGAAAAAGCAACACCTAGTGCACTGGTAATCCTCAGAACAGCACTATTCCATTTTTGAATAAAAGGTATCTTGTAATATTTTGAATGTATCATACTCCTCATGTAAGAGTATCACTAACATTTTACAGATCTTAATTGCATTTCCTGCATTTTGCAAACACCTAAGCTGAAGTTTACAATTTAAAAACTTCTCAAAATGGCCATGTATTTGCATGGAACTTAAAAGGTTAAAACTGGATGGAAAGATGGCAAAAATAGCTGCCACAGATTTTACATGAAAACTTGGAGACTATGTTTTTTAAATTATGAAACATAAAGAAAAATTCAGAGTAGTCTGAAGCTCATGACCCTGCCTATTGAAGTATTCTTCATTCTTTATAGCACTGATAGTAAGGTTGGGAACATGTATTTGGGTATGAGATGTATCAGTTCTCAGGAGGGGATAGTCATGGCATGTAGAGAATGCACTGGTATTTTCTGTAAAATAAATACAGATTTCTGCAACTTAAACTACCAGTACAGAAATGTAAAGTGATATTCTTAGAAAATGGGAGTTTAAAATTACATTCCTAAAAGCATTATATCACAACCTAAATATAAATAACATTTTTCAAAACTGGTATCAGTCTTGAATGATTGCAGCACAGTCCAGATTTCCCACTATTTTTTAGTCTTGGTCTGTACAACAAGCAAACATTAAGGCTGTATACAGTTTTAGGCATATAAAATCAGAAAATACAGATCTAACATACTAAGTGTATCACGTTGCCAGGAATAAAAGCCCAAGGAAAATGTGTGTGGTACCCCTCAGAGAGAGTGCCAGTTTAGCCAAATAATGAATCCAAAAGAAAGCAGGAATTCACAGAACAAAGTTGTGGATTCTGACTGTAAAATGAATGTACATAATTATATTGTCTTATATAAATATTCAATAAACATTCAATTAAAATGTTTACGATGAAGATGTACAGCAAAGAAATTCTGGCAGCTGACCACGGGTCATTTTCAAAAAACATTTAGGACTCTCTGCTTAGACAAGGAAAGTAGGACTTAGCATTTCACAGAAAGTCAAGTATAGTGTCAGGGAAAATCTGCAATGCCTTCAAGGACAAATTCTGCCCTGTTTAGAGAAAGGACAAAGAAACTAACATCTCCAGGATCAGGCCTGGCTCTGCTTTGTTTTGCCTGACATTACCCAGCCAACACATATAGCCATGCAGCCAAAAAAACCATGTACAATAAATGCTGCCTTTACACAGCAGTTAAAGGGTGCAAGAGGGAAATGTTTCAGAAAGGAAACAGGGGAAAAGAGCTGAGAAAGCAGCTACAAAGGAAGAAGGACTCAACAAGAAACAAATATTTTAAATGAGCCAATGTCAAATACATATACATGAAGGAGAAACAGAAGCTGTGGGAATCTTAAGCAGGGATGATTTCAGACTGCAGGGTTAAGTTTTAAATGCCAGAAGACACGGCTGCAGCATATCTAAATAGCTTATTTGATACAGAGATGGCTTGACTAAAGCATCATTTCCCAGTACTTGGCTGATAAACAGGAACTCGGATGCAGAGAAAAACAGGTCAAAACATTCAGGCCAACAAGAACATATTTTACCCAAAGCCACAGCTTTCAAAATTTACTGAGATAAATGTCCCATGACTTCTGCTCCTGGAGTCCATGCTTCTACTTGCATGCCCACAAACACCAGCTTGCCAAGCAGCTGCAGCTGAACTGAACTGCTCTGAACTGCACTTCCTGCTTGACTTATTCTCCCACTCCTCAACTCCAAGCCAAATATAATTAGCTCTGATAGCCAGCAGCACCAGTTTCCAAATGCATCACCAGGTCTCAGCTCTTTCACCCCATTGTTCTGTGATTATCACGAACATGTCCCTCCTCATCTTTTCACCAAGGCTTTATGTCAGCAGATTCTTTCCCAGGTTTCACTCTCTAAAACACAGATTCTTCTAGATTGCTAAAACTGTCACTCATAACACTGTGCATTCAATTACAGCAATGTTCTCCCTCAGCCTGGACAAATGTAATCTGTCATCATTGCTTTCCACTCAAAATGCTGCTGTGAAATTCATTTTTGAGCCCATCATCTGTCTGTGTCATTCTTACCTGTGTCTCCATCCATTGGATAAACTTTCCCTACCTCACCAATTTTAGCTACTTACTTTGATTTCCAAGAAATTTCAAAGTCTAACTCATCACCCTTCAGCTCTCTCCAAGCATTTTCACTCTGTACCCAAGAGCTCATTATGCTTGCCCTCTATGTCTGACTAGTTAAATATGAGGATCTTTGATCTTTCTGTGCCCTATTTCTCTGTAAACATCCCTGGATGAATAGCACGAGACAAATGAAAATATCACATTCATTGCCAGATTAGAAGCAGTGAGCTTCTGAATACATCATTCTGTAACAGTAAAGCTGGGTAAATAATTTACATCATGGAATCTATTTATTGTATTTTACTTAATTTTCTGTTTACAAAGTGGTGAATTTGGTATTCAGATGCACCCACCAAATAATCTTTGCAAATTACTCTTGCCATGCTGCTTAAAAACAAGCAAATTTTAAAACTGATGTATTTATGTTACATGATAAATCTAGTTACACAAGTATATCTTTGAGGCAGGCTGGGTACAAATAGTGTTGATTATCTAGAATTGACTACCTGACAATAACTTTAAAATCATCATTGTTGTGGAGGTGATTGTTCCTAGCAATAAAATTTGCTTCCAGAATATCACCTGAAACAAATGAAAAAGATATAAACACAAAAGCTATTTTAATTTTAAAAGGCAAATGTTTTCTTTCAGAAGGATTGCTATTTTATTTTAAGCCTGATTCTCTAGTGAAACAAAAAAGGGTTCATTGCTTGAGTTTTTCTTTCTGTAGTGCTAAACAGTGCCTTGCTCATGAGTGAGTGGTGGTGGGAATTAAGGGACATGTTGGCAGGGTCCAGGGATGGGGGAGTAGGGAGATAAGGGAAATCCAGGATGAAAGCATCTGAGAGGGAACTGCCTATATTATGGCAGCAACAGCAGAGAAAGGGTGTCAGAGCTGTAAGCCATTCTCCCATAGAAAAACAGGTTTTATTCATACCTTTGCTCACAGATTTACATGGGAGTCTTGACAAGGAAGTGCTTATTTCTTTCTTATGAATGCATAAATGTCATCTTGCCTATCTCAACAGCTATGATCTTATTTCACTGTCTTTTCATCAAGTAACATCCTTCCAGCCACAGTAGCCCAAAGCAAGGTGAAAGGCAGAAAGCCATGGTCTCAATGATATAATATTCATGACCTATGCATAAATATTCCTTCTTAGTATTCTCACAGGACTCAATCAACCTTCTCTGCAGTCAGATCATGGAGTTTTGCATACTTTATATCCTATTCCCATGCATTAATGGTTATTAATTTTCAACAAAGGACATTCTGAATGCTTCAAAACAGCTGAAATTAATCACTTGGGAACACAGTGAGTACACACACCCATGTGAACACACAGCATGTGAAGCAGGGTCCCTCCCAACTAGGTATCCCTCCTGACTCTGGGTTACAAGTTCCTCCAGTCCTGTTCTTGAAGCTGGGTCATAATCCAGTGCAGCAACATTAGACTAACACAAACTGGGATCACACCCACCATCAGGACAGTATCACCAAAAGAATTTTCAAATGAGGGCTGGTACCTTCCACTGCATTGATGTCCCAAGACAGCCTTTTGTTTCTGATGAACAAAGCCCTAAACCAGTAGCCCAAACCTTCTTTACAGTGTGCTTGTTTACTTTGGTAAACTGCCCTACCAACCTTTAGCTATACCATTTTCAGTTCTATCTGTGGTACATGCTGTAACTTTCCAGCCATGGTTGTTATTTAGTTGGGTAGTCATTATTTTTCAATTCTTTTTAAAGTGCATTAAAGGCTAGAAATGAAAGGAGCAGGACACTTGTAAGACCTTTTTCTCTAGAATCTATCAACAAATACTATATGAAATGGTTTGAAAGCTGTTAGTTTGCAAACCTCAGGCACATAAGAAAATCAAGACATAATTTTACAACCACATCTCTTTTCTCTTGTGCATTAAAAAGCAACTTGCTCTGTTTCTTGTATCACCAAATTAAAGGTATTCCATATACAAATCAGTCTGTAGGTTTCACAGGATAATTACACTGCTACTATCTTCAGTTCATTTATTAAATTCTACCTCTCTTGTTTTTTCACTCAAATACATACTGGACATCAAATATATATATGAGAAGTGAAGATGAGTTCTCTGATGGGACCAACATGTGTGACATTTTCTTTGGAGCATGGCACACTAGTACCATGTCCCATTCATTACATTTACTATGCACAGACATCTGCTGTCCTCTTCCCGTTTTTCAGTGGAAGCTGAAATTTCATATAATAACTTTTTTTAGAGAATGCTCTGCTCCTTATGGAAAATTTTAGTTCTTTCAAGGGAAAGTGAAATGCCTAAACCCTAAAATATTCAAGTTGAAAGTGAGTGCCTCTCAGGAGCTGTAGCTTGCGTTAGGATTCATCACTGTGCACTTTTTCATCTTAGGATGCTGTGGCTGATGTGTCATCTAAAGGAAACCAGGCTATAATACAGGAGATATATATTTCTATAAGAAAATGGAAATATGAGGCCTATATTCCCATGGGAATGATGACAGTTCATATTGAAGCATTTGAGTTTCAATGGTCGTATTTCAGATCTGGGGTGTTTTGCACATAAAACAGAAGTATTGCCTTCATATTTTTCTAAGGAAAGTCTGCAATTCAGGAAGGAAGCTACTGGGATTTTTTCTGCCTTGGTTCCAGTTATCTTTTGCTGGGCTAGGGCTGGAGCTATTACCTTGTAGATGTCGAGGAAGCCACACTGGTGGTCGAAGCGGGTGTAGAGCTCGTTGAGCATGCTGATGACCTGCATGGGCGTGCACTGAGCACAGATGGCAGTGAAGCCAACTATGTCCGAGAAGAGCATGGTGACATCGTCAAACTTCCTGGCCTGCACCTGCTGCCCCTGCCACAGCTGCTGAGCCACCTCTTCGGGGAAAATAGAAATCAGCAGATCTACTGTCTTCTTCTTCTCCTCTTCCAGGGCTTGGTGTGTACATTCTAGCGTTGCCTTCAGCTTGTCCATCCGTTTTTTCAAGCCGTCCTGTGCCTTTGCTTGCTCCCCAACCAGTATGACATCACGAGTAGCATCATGGATGGGAATGTCTGAGAGATGGAGACCCCGGCCCATCAGCTCATCCAGCTTGTCCACACAGGGGGAACCCAGGAACAGTATCGAGTTTGATTCTGGCACGTGAATCATTTGTCCTTTAATCTCCATCACCTGTAAAATAAAAAAAAAAAAAAAAAAGGAGTTTAGACAAGAGGAAAAATCAGCTTATAGATGTAAGCTGATTTTCTACTCATCTACTTTCTCCATCTCTTCAGCTAAAACCATTATCTGCAGCCTTTCATACAGAAGCTTTTTGCACTCACCTAAACAAGTAATGAGACTCAGCATGCTCACCAAATTGAGGAAGAAAATAACCTAAACTGACACAAAAGTATTCCCAAATCAGATGTTGGATTTTATTTGTACCCAATTAAATAAGAAAGCAATAATAAGTATTCTCAGAGTGCTGTCTAAGCACTGGAATGTACCTGGCCTTACAAGCAAATTTCAGAGCTGTTCTTTCTCTGTTACTTAGCTATAAATTACAAAAAGCAAAAAAAGTAAAGAGAAATTGCACCTGTCTGAAAGTACAGTGAAATGAAGTGCCTTCTGTTCTTTTTCAGAAAATATCTAATACAAGTCAATTGTGGCCATTTTATAGAGGAAGCAAATAAAAATAGATGTGAAAAACACTTCTATAAAATAACAAATGGCATGGAAATACTAGTCCTCCTGTTTCCTGCCTTCCTTCTCATACATGCAGCAGAGTTGAAGGCTGACACTCAGTTAGAGTCTGCAGATTTCTTGGTAACAGACATTAATCCAATCTGTATTTGTGGGACAGCAGAAGGTACAGTAGGGAAGGAGCATCAGCTGGTTCCTCACACTGGTTTATAGCTTTTACATTGGCCTGTTAAATGGCTAGATGTTTTGAGTGCTGTCCAAGGGTTGATATCACTAGCTGTGGATTGTTATGAGCACAAAACTACCAGACTGAAATGGACACTGAAACCTAAATTAAATCAGACAAACTGTATCTTTCTGTAAATACAGCTTGCTACAGCCTCTGTGAAGACTGACAGCCCCATTAATGTTTTCATGCCAGGGCTGCACAAAGACCAGGGCAATAGTGTGCTAGGTGATCTAAAATAGCCACAGACCTTACCCTGAGGATCTCATAGTCAATACAGGCACAACACACAAACTTTGTGCATCTCAGCAGTGTTAGGCACTGTAATGCCTTGGATCTGTGTTTTCTATTCCACACAATCTCATGAAATGAAAAGGCCTCCTCCAGTCACCATTTCTTTCATCATGTAGGCATTCACTTGCTGTCACATGATTCACTTATAATTTAATCCTCCTTCCCTCCATAAATCCTACCAAGCAACACAGAAAAATCTTCAGCAGGGAATCCAGAGGTGTCTGTAACAATGATGTGATTTAAGTGTCCAGTGGCCTGAAAGCTCCTGCTGAGGTGATAGGAATTCTACATGGTACTTCCACGTTTGGGGAAGATTTTAGGAAGCTCCTCTTTCTGTGAGTTTTGTTTTTTTTTTTTACATCAGGTAATAAGCTGTCATTGCAGACTCTATGGCAACATGGGAATTGAGCCTATCCTGTCCCTATTGCCCTCTGCCTTCTCTGCTAGCAACCTAACATGCAACTTCTGATGTCAGCCAGGGAACTCAGCAAGTGAAAATAAATGAAAGCCATTAAAATTGTCAAATTTTCTAATTTATGCTCCTGCACACCTACTAATATTTACATTTCTGAGCTTTGCTTCCTCAGCTTCACTCTGGGACATCCATCTCTGTGAGAAAGGCAGTCAGCTGCCTACATGATCTGATTTAATGCTCCATGGCTAAGTGTTCTTTTCCTACTTTTGAAACATGGCTCCCTGGGAAATAGGATGCTTTCTTCATGCATGCAGCCTCATGCTTTCATCAGAGTACATGCAAAATTGTTTTAACTCCAAAGTACAAGTTGCCAAGTATGCCAAGTATGAAATACATGGTACAGCATTTCTAAATTCTCTTCCTATTTCGCTCCCCTGTGCCAGAATTTTCTGTTCATAGAATTTCACCCTTGTGCAAAATAAGAGTATCTCATATTATCACTTGTCTCTTCCATCTCCAGGTGAAAACAGGACGTTTTCAGCTCAGGAGGGGAGGGTGTGACCACAGACCCTGGCTGAGCCAGCCCAGGCTGGGGTTGAGCTGCTTGTCAGCAAGGCAAGGCACCTGGCTTGGACTTGTGTTTCTCCTGTTAACCTGCTGTGAGACTAGGAGAAAATCAATGCATCCCCCTGTGCTCCCACTTTGCCTCTGTCAATTTGAGGTGTTAATCTCTTTGATGTGATCTCTGTCTGTGTTAATATATTGTGCCAACCTTCCCCTGCTGGACTTTTCTCAGGGAGCTGACTGAGTAAATAATGTACTAAACAGGCACTCTGGAGCCCTCTGCTCAGCTTCTGGGTAACCCCAGGCAAATCATCAACCCTGACTTCTTATTTGGCCTTTCAGCACAGCAGGAACAATGCTATTGACCACCCTGGAACACACTTTGAGACTCATGTGTGAAAAGCAATAAAAGACAATCCTGTAAAATGCCTAACTAATAATAACCAAGTGAGCTGACCCCCTGCTTCAACAAGGTTCAGTGCTCCCAGAGCATTTTTAGAAACTTTTGCAAAGATATTCTCCCTGCACAACTGATTAGCTTCCTAAAACTGTCAAAAGTTCAGTCATATTTCAGCTTTATCCTCTGAATATCATTATCACTTGTTCTGCTTAACAGGAATTGTTGATGTTTCCTATCACTTCTTTCATGTTATATTAGTGATTCTGCTGTCCTGCTCTCTCTTGATGACTGATGGATGTTTTAGAAAATGGCCTGCCAGTCTCTTCAAGTTGCCAAATCAGGGAACAGGACAGCAGACAAAAAACTGCCATATCCTTCCTGGGGAGAAACACTCAGGTCTTGTAAAAAAAAAACAGTAGAGAAGGGTTAAGACTGCATCATTCTTCCCAGTTTTTGCAAAGTCCTTTCCTTTCCAAAGAAGTTGCAGAGATGATTCAGACAATTTATAGCAGACTTCAGTCTGCAACTGTGATCCAGCATGACCTCCATCTCTTTTCTTTGATTTCTCTTGCTTCTTATATTCTTCTTTGTATCTTAAAATATAGCTGATGTTACAGGATATCAGGTTTGCCTGAAGCTTGCCATAGTAAGTCACACTTCTGGGCACCTCCCCAAAGCTTTACATCTGGAACAAAAGCCTATAGGCAATCAGGATAGCACTATCCATCCATCTTTCTTGTAAGCAGGGAAAGATTGAAACATTTCTGTCATCAGTTTTATTTCATTACTGCTACATTTCATTGCCTTCCTGTCTCTTTAATTATATTTTCACTGAATAAAATGAGAATAATTCTACCATTTTCAGAGGACATTCTCCTGATTTACAGTGGTGTAAGAGAACATTTTGAAAAGAGCAATTATATATCATATTTTACAGTCTTAGGCTGCACTGTCATTCCACTGCAACATAAGTAGCTCCAGGATGAAAAACAAAAAACCTGTCACTGAATTTTACTTCCACTGCAAACCCACAGCAAAGAAAGGGAGCAAACAGTTCCTGATTCTGAGGAACTCCTTCAGCCTCTCTCCCCAGAGACCCAGCTCAGAAATACTGACAGATTCTAAAGCTGCTTTTTGAGAACAGGGAGAGTCTCCAGCTGGGCAGTGCCCCACCAGCTACTCCATCAGGTGCACAATATCCAGCCCTCTGCACACCCTCTGCATACTCTGGATGCAAGCCACCCCAGGATCAAAAAGATGATGAATCAAATGCCAAATCCACTGCCTAATCTTGAAGGAAAAGCACAGGGAAAAGTTTTGCTGGCTGCACTGAGAGAGGATAATACTCCATACAAAGATGTGCATTTTGGAATAGTGACTGAGAGAAAATGTACACATCTCCTCAAAAAGATTAGGGAAATAAGGGATGGTATCCCTGAGAAATAATTGGGGGGGTTAAAAAGGATTTTCTTTCTAATCAGACAGACCTTTTCTGCAGCCTCTGCAATCCACAAACTTCAATGGAGCTGCTCCTTTGATTTTGATCAGTGCATAAACCCTCCCAAACTGTGATTATAGTCTTCTTTTTTTAATTTTATTTATTTGGATTAGGTTAGAAACTTACATTGCTAGGCCACACTTTCACACACAGTCACAAATGCATGCTTGATCTCATACAATGAATAAATTCAGGAAGAGAAAACAAAGCTGCTTCCTTATCACAGTTATTTAGAGGATAGAAAGATGGGGCAAAATCAGCTTGAACCTGAACACCATCACCATCATCACTTCAAGGTACAAAGAGTACAGGGTGACTTTCAGAAAGGAGGTCCAGCTGCTAACCTAAATTTTAAAACAACTGGATTTCTCTGAATGTCCTAAAGGATATATAGCAGTGTCTCAGGAACATTTACAGCATGGTATTTTGTAATACTTGAGCAGCTAGAGGCTATGGGGATTTTGTGAACACTGGACAAGGCAACAGTACACTTGCAGAAAGAAATGTAATTACTTTCTTGCTATGTTTCCATGAAGGAAACATCTAGAAGGGCTGAAAGTATGATGGACAGCACTGGAATTAAAAAAAAAAAAAAAAAAAATTATCTTAATTTGGAAAGATGGGCTAAAGCTGGAATTCAAAACAAGGACAATAAATATGCTTAGACAGAAATAATCAAATGCAAAAAGTACAGGCAGGCTAACTGTTCCTAAGAAGATGGCCCAGAGTGCACAGAGTGGAACAAATGAATGTCATGCTGTCACTTAGAATGAAAACACTATACAGGACTATATAAACAAAAATACAGCTTGCAAAACACTGGAAGTAGTCCTTATTCTCTGACCACCGATTTTTAGAGTAGAGTGAGATAAGTCAGAGCCACAGCCAGCAGAACTAGCTATGAAGATTCATAAAAATAAGAAAAAATCATATTCTAATGAAACCCTGATTTGCAATTTTATCTGCAGACAAAAATAACAAAGTGCCATCTTCCATTAAACCCACGTTTTATTGAAAAAAGAAACTAAGAGAAATACATATCATCTCCACAGAAATGAAAATAAACTTTTCAATTAATGCCTGATACAATTGAATAAACTAGACCAGGTTTGCTCAGCACAACTCAGGATGTGCTTGGGCTCTTGTGAAATTGTAACACTCAGCATTTGCTTACAAGTTTGTATTTCCAGCTCACTGCATTGTCAAAAGAATATTATTCCACACTGCAGCACAGTGACTGTGCTGTGTAACAATCTCTTATTATTTATAGCAAACCCTGGAGTGTTTCATAACATGCAGCAGTCTTCAAACCAAAGTGACCAAATGTAACATTTTCTGTATGTCATAGATAGCACACAAACCCAGATTGGCAGCAAAAATATTGTACCTTCAGGAAATCCAAAATTTTGGTGGCAATAAATAAATTCACTTTCTATAATGTAAAAGAGAGAAAATGATAATGAGAAAAACATTAATATCATTCAGCTGTAAACTTGGACCTCTAAAATAATTTCTTGGCATCGAAAGAGTAAGTGTGGCAGATTAACAGCAAACAAATCAGGTTTAGATAGGATCTCCTCCACAAGAAGCATAGGTATGCATGACATATCAAAAGCATGGAGCCACCTGAAGGATATGTAAAAGGGGAAAGGGGAAGAGGTAAAGGAGATGACTCTATCCTTAACATATTAGTCTGTCAAACCAACTAGACAAACAAAAGGCAACAGTGGATTCCACCTGGAAAAGGTCATGACAATTTGCAGTTTATCTTTTATCTTATCTTGCTTCACAACCAGAAATTGCTTTTAAAATGGTACTCCTGACTGCTACTTGGGTAAGTCCAAGAGAAATCTAGCCCTGTGGAATAAAAACAGTGGGAAAAGGATCCCTTCAAAGGAACATCTATCTTGACAAGACAGCAAAGAGCCAGAATTCAGCCCCATGTGCTCCTTGGTCAGCTTCCCCTACTGATGTTCTCAAGCAGAGCAGTGGGTGAACTCAACACAGCAGAACATGACATGGGCAACACCAGACAGCTGCTAAAACAGGAACAAACTCACCAGTGTCACCAAGAGAATTTCAAAATCCCTCTGAACATCAACACTGAGAGCAGATTGATTTTTTTTTTCCATTAATAAATACCTTCATATACCCAAGCATGACCTGTGTGAGTCCCAGAGGCACCACTGCTCTGACAATCCCTATCCAGTCTCCCAGGACACTGCCCAGAGCCCTGGACCCCACATCAGCCCCTTGGGCTGCCAGTCCTCAGTGATTTTACCTATAACACCTATCAGTGAGCATCTGGACAATGTTCTTGGCCATATGGTTTAGTTTTAGGTAGTCCTATGAGAAGCAGGGAGCAGGACTTCATGAACCTTATGGGCCCCTTCCAACTCAAGATATTCTATGATTTTACTGCAAAATCTATTTCATCCCCTAGGATTGCTCTAGCATGCTAAGCAAGGTTGCACACACCTTGATTAGCATGCTAGAGTTTTACATTTCAACCATACATGTCTCTGCTACTTTATTAAAAGCCAGAATACCCTCTGCAGGTATTCAGCTGCCCATCTTACTCCAACAACACAGTTAAAAATGTGCAGTGTCAGTGTTAAAAAGTCTGCTTTGGTCAGCAACAGAGGAGTGGAAACAATTTTCACAGACATGGCCATTTGTTTAGAATCACAGAATCAGAGAATGGCTTAGGCTGGAAGGGGCAATAAAGATGAAGCTCCAACCACTCCACCACAGGCAGGGACATCTTCCTCTAGACCATCTTTTTGGACCCTTTTTTCAGACCATCAAGGGTCTCAGCCTGGCCTTGGAGAATTCCAAGGATGGGACATCCACAGCCACTCTGGGCAACAAGCTCAAGATGTGTGAACTGTGAAGGTGTTGGTAGCAATAAACATGCTCCAAGCCACACACTTGCATTAATTTTGCATTTCAACCAAAGCAAAATGCATTTTTGCAATTAGGATCCCACCACAGCTTAATTCCAACAGATCAAAGTATAAGGGAAATTCCCCATATTCAATATTCTCTCTCTATGAAAGACAAATTAAAAAGATGATATTTTGAATTAATGTTTGTTAAACATTAAAAAGAAATGCTATATATATATATTTACATAATCAAACCTCTAATTATCTCATGCCTGTGAAAACCTTGATAACTGACAAATATTATGTGTCACTTTGTTAAAGACAGATAATTTTTATTTATTTCTGTCAATGTCAACCAAGCGGAATGTGTCAGTACACAGGGAGTGCAGATGTTGCCATTTTCCATTGTGTTGTTCCTTTTTTGATTAGTTCCCACTGCATTCAGCCTAAGATTTGTGCTGGTTCATGAATCAGTCTTCCACCTAATCCTTCCCCTAGCAGGGCTCACCTCCTAACAAGAGCTTCTCCTTTAAACATGATCTGTCCCAGCTGCCTGAGATGATCTACTAGCAGAAAGTGCTCTTACTTACATGATATTTCTTGCTAAGTACTTTTCTTTCTCAGATTCAGGCTCACTTGTTTCTTTGTGGAGACTGTATTTTAGCAAAAAGCAGTGAAATGGTTAAATAAGTGCATATGTTTATTCATGAAAACAGTAGGCAAGGAGCAGCAGAAGCAGCTTTCTCCTTTGATCTGTGAGAACAGATATATATAGCAACCATTAGGAGATATGACATTTCACCACCAACCTAGGTATCTTAAAATTCCTGTGATTAAAAGAACTCTTAGCCCATGCATTAGCTAGTTTGCAGAATTTTTCACCTTTAGGACTTAAATAATCTGACTCTTTCCCTAATTCATCTTAAGTATATAAATCTGCTCGAAATTCCTGCCAGCACCACACCAAGGAAACTGATGAGAATTGGAGTCCTCTGTTGGTATTTTTACTTTGCTTTGATTTTTATTACCCCATATATCAAGTATTTTTGCAGCTTTGATAAAAGACTCTATCATTAGAATTTGATATTGGGATTAATCAATTTTGGTCTCTTGGTGCAGTATAAATTTTCAGAACATGAGGAGAAGAAATTTCTTCTTTTCCCAGTCCAATCATTCTTAAGTTAGATATAATAAGAAAGACCCATTCTACCTCTCACTGAAGTGATTGCAAATATATCAAGCTGATTTTAGTGAGAACTGCACCAGGCCTTTAAAATTATATTTCCTCTATATTTCTTAAAAAGGTTGAATTTCTTTTAGTGTGTTCAACATAAACCATTACACCATTAGGAGACCTTTCATCCATAACCTGCTGTAAGTAGCATATTTGAGAGGCATCAGTTAAAGACAGTCTTCATATGGAGGCTCTTACACACTGAGTTAATTAATTTGGGAAGAATGCATTGCCCTGTTTTAGTAGTGTCAGGTTAAGGGTGTCTTTTCCACAAAGTACTTATTTTACAACCTATCAAGAAATGAAAAGCAAATGAAAACATTAAAACACCTTTAGCTTAACTATAAATAGAACCTGGTGTGAGAGGGAACAGTCAGATGTAGTGAATATTCACATTTCTGTGCACATTAAAGTATCTGTTTAGCTTCCATTTTATTAGCTGCATCTAACTGATTTTTCCTTGATATGGTAATAAAGAAAATGAAAAAAAAAAAAAAAAAAAAGTTGAAGGTGATATTTTAAAACCAAAGCATGGTCAGTCTCTCTTGCCTTAACTTTTCTAGCACTAACTGAAGGAAGCAGTTAAGCTGTTTCAATGACACAGGCTGATAAGCAATAAGATGTTCCCAGGTCTTTGCTGCTCCCCATTGCTGCATGGGGGCCACCAAAGCCTGGAGGGAGCGTGGTGGGATGGGGCAAGTGTGAGTGTGGATGGAAATGGGACACCCAGCCTTTAGACCAAAAGAAGGACAACAGAAGTGATCAACCCAAAAATATTGAGAACTGCTGCCTCACAAAGGTCCCCCCTCAGCTTGCAGATTGCTGTCCTTGGATACCCCAGGGAGCTTTGCACAGCTCCCCAGCACTGTCTGTGGATGGGCAGATCACAAGGCAGCCCCAGGAGCCCCAGGGCTGCCCCAGCAGTGCTCTGCCTCAGCTGAAACACCCTGGCAAGCAGCAGGAAGTATTGGCTCAGGCTCAGCATGATGCTAGCACAGCCACCCTGCTTTGGGAACATGGCCAGGCCAGGCTGAGTGGAGCTCATGAAAAGCTGTCTGCACACACAGCCACAGGACCAACTCTAACCAATTCATAACCAATGCAAATACTGACCTGCTGGTAACTTGGAGAAGTGAATTCCCAAAAGAGCAGAGAATTTGAGGAGCCTCCCCATTTTCAGCATTTTGACTCCTACAATTCTCTTGAGTATTAAAGCCTTTAAGCCTAAAATTTGTATTTCAAAAGTCAGCTTTAAGATCTAGATGCCTTTCAAAATTTCACACTTCAGGTATTTACTTCCTTTGCAAGAGTCAGAAGGAGGGGAAGAGGCAGGGAATTCAAGAATGGTTAAGCCCAGGAAGAAGTAGCAGGGAAGGTTTTAAGATTTGGTTATACTAACCATTATCCTACTCTGATTTGATTAGTAAAAAAATAAACTAATTTCCCTAATCAAGCCTGTTCTGGCCATGGCAGTAATTGGTGAGTGATCTCTCCCCATCCTTATCTTGACCCACAACCTTCTCTCCCCTGTGCAGCTGAGAAGGCCCCTGCCTAAATTCTCCCATGAGAAGAGCCAGAAAGAAAACATTCTCTTTGTGGAAAACAGTCTACCTTGTTTTCTTCAGGTTTTACCTGTAAATCTGCACCTTTTTGGCTAAAACTGGGCACTAAGTTTTATTGAGCATCTGTAATACATGTGTTTTCAGTAGCTGTTCTGCATTTTCCTTTACTTGGGTTTACATAGCCTGTCATTAACTTATGCACTTCATTGACATGCACAGGCTCTCATAAATGGCATTTTCCTTCAGTACAAGTCAGGATCTACTTGGATTCAACAGCAGTAAGAACCAGTGTAGTCACACACAGCTGTGTGTTACAATAAATTTTGCACTGATACCAGATATTGCTAGAGTGCTGTAATATCCTATAACACATAGATTTTTCCTCCACATTTACACTGGAAATCTTCTATTCTCTGAACATCAGCAGTTTATGTCTCATAGTACTCAAATTAACACAAACACAAAATCAAGGAATCTTTCCCTAGTTTTCAACTATAACTTGCTAGATATGGTGTCCTCCAGAATGCTTAATTTTTGTAATTGCATTATTTTTCATAATATTTTAATAAATTATTAAGACTATAGAGAACAATTAAAGGAATATTAAATGTTATTGCTTTATCAGGCTGATGATTCTATGAAATAAAATATTAGTTGATATACTGAGAATACAGAATATTGCACTTCTCAAGTGTGATCATATGATTTATTTACAAAGTTAAAATAAGTTAAACTAGTTCTCTCAAATACTCTATTCTTGCACAATATTCCATAATTATAATAATATTTTTCTTAAAAGACAGTAACATTTAGCAGTCCTTAATCACACTGCAACAGTCTTTTGATTAAAATCAATGGCATTATTCACAGATCAGTTGATTTCTTAAAAATAAGAAACTATTCTCATATGTGTCGAGGAAATGAGAGAAAATTATGATGATTACCCAGCTTCAGGTAAGAAGAAATGACACAGAAAAGCAGACTGATGATTGCCTATTTCTGTGTTAAGACACAAATTTTCTCACAAGATAGTAGGAGATCTTTTCTTTAACAAATTTTCCAATTGCCTCCAAAAGGCATGGCTCTCCAGAAGGGATGCTCTTGATTGAGCTGTAGAAATGAAAAGGTCCACTCTGAAGTCATTTGGAATTAATGGGGAGGCTGGTTTTGAGAGAAGCACACTCTAGGACACAGGGTCACAAAAAAGTGGAAAATGCCTCCATTCTGAAATGACCAAAATACGTTCACCTTTTATTGCAGTGCACAAAACATTCTAGGTCATTTCTACCAATACATTCAAGTATGTATTGCATCAGTGGAAATAAATGGGAAGTCTGGCACAAACAACTCTCTGATGACATCTGGGATTTGTCAGGCATTGCTAAACAGTGTAACTAGCCATTTTCCCCAATTTCTTCCCACACATGTTTGTGAAAGGAAATAACACCCTTTGCTCAAAAGGCAAGAAAATAAGATATTGTTTATCAAAAGTCATTATGATGTATTAGTGACTTGTGAAAAGATGGAAGAATGAAATTTCTTTCCTTCCTTTCTGCTTTGGTTGATGGCCCCTTAGTCAATTGAAAACACCATTGTATTTCATACACAATAACTCAACTGAAGTATGTTAAGTGATCACAGATTACCAAGGCATTTCAATTGCTTTTAAGCCCCTAGAGTAAAAATCCTGACACAGTGAAATAAATGGATAAACAATGAACTTAACTATGTAGAGACCTCCACTGCAGCTTCTTTCCTATGCTCTGAAATTATATACTATTTGAACATGGATGACCATATATCTAAAATACATTCTCTCCTGACTGCAAAGGTTCACAACATCTTAATGCTCATATTTCACAAAAGCAGTTAACAATTGAAGTCAGGAGAAAAATGAAATCAAAGCTCATTCTGGTAAAGCTTTCCAGAGACCAGCTTCCATATGCTGTCTGCTCACTTCAAATCACCAGATGCCTAAATTGTGCAAAGACCAATCGAAGCTCAGAGTTTCATGTGTGTAAATCAACAACATCAGGAAAACTGTCTTGGATTCACACCAGAAGAAATTACAACAACATTGCTGTCTCACAGTGCCTTAACATTTAATCTGTATATCAAGGCATTCTCGTTATAGAACTTTAAATTTCTGATTTTTTTATTAAAAATCAGATCACACAAGAAATAAAAAATTTTGGAGAAGTAAGATTGTTCCAAATATTTTCGTTTATAACAGAATAAATCTTCCAGAAATAACCATAGCAATGAAATTAATCAGTGAAACGACCTGCAAATTATTTCTTCTGGAGTCAGACTTCAAACTGGCAATATATCTGAGAAATGTATTTTAAACATTACAGTTTTTCATACTTGGTGACAGTTTCATATTCAAAGCTGTTGTAGCCACGTGGTTCCAACAATGCTGACTTTAGCAAGCTCTTCAGTCACCTTCAGTCCCTCCCTAAGCTAAGACTGGGAGATGCATTCTTAAGAGCTACAGAAGACACTGACAGTAGCTGGTCAAAAATACCCTAGCAAAATATCTTTTTTTAATGTCAGAAAATGATAATTCAATGAAAGAAACTATTTCACAGGTAACATTACTTAAGCCCAAGGATAAAATAAGATATGTATTCATGTGGACTCAAATTCAAAACTCCTCAATCCTACAATGAGTAAATAAAGTGATAAAATATAAAAGTTTGAAAATATTAAGAAAATTCTTTTTTTCAGATATATCAATACTATCAGATTGAAGTTAGGTTCAGGCTATACATATTTTAATTATATTTCACTTAATGATATTTGGGATAAGAAGAATAGAAAACTATCTGTCCTGATACAACCCAGCAGATGTCTAAACATTCATTTCAGATGAATTGTGGGCATACCTTTCCAATGAATATTCTTTATGAAACCTAGCTGGCATTCTGCTAACAGAGACTGATTCTCTTGCTTAGACTACAAAATGCCAAAGTGATTTCCTCCTCTTTGTCTTAATTTTGACTGCTGTACACCTCCCCAGGTACAATCAGACCATATTTTCCTTAGTTAGACCAGCAAAGGCTACATGCTGTGTTTTCTCACGCTGATGCTGCTGTGCTATTACTCTCATTAAACAACCAATTCCAGAAACAGCCTGTATTTGGCAAACACCATCAGCTTCACACATTTACTGATTAGCCAGGCTCAATTCCTCACACAGAAGTAATGATTTACCTATGCTGATTCATACATCAACCTTGGAATAGAATGTGTTCTTTTCAAAAGGAGGTTAATAATGTACTTTTTACTGGCACTGTGATAACACTGCAATTACAGCACTAGATTTGCTGGTTTAGCCCAATCAATGGTCCTTCTATTCTCCTGCCCTCTGCCTGCTGTTGACCAACACCAGACAGTCCAGACTGAATCACCAGGGCTGCTGATGTGCTTTGTGCTCAGGAGATGTGTTTGCTTTTATGGGGGTTTTTCAAGTGGTTTTGGGGCTTTGTTTGGTTTTGCTGGTGTGTTGTGGGGCTTTTTTTCCAGAGAGCTACCTTGAAGAAGTCTAAGCAGCTGCTGCTTGAGGTGAGGAGAACAGGATTCCAAACTGACCCTAGAAACTGAGCTAGAAAGCTAAATACCCTCACATGGGATGCTAATGACAAAGTCCCCATGGGAGTTCAGAGTCACAAAAAGCAGAACTTCTCTCCCATTTAAGCAGCTTTGCTGTGAGAAGATCTAGGCTTTGTTTCAACACAGCTAATTTTTGGTGTTCTGTAATCTGTTCTTTACTTAGCCACTAATTCCTTCCTCTTTCTTATAAAAAGAGATGGAAAACTCTTTGATGGGATGACTGTCATTAGTCTTTGCTCCACAGTGGGAGTAAAAAGTTTTAATGCCTCCAGAGAATCTGGTTTCATCTCTCTGGTTTTTCAATTTTCCAGGTGATCTGAGGCCAGTTTCCAAGGATCTTCTCTGTGATACTTGCTGGTAATCAACAACAATCTGCTATTTGTTATCATCTGGCAAAAACATCTTTAATCTGGAAAGGGAGTTTGCTTTTCTAACACAGCAATGTCCCTTTGGACATACTAACCTACTTTAATTCTTGTTCTCCTTCTTCCAGATCGTCCAAAATAGATGGTAGCACTTAAACCTAGGAAATGAGACTAAATAAGAGTACAGTGCTATTTACTGTCATGTCTTAACATTTGATTTTAACATTGATTTTTTTCCTCTTTTTTATTTCTTCTCCTTAGTAAATTCTGGCTTTTGTCATAAACTTTGGCTAATGATTTCAGGAAACATCATGCTCTCATTTTCAGTAGTGTAAATGTAAAATAATTCCCACTGCAGTAATCCATCTTATTCCAAATGTGCAGCAATATAATAAAGCAGTACTTGATTTACAGCTGCTTCCACAAATTGACAGTTGACTGGCATCAAACTTGATGCTTTTTCATCTCTTCATGCAAAACCCAGAAAGAACAGCTTTTTTTTTTTATAGGTTTCAATTTGGTTTTACTTAGTTATTCTTAATGTTAAGTAGTCCAATAAATACACATATACTTAGAATTCTGACATTTTACAGGATTCTGCTGCTTCTAATTCCAACCACAAAAAGTCCTTTAAGTGGATGGATCAGAAACTAAAACACACAAGATCTGTTGAATCTACTGTATGTCTAGCCAGAGATTCTGTTTTAATTTACTCTAAATAAGTCTCATCTAAAAGAATACAAGCTTCTAAAAAAAAGGTGAGTATGTGTACTAAGGAAAAAAAAACCCACAAACAAATGAACAAAGTGAGGAAATTATCAAAATTCTCAAAAGCACCTGCTTCTGCCAACCAAGACTAAAAATTTAAAGAGAAATTAAATTATAGGATGAAAAATATATTTCAAATACTTCACATTCAGCACCCACCACCACACCTGCATGTCTCAGTTCTCATATCCACTTTTTTTTTTAAATTGCCAAACACAACTGAGACACAACATTACCCACAATATAGTGTCCTTTTAGTAGATTCAGGCTGCCTCAAAGCTACAACGTTTTTTTTATGATGGATCAGATTGTGATGTAGTGTTACATTATTGCAGAGAACTACTCTGGATGCCTATTTCATGCTTATATTCTCTGTAGTATCTCATTTACCTAGTTAAATGTTCATAATATGGTATATGAAAGCAAACAGTAGAACTGAAGCTTGCTTCATCCTTCCTCTTCCTCCACCCACTCATAAGGGGTGCAAAGACAGCCTTATTGACTTACAAAAAAAGAAGAAAAACTTAGCAGAACAGATTACTATAGTAAATATATCGAGAGTAAATATTTTTGTGTTGCAAATTCTATAAACTGCAATGTAATTTGGGGTCAGTAACATTCATTTTCAGCAGGTATGAGTGTTTGTTTAATTCTGTTTTGAAGAGGAGTAGGTTCTACAAAGGAAAGAGCATCTATTGGTCGGCTTTACAAGAAATCAAAGTAAAAAAGTGATTCAATACAACAGAAGTTTCATCCTCATACAGCTAGGAGTCATTCCTTTCAATCTTGAATGATTCAAGACTATATTTAATTTGTTATTGCAGCATAATTCCTCCTTTTCTGGAGCCTATGCAAGATCAAGTGTAAACAGACACACTACTAAAATGTAGTTTCTGACGCACATGTACAACCACATAACAAATCTAAACTTGGCTTGATCATCTTTTCTTGCCATGCCTTTGCAAAAAGACATCTTCCTAAAGCAGCCTCAGCAATCACTGACATCACATGGAACAATTATGGACATTGTATCAAAACAAAAGGCAGCAGATTGCAATAATTTTAGATGGTAATGAATCTAACATTAGATTATCAGTACCCTAATGAGAACCAAGGTGCTTTGAAATGGCATGCTCAAATCAGAATTTAATTTTGTATTCCTTTTGTAAAGATGAGTAATTTAAACTTCCTGAATGTGTTATAATCTCTAAATGACATGGGGCAATGGCTCTTGCCTCACAAACAACATCTCAGACAGGACATCCATACTAATTCATGTTGCATGAATTCTTGTGAGACATACACAGGTGGAAAACAGATAGTTAAAATACACATACATATATACATAAATCTGCCAAAATTTAAAGAAGGTGCCAAGCACATAAATCAATGACCCCTTTAGCTATTTTGTATATCCAAACTTAAAGAATAAAATTATCTTTTCCCTTCTTTTATTGTTTGAACATATTCCAGAATTCTAAGCACAGTCTAAGCATGGTCCCTGCTGGTTTGGAAAAACTGCAGCAAAAAATAAATATGTCAAAGGCCATATAAAAATCCATGCCAAAGAAGTCTTGGCACTAAAATGTAATAACTGAGATTGCCCTGAGAGCTCCCAGATTATCAAAGCAAGCACTCAAAACTGTTTTTCCACAAAGTTAAACAATATAAGGCTCCTTCAAAATTTTGTATTAAGGCTCTCCCATCTCCATGTAAAAGACCATCTCCTTCCCTGTTTTCTTATAGCTGTATTAGAGAACTTTCTTTTTTATCTCAACTATAACTTTTTTCAAGCTAAAATCCCATTCTCAATGAAGCTATGAGCATGTGAATTTGTCAGATTCTGTTGTTATCTTCATAGTCTTCTCTTTCATTAACTGTGAACTGAGTAACATTCAAATTATCTGTTTTCTGATATTCTATCCATAGCACCTTGTGGGTGCTATAAATAATAAGCAGCACCTTGTGCACTTCCTACTTTAGCATCCAACCCTTCAAACAGTTACAATTTTGTCAGCAACCTCCAGGACAGGTGAACAACAAAAAAGGAGCAATGGATATTGATACATGTCACTTTGAAGCTATTTCTAAATCTCAGGATAAAAGATTAAAAGCCTCAGCGAAATAAAAACTCTCTTCTTTTGCAAGATACTGTACATTTCATATCAGTTAGACCTTATGATATATTCCATCTGTTTCCATACTGAAAAGAAATCAATGCTGGGAAAGTCTTATTGATAGCACCAATTATATAGTACATTGCCTCACTAACAAGAAACACGAATCCAACTGAGATAAATCTCACTTATACTGATCTCTACAAAAATAAGCCCATTGAGTCAATGCAGTTAGATCAGATTTACAGCACAGTGACTGAAAGCAGAAGTCTTTGCTGTCTTGGATGAGTGAGAGAGGATTTGGCAGGAGAAAAGAAACAATCATGAAGCAAATTCCAACTCTTCTTACTGAAGAAGTCTCCCTGACTTCAATAGAAATAGGATCAAGCCAGCATTCAAGCTTGATCAAACTGCTCTTTTTTTTTAATCTAGCAATTATTGTCATGTTGTTGAGGAAAAAAACCCCAGCTATTAAAAGATTATAAATGTTCAAAGGATAATTATAGAATACAATCTCTGGAGCCATAGAAAAGAACTAGCTATATTTATTTAAACTAAGTCTCTTAAAAAAATTACTAATGAAGAAAAAAAGCTGCTATAAGAAAAAAACCCTTTTTCTGTTGGATGCTAATATAGTTGATATTTTTCCTCTTGGCTGAACTCTGCAGGTGAATTTGTACTTAGCACATATAATAAAGCAAAAATAAGAAATTATATCATTACTGTTAGCCAGCCATGTCCAATTTCACACTAGTTGTCATCCAGCAGCATGTGTGTGCCTCCTGAATTAAAGAAATGAAGTTAATTTGTCATACCCTCTAGCATGCCTTTTTGCCATAGGACAATGCCGAAGCCATTAGTCAAGAGGTTTGAAAGTCCAGAGACTGTGGCACTTGTAGTTCAAACTGAAAAGCCAAATTCAGGAGCTGAAATGTATGAGAACAGGCAGAATGTCTCCCAACTGCAGACCAGAGTGCACGAAGGGACCTATGTTGAAGTGTACACTGATTTTATTGTAAATTCCCTTAGTCGTTGTGTTGTTACTGATTTACAGGACTGAACCAGCAGCCTGTTTTTCATCAACATACATTTTCCCTTCTTTCTTCAGGATGTGCAGCTTGAGAAGTGAGCTACACAAAGTCATTATCTCTGTTATCTCAATTATTACTGCTGGCTAGCCAGGAGGAGCCAAGAGCCAGCTCCAAAAGAAGGATTTTAGACTACTGAAACAGCACTGCAGCAGCCTTTCTGCCCAACTCCTGAGCAGTGCTTAGGATACTCTTGTTTCTGAATTCACAAATGAACCAGTTATCATGATCCTGGGTGTGAGGTAAATAAAGCAAACTAAACAAATGTGCCCCTTCCTAGCTGACGTGTGTAATTCTTCAAATGATTCAGTCTGTAATGATTCCTAAGCATGTCACTATTTTTCTCCCTTTGAGTCCCACCTAATTTTAAAATGAATTTCCTCAGAGCTAATCAGGACAATTCATCAAACTGGACTGCTAAAAAGGAAAATTAAAAATCTTGGGTAACTGTGCTTTTATGGTACATTTAACAAATGTATTCCAGTTTTCTCCTCCAGAAGAAATCTGATATTCCTACAGAAAACAATAACCTCTGCTACTCATATCAAGCCTAAATGGCTTTGTAATGGCATTATTGCAAAAAAAAGTATTTTTTAAAATGTCACCATCATTAGGATTTGCTCTGAAAGTGAAGTATGCTGCAAATAAGTGTCTCATTCCAGCTGCTCTTCACAGAAAATGTAACACGCCAGGCGGACAGTTTCCAAACATGCAGCAGTATTTGATTCTGTCATTAATAACTAAGATTGACTAGGAATTTAAGCTTATCATTTGCTACTCATAACAAAAATTGTATTATCTTTTCTGCAGGAAATAATTTAAATGTGTTCTGATCTGTCCAGTTAAGGAAAGAGACAATACACCTCCTTTCAGCACAAAAATATCTTTTGAGAAGAAACAGCACTATTTGTTGGCAAATCCTTGAAATCTGGTATATTTGTGGCAATTAGGCTCTTTTCAGAGAACCATTTCAAGCATATTCCAACTTTCAAGAATGTACTTAATTCCTTAAATCTAACTGGTCTACTGATGGTAGCAGAACTTGACAAAAATCAATATCAGAATGAAGAACAGCCAACTGAAGCTAATGAATGGAAGTTCTACTCTTACAAAATATATTTAAAGATCCAGCATGCTTTAAAAATTTTGAAAAAGCTCAATATCTTATCACAGAATCATTAAATTTGGAATAGACCTCCAAGATCATGGAATCCATTGGTTGAATTATGAAACAAATGTCTTAGAAAGGGAACATACATAGTCTAATTTTAAAGGAATAGCAATGTTACTGTAACAAAACAAAGATTTATAATTGAATAAATATTTTCTTAGAACCCTAAACTGCTGACAACCAGAAAATAGAAAAAAAAAGGCAACAAAATATGTAGATAAGATTCAGACTAGAACTGTGCTGCTGTGCAGAAGTAAGATTTGTAAACTTACAACTCAGCAAATGTGAAACAAATTAATGGAGAAGAATTTTCCTTAAAAAAAAAAACCAAACCCAAACCACAAAAGAAACCAAAGCAACTCAAATGAAAACCAGCTAGTGTCCACTAACAGTGAATGAAAAAGGACATTTCTACAGTCATGAACATGACAAATCCCTGCTGAGGACTCATTCCAGAGCACGGTGAACCATCACCATCACGAGGTGTTATTTCATGATACAGTCACGTGCCTTTCACAGTGGAGCATCACCACTTTCAGCATTGCTAATTGTATGAATCTGGGGGTTACACACAAATAACAATTCCTACATCTAGTAAGCATGGTGCAACAAAGCATAAAATGTGGGTATTAAATTTACTGGCTGGCACATTTGCATTAATAGCATTTGACGTGGTCTGTGGTATTGCTCCTGGTCTCCTGCTGCTGCTCCAAAAGAGCACAGGTATCCCACACTTCCACCATCCCTACAAGACCTTCTTACTTGCTGTAGGGCATCTCAGTCACACCAAATTAATTCAGAGTAGAACACTGAACTGAGCCCTGGGTATCTGTTTTCCTGTGCACTGCCTGGGGAGATGTGTGTGCCTCAAGAAGATAACTGGAAAGCCTGTATGTTTAGCAGACAGACAGACAGACTGTCTAGAACAGTAACAGAATAGTGGTAAATCTTTTTAAGATTTTTCCTATTAGCAGATACTCCAACGAGTTGTTTTCAGGATTCAAAACTATCTGCTCAAAGAAAACCTTTAAAGATCAGGGTTCATTTGAACTAACTATCTGCAACTTTCAAATTCACCTTGGAGGCTGCACAGAAAAGAATGAATAGTTTATGTAGGTCATAGCACAATAATTATGACTGAAACACTTAATTGTTTCAGTGAAATTGTAGATTCAGAGTTGTAGTGTTTTAATTTGGATCAAGATCTCACTTCAGAAGCACAGCCTGGCAGAGCAGGCTTAGAGAGCAGACTGCTCTCTAGGAGTTTCCTTTCTGAGCCCTACATTCCAAAGGGCAGCCAGCCCACAGGACCAGACGAGAGCCTGTCCACAGTCAAACCCACAGAAATACAAATCATGTCAGTGCTGGGTACTCAACAGCTGCTCTTTTGCCCTCCAGGTCTGTTCCTAGCACTCAACAATGCTATGGCAGATACAGTCAGCTCTCATGACTGTCTGGTTCTAATCCAATGTTTCCATAAAGTAAAATTCTTGAATAATTTTAGGAGCTAATTTCATATAGGCTAATCTGTCTAATGTGCCCTTTCTGACATGCAGTTTGGGCCTCTTGCATTATGCCAGTTTAAATTTATGCCAACTTGCTAGCATATGTATGTAAAGCTAAACTTGGAAACCAGCTATGAAATTGTCATGACCCCAATTCCTCCTTGCCTAGAAACTCCAGCAGTCATCTTGCAAATAGTACATGAATGCAGCACTCCTGACAGACTGAATGTCACTTTACCCAGGTTTAAATGCCCATGAAGCTGAGATCTGCCATAGCAGAGGATCAAGCCCTGAATCATTTCTCAGATAACCACACTTACCACTAGCAAGTGCTGCTTATCTATCACAAATACATAATTGCTTGAGAAAACATTACATTTCTGTGGTCATGGATATCCATTTGTTTTACAACTTAAGACTACACATAGGATTTTCAAAACCATACAGAGTGTTCTAGAGTCAGATTAAGTATCAGTTTGGTCTTTATTCTACACAGCTACTGAAAATGCAGTTGCCTTGCCATTGCACTTAAGGTTTGGTCTTGTCTCAAGTATCAGTTTGTCACACCATATCATGTGGTTACAAATAATAAAACTTAGTTGGTATTACGTCCTCAAAGCCAACTAGCTCTGCAATTCCAGAATTACAATAAAATTCTTTATAAACTGGTATTCAATATTTAATATGTCAGCCCTTTAGCCAGGCATTAAGTAGAGTATTTTTTCAGCCCATGCACAGGTTTATATTTTTCAGTAATCATAATCTAAATTTTTAAAAAATTATTTATAGAGCAAAAGTTATAGTCCATCATCAGTCTCATAAGCTTTTTTGCATGGTTATGAAGTCTCAGACTTAAACCAAGACAGTGTCACCATCCATTTCACTAAAGCAGAGCAAATATAAAATGTTCAGGCATTCTGCATATGCTTTTTTATCCCTTTCATTAGTTTGCTTCAGAGGTCATTACAGATCTCCCACTTGATTTTGCCCAGTGCCGTGTGGGAAACAATCCCATCACAGAGTTAATTTTCCTAAATGCATGAATTGCCATTTTTGAAGCAGTGGGTTTTTTTGAGCACATTCTGCACGTCAGTTCCACCTGCTGCAGCCCTACAGGAGATCCAGAAAAGCTCAGACATGACAAGGCTTCTTGCCACCATCATATCAACAGCAAGGTAGGTCCAGATGGTAGGCAGCCTTCCAAATAACCCAGGTGAGTTTCTTCATCCTCTCACACTTCTATTTGTGGAAAAAACAATGAATTCACAGGTCTACCACACCATATAAAACTCTTCACTAAGGAGACTAAGGACATTTTCATGGAGGTAAGATGATGTCTTTATCATAATTTTCTTCATGCATAGAAGCTCAGGTTAAAGAGGAATAGTCTGAGAAAGATGTCAGAAGAGCTGGTAATGGATGTAATCACTACACAGTCACAGTCACAGCCACCAGCCTGGGAGGGCATTGAGTAAGGGGGTCTGTGAGCTCTTAAGGCACCAATGCTCATTCAAGAAGACATTGAATTGTTTTCTTCCTGTTTTCCTAGCAGCACAGTCAGCTAAAAAGCTTCATGTTTGACCATGTGAACTGTAGGAGAGCAGAACATTTGCTCAGTCCTAACCAGTTCATTCATTATGAAATTACTGAAATATAAAAATATTTCACACCTTGATACACATGCAAGGATGCAAATAGGACGATTTTTCTGAATTATTTCATTACAAAGAATGGAATCCTATTGAAAGGAACACTCAGCAAAAGTTGAGAGTGTGTTCAACACTTAGAAAGCTTGTGGCTAAGTTTTTTTCATAAGAAGATAGAAAGGAAATACATTTTTTGGATAGGATGCTATTCTGTCATTTCAGAAGCAGGGTAAGGAAGGAATGGAGAACACAGAGTTCTCAGAGAAGGTTTTTCAGAGGATGCACATGAAGATTATGATATTTAAAGGAATTGCATTTGATTTTTCCTCAATTATCAAAAAAAAAAAAAAAAAAAAAAAACACCAAATAAACCCCACAGCAATATTGGGATGACAAAACTTAAGAGTTAATAACTATAAAGTCAGCAGCCAGAAAGGCTGGAGGGGATCTGTAATACGGACATTAAAGGTACTGAGCTTTTAAATTTAATGATCCTGTCATAATGAATGAGAAAAGTGACATTCAATGAAAGAAGAAAGAGAATTAAAAGCAGGATAGGGAATATTCCTTTTAATTATCACTGAAAAATAACCTCGTTCAACTATTGGAAAGATTCATCCAAGCAAAGGATTTTGTAATCACTAGAAAACATTTAGTCCTTTATATGGATAATAAAACACCCCAAGTTAATCCATAAAAGACTGCCTTCACACCTCACACTAGACAGAAAAAATTCCCTACCAAATAAGTTAGTGTGCATTGCTCCTTTTAACTGCCTCCAGTCATATTCTGCCAGTCACTGAGAGAGACAACATCCTGGATTAAATCAGCCAGTCCTATGGTACAGACAAGTGATTCAGAAATACACGTCTTGCTGTTCTTCAGACCATTACATTCTCCTGAAAAATGGTAATGCAAGCTGAAAATACAAATGCCTGCTAATCTTTATGTCTCAGTAACTCAGACATCTTCATGCATCTTCCCAGCAGAAAAGATTCAAGGCAACTTTGGTGTTAATCTCATTGGAAGGGGAGGAATACCAGGAACCTCAGAGTGGTTCAGGACTGCCAGGAATCCAGATCTTGCAACTACAGAGACTTGTGTGATAGCTGCATAACTCAAGGGGGCCCAAAGGACCCACTTCAAATTAGGCACCCCATAACATTACTCAGCATCAGACAAGAGACTTATTGCCCCTGGGTCTTGGGTATTTCCTAAAATCCACAATCCCACAGGAAAAGAGCAATAGAGATGGAGTCATCACCTCTGGCCTCTGTTTATTTGCCTTCTTTTCTCCTCAGTATCATCTTCTAACCCATATTTCCTATCCCAGACAGAAGCACTGACAAAGCCACCACTGGCTCAGGTATGGGGCTCACTGAGTATCTGCAGATAATTAAGGCATCTCAGTGAATACATTACATAAACATGACTCATGCACACCTATGATGTTTTGTTGCTGCTGGGGGTTCTTTTGGGAGGTAGAGAGTGGGGGTGGGGGTTGAGTGAAGAATTTAAAGTGTAAGTGTTCACAGGTAATCAAGTTGCCAACACATAATGACCTGTGTCCTGACACAGTGGGGAAGGTGTTTTTCTTGTAAATCTGACTTAAGCAGAGGGCAAAGACCGTCATCTATTTTATTAATTACACCTGTAATGAACTGTTGAATGTCATAAGCTAAAACCAGCTCATCATTTCAAATGCATTACCCTTCACATGCTGAGAAAGTTAAAAACAGTGACTAAAAAGCTGCTCTGTCTGCATCATAAGCAATATTATAAGCCTGTGTTACTACTAAAGGTGACAAACATTTCCCATTAACAGATCTCATTTTCCATTGCTCATAAGTTTGTCATATTTGAACCATTCAGGCTGAAATTTTCCATTTCCTGTATCTCCCTCAGGTTGTCACGATATTAGAGAATTTGCACCAAAATGGTTTGGGCCATTAAAAAAAAAAACCACCAAACAAGCAGAAAGTCCTCACTGTTAAAGCAAATGAATCCTAATATAGTAGGAAATAACAGCCCTTACATTGGTGATTTCCAGTACTTTTGTGCATTAGAGCACGAATTTTAAATTCACTATCTGTATTGGGCATGTGGTTATGCCATTCTCTCAACTCATCCAAATTAACAGATGCAGAGACCCTTTAAAAACGTGTTGTATCAGACAGCTGGTAGCACATTCCATCAGATACATGGCCTGTGTTGCTACTGTCTGGACAGACAATTCCAGACCCCAGATACCATGTGCACTGTTGGGTGAAAACACAGGAACTGAGTGGGAAAAAATGGCTTAGCTTATACTACAATTACCCACCTTTCTGGACCAGAGGAGAAAGAAAAATTAAAAAAAAAATACAAACATAATCTGTTTTATCAGAATATTTATAAGATAAAATAGATAAGACAGATACATTGATATAGATCAAAAGAAAGAGAGCTAGATGTATAGATAGATAAGATCTAGATCTACCTTTTCCCAAGAATGTATTTTCAGGCATATTTCTCACTTTTTGGGAGCACTGTTACCTTGTATTTGCTCAACAGCAATTTACTGAGCTATTTTTCTTACAATACAGAAATAGTGTTCATATTTTTGGCAGTTAACAATGCAAAGCTCTAGCTTTCAGATTTCTACCATATCACACAAAAAAGCATTCAGACCTGAGCAATTTCTTGATAACCTTTATAAGGTAAAACCCCATGACTTACTAAAAGTATAAAGTCAAAAACTGAGAACTGGTAAACATATTACTGAAGATGCAGTAAGGACCTATGTGACTTTCAAGCTTCTAACTCCAATTTGCAAAGAAGTTAAGTTAATAGACTTTGTTTCAGCAAAGATCCTGCTGAGACTATCAAATCAATTACAATCTTTCAGAATTTTGAAAACTCTCCTGTATTTCTGGAGAAAAATTTCCTTATGCTCACTTTTGAATCATGGAAATAATAAAAAATATTAGACTTCCCTTGACTGCATAAATAAAGAAGATATTGCCAGAATATTTTGCTTTAAAAATAACAAATTAAAAGAAAATTTAAAATCTCAAATTGGGGTAAATACAGCAAAGGTGAATTTTTCCATGCAGGAAACCAAAGTACTCTGTAATAATTCCCAGGGCTATGGCATATTTATTTTTAGCAAGCTATAGGTAGACAAAACTGGCATGCTGTTGGAAGAATATTCATAAAATGCATACAAAGTCACAGAAACACTGGATTTGGAACCATATATAGGAATGGCTACAGTAAAAATACACCATGGAGAAAGCAGCTGTCATCTACTATAACCTGTGCTGCAGGGCATGCTTTACTTCACAACCATTCTAAGGTATCACACTCAGCAAAAGCTGTCCAAGCTATTTTACATTTCCCAAAGACTCTGCAGGTGAACTGCTAGGCTGGCACAGTGCACACCCTGTAAATAACACTGGTGCCCTTATGGAAACATTCTCACAAAGTTGATTCTTGTAGCTGATCCATCCACCTTTTTACTATGGCCTGGAAAGTAGCATAAATATTCATGAGTGCAACACTCACAAACACGAAGCCATTTACTCAAATTGTAATAAAGCCTTTGAAGCACTTTAAAAGTCAAGTGCAAGGTCATCTTCTGGAGGGTGCCCCTTGAATTAGAGCTGTTAGGCGTTGCAGGCAGAGAGCAATTATGAAAGTAAGCTCTACAGAGGTGAAGAACCATGAGCAAAGCCACAGAGAGCGATCAAGAACTGAAATTTCATGTAAACTGCTATTTAATTAAGAACCTCTATGAATGAAAAATGCTGCTGAAAACGCTGTGTAGAAAAAAAAAAAAAAAAACATCAAAAAGGTTAATTTAGCTATAGTTAATTTTGTTATAAAAGCAGTGTGGATGGGATGTCATGATGCCACCTTTTCTTCTGAAGGCAAAGATGACAGAGGGCAATGCAAGGCACACAGGTATTTACTCGTGTCACCACAGGAACCGTTCTGCAAAAGATGTAGGAGCAAAAGAGCTTGAGTGATGGAAGCATTTAGTGATGGGGAAGAAAACCAACCAACCAGTAACAAAAACCTGAAATGTAAAATCAGCTACAATGTACTGTGGCTGGAAGACAGCTGAATCTGTGTGGTGCCTGAGTAAATCAAGATTAGAATAGAAGCCTGGTTCAATTCAATGCAAAGACACTGCAGATGCAGAGTGAAATATGCAGTAACCACAGAAGGGATTGTTTAAAGCAATCCAGGGAACTATACAGTGAGAAAAAATACATATCTTCCACACATGGTAGTGGAAGCAAGCTGTGTTTCCTTGGAAATACCAAAACAAAAGTTATGTGACTTTCAGTCAGCAATATTTCCTGAGACAGAATTAGGACCTGCATTTAAAGTTTGATCAATATTATGTACATTTTATGTAAAACAGAGTAATTGCTCTGCAATGAGTAGAATATTTCTGGTACAAAATCAGGAACTTGTTTTTCAAATATGGAGTTAGTTTTATTCACAAAGATTTGTTTTCATTATTAATTGAAAATGGGTCTACTCTAATCCTTAAATTTTGTCAATAATTGCGACACAAATCCAATGTGGGATTTTCAGCACACATTCACAGCATGTCAAATCAAATATTTTTGGTTCTGAGCCTCCCTGAATGTCATAGATGTAAAATGGCATGGCAAAATGTTTAAGCTAATTCTTATAATAAAAAAGCCTTATGTATGGAACGTGGCTTTTGAAAAACACAGCAGCCAGACATCATCATCATCATGACACACTTGAAATAAAGTACCAAACTCATGCAGTGAGCACCAGCTTTCCACACATGCCACCTCAAACCTCTGAGCTTTGAACAGGCTTACTGGGCTGGGAGAGAAGAACTTTGTAAGCCAAGCTATGATGAAGCTGAAGAGGAGAAAGAACACGACCACTCCCACTGGTCTCATATGTCACCTGAGCATCTTTCACATTAATGAAATCTTCCTCTGCCCAGAGCATGCTCATCTAGTTTGTGCATCTTGTAAGAAGCCAGCAGATTACTGTGCCTTAGGAGTACCTTCAACACTCTGCACAACAATAAACACACACAAGATAACAACAAATATATTCAAACAGAAAGAAAAGGACTTCAACCATCACGGGAGTAACGTATTGGGACACTCTTGCAAGTAGGAGAACTGGTGAAAAATAAAATCTGGACAATTTAAAATGGCACTTGTTCATTTTATGAAAAATTTAGCTGCAATAATGGGAAATTGGAGCCTTTAGGGTCCTAAAATATGCAGTTACTGAGATTATAATGAAAAACAGACAACACAATAAAATTTCGTTTAGTAAAGTCAGAAGAACTAAAAAAAAAACCCCAAAAATAGTTGTTACAGAGGATGAAATGGAAAATGATAACACCTAGAATATTGAAAAAGAGTAAATTACAGATTGGTGTATTAGGAAGACTAGACAGAGGTATTAAAATAGATGAATATAGCTAAAACAAAGAGGAAATGAGCTGAACATAGCAACAATCCTTTACATAGTTTATTTACTCACCTAATAGCTGTGAGCAATTAATTTATTCCTTCCAAATTATGTCCTTGTTAATTACAAATGGGACCAATGCCCATTTTACCAGACAGAACTGATATGAAACATGGCTAATGTCTCTAATGTGTCCTATCAGTCTCTAATTTGCTACAGAGTAACTCTAAACCAAAACTCCAGATTTGAAAAGGAAGCATTATGCGTTATGAATTTTTAAAACAGCTGGTTTGATTTTTTTTTATGAAAAAGAGAAATAAAGTGACATTGCCAAACATTAAATCCAATTTAAGTCATAAAGATTTCCATAGAAAGATTGCTGTGCATTTTACCTCCTAGAAGGGAGGGAAAACACTATACATTAACTGACATCATTAAAAACAAGGTAGTACTCTAAAAATATGAAGGCATAAGGAGGAAAACAGAGACTTTTAAAATGTTTTCAAGGCTGTATAGCCTCTTAGATGAGGGCATGAGGGAGTCATAACTAGGCTCATAAAAACAGATTCAAATGTGGTTGCATGTGTGGTGAAAAGAAATCAGAATAGGTGCATTCAGCAGAGCAGCACCACCCTCATGGTCTTCCCTAGAGAGAGCCTATTATTTATAAATGTTGTTATGTTGACATAAATTCTGAAGAGCAAAGCCCATGAATTATACATTCCTTGATTCTGGTAGAGATGTGGTTATATTGGTTAGTTTATTTTTTAACATTTTAAAAGTGTGCCTAGGAAACTAATTAATTAGACTTGTACTTTGTTGTGATATATAACAGAGGAAAAAAGATGATCCTGCCTCAAACAGTAAAAAGTCCATATTGAGGTCCTTTTTCTCTGTCAGGTATGAACGTTTATCTTAAATTCCATGTCTTCCTTTGTACTCTAAATGGATGGTGCTCCATGTAGTCATTAATTATTCTTCATAAATATTATTTATTTCATTAAAGCAATTCAAATTGAACAAAGGATTAAAGGACAGATTTTGGTAGCAGCACCGCATACTTATCCTGCTAATAACTATAAATCAGAATTTTTGTGTGTGCCCCTAAGACTCGACTGTGAAAACAACACAGACCTACCTGAGGAGGAGTGCATGGGGGGGCTACATCCCAGCAGGTCCTTTTCCGTAAGTCCTGGAAGGAGTTAGAATTTTCCCAGACCCTTTGCATCCTCAGTGTAAACTGAAATTTAAACCACTTTAACCCATAAACAAAAAGGTATTTATGTTTCCTGTCTCCTTCATCCCCATCAAAATGTTTGCTCTTGCATACAAACCTCCAAATGCAAAATACAGAGGGTGTTTTTGCTTTGGTTTCAAAAGGTAGTCAACACAAGTTTATAATGGTTTTATTGACTTTTCTGTTGCCTTTTCTCCTGACAGAATCAGCTCTAGAGACTCTGAAGAGCTGCCACTGCTACCCTGACTGTCCAGAATGTGTCCTGCACTGCCATGTCTTCCTTAGGCTGCAGCATTTTCTATTTGCCACTGCTTTACACTTGTGATTCCTAGCATTCTAGCACTGTCTTACAACAGCTTTTTTCCTGATACTCACTTGCCACTAAATCTTACCTATTAAAAATAACAAACCACAAAAGCAACTTACTGGGTTTAATATGGTATAATTTTCTTAGATATTCTTAAGGGCTTTTAATTAGAAGATCTTTCTGCGCAGATGGATTCAGCTCAAGGTCTTTGTTGACTGGATCTGAGAACAAACTATAAATGGTTTGGACTGTGAAAATGATATTAAGACTGTTGGTTGGCCTTCTATCAACACATAGCATGGCTTATCATGTGATGTTGTATTTAGCCAACAGTTTCATACCACAACAAAGAAAACATTTTTTTCTTATTAGATATTTCAAATGGCCAAACACATCAACTTTCTAAAATCCCAGTATCATATTTATTACTATAGCTTATCTACACTGTGAAAAGAGTCCATTAATAAACAAATAATATTTAGACAGTCACATCATAACTGAAAAAACCCACAGAAAATGTCAAATGTTATAACCACACTCTAGTCATCAAGTGATATGACAAAAATTTAGACCTTTTAAAATATTTTCTCTCTGTTCCTCTCCCTTCCTACTTCCAGCATTGATGACTTCTTTTAGTTAAAGAGACAGTGAAACTTCTAAGTTACACAGTACAATGAGGTGGCTTGTGGCAGACCAGCCTCTTTATGGACATAAGGAATGGAAAAGAAAAATATTTCACATTTAAACAACTCATCATGCCTGCTGCCTTACAGAACAGGGAGCCTGAGCTTCATAAGAGAGCCTAAAAGCATAGGGCTTTTCTCTCTCCAGTCCTGGAGCAGAAGATGGCAGGATTGCCAGATGTATCAAAAGAATTTAGAACTTTCTTTTTATGCAAACCATGTTTGTTCATACCTTGGTACAGATTTGAAAACTGAACTGTAATAGCTCCACTCTATTTAGTCTTGTGCAGTGTCTGATATATACAGGCTCTTACTGATTTACACAGAATGCTGTACAAGAAAATCACACACTAAGTGGAATATATATGATTCAAGATATCCATATTCTCAAAAATAAAAGAGAATAAAATTTTAAAACTCAAATTAAAAGCTATGTAGTAAAAGCATTAGGGGAATTTCCCAGCCAGTAACAGCAGCATCACAGACCATTAATGCCAAATAATAAGGGCAATTCTACCCCTCATGGGTGCTTCCTCCAATGCCTGCTGTCCTGAACTAAAATCTAAATTACTGAGAGGTAATGTTATCTTTCCTCTAAGAATAATTTTAATGCAGTGCATATCAAATTGTTTTCCATGTCCTACATGAGTAGGAAATAAATAAGGTTTTATTTGGCAAGATGGAGGAAGGAACTGTTTCATTTGACACTGGTAGACAAAGTCTTCAAAAGAAATTTTTTGCAAATGCCTGACAGGACACAGGTACACTATACACTGTTGCAATGTGAACTCCTAAAATCTATGTTCACTTTTCACTTCTCAGTGTTTTTCCTGATACAAGCATATGTAAAAAATTATATATATGGCCTCACTACTTTTTTTCATCTACTGCCAGCATCTACAGAAGGTGCAGTGTGTTACAATTTACACATTGTGATCAACTAAAGCTCATGGTATAAACAAGGATTACACACATTATTCTTTTCTGAATGTAAAGAATATGGCATTTACAACATGCCATATTTTAAATCAATTAAGATATAATTTAAAAATATATTATTAACAAATTCAGAAGTAAGAAAATTCTGAATTTTTAAATATCAACATTGGTGTAGCCAAAATGTGTGCTGGTGATTTTACTCATGTGTTCCTATTTACTCAGCAGAAATCTTTAAATAGGAAATTAAAATTCCTCAAAGAGAAATACAAAAGGAAATCAAGCAAACTGGTACTCTTAAAAGTAGGTACATTGGTGGATTGTCAACTGCATTGAATTGCATAAGTAAAAAGATATTTCTTCACCTCCTCTTTCCAGACTCCAGTGCCAAGCAGATAAGGAAGGCTGCCATAGAACTGTTCATTCTCTCTTAAACAAAATGCAACAAAATGCACTTTCTGAATTACAATTTGATTTTAGTTGCACAGCACAGTGGTCTGTAATTCCAACAAAAGGGTACTTGAAGAAATATATTTTTGTCTGTTTTCACCATAGCTAAAATCCTGCCTGCTTCCTTTACAGTAATTTGCACAAATCCTGTTGAATTCAGTGGAGACAGGGCATTCTTCCAACAAACATCAGCACTCCTAGGCATTTGTGCATCAAGCTCTTGTGCAAGTGTAGCTTGGCTTTTTCCAAATCCCTGCATTTTGCAAAAATATACCTGTAACAAGCTTATTAACAGTAAATGGGTCCCAGTAAGTAGGGCACTCAGGTAAACTTTTCAAGATGTTTCTGACCTCAGTTTAAAACAAACCATCCACTCCCACTCCTCTGGGAGAGGTTATTTTAAATCTAGATCACTTTCATGAGCAAGAACAGAGAGTTATATTACTAGATTCTTCTCACAGATCTGCAGTAGCAGATTGACAAATACCCTTTACTGATACATTTCTTCAAAGGGAATAAACCTACAAATTAAATTAATTTCTCAGCCTTAATTCTGCTAAGGGGAAGATGGGTTTACTCATGCTGTGGGATATCAATCCTGTTCAACAGAATGCCTTATTTCTGTTAATTTTCTCTAACTCAAATGGGAAAGCACCAGGCAGCCTTTAGGTAGATTACTACATACAAATACAAATGCTTGAATAATTACAGGAAAAGATCTGTTAAGCTTAAACACCCAAGGCATTTTTTTGTGATTCATACATCACTTCTTTCAAAGAAGTAAGCCTCGTGCTTTTTAATCTATGCAGGGATCTAAAACTCTCTCTTTTTTCCCTAATTCCACAACACATTATCCAACACTGATTATCTGTACAATTTTCCCTTCAGCAGACACAATTCAGAAACACATGCAGATACTCTAATAACTCTTCAGCCTGTTAGAAAATGGAATCTGTTTTTCCTTTGTGTGCAATCCCTCTGCTTCCCCAGTCATGTGTGAAAGCTCTGCTTGAACAGCAACCACTAACACTGGCTGCAAAATCCACCAGATAAAGCAATTAACAGAGGGAAGCTTAAGGCCATCTCTGGTCTGGCAACCAACTATTTCTGTCATAAATTTGAATATTGCATAGCTGGGGAAAGTCTCCTTTCAGGAAAGGACCCTCAGTAGGCAAATACTCTTGCATCTTTTGAGGATAGGCTTCTGTGAAGACTATTCAAGGCATAAAAATTTGCAGTGGTGTTTCCATTAATTTGGATGACTGACCAGCACAATTATTTTCAAATTTCAGGGCTATCACAGCTAAAGCACTGAAGCTTCTCACCAGGAAGGGACCTGGAAACCCTGAAGGAAACCTGGAAACCACCTCAGCTGTGCTTTGTTCAAGGAGAAGCATATTGCATATGTAAGCCTTGCCCACAGAGAGGGGACAAGGATTCCCTCTGCTCCAAACTGCTCATGAAACACAGATAAACTGAAGGGAATAGCAAAGGGATTAGAAGATAGCCCAATGAAGAGGTACATGGCCCAGAATACTTTTTCAAAAACATCCAGACTTCACAGCAAGTGAAGAGCCAGGGTCCTGGTTTAGAGAGTGCAAAGTGGAGAGTATGAAAATGAGTGAAAGAGTCAGAGAAGAAAACTGATGTGCTCTTTGCTTTGCATATAGTCAGCTCATTTAACTACTCATTGATACAGTAAATTTGCAACATAATTTTAAAACACATTTATTCTTCATCACAGCTCATTCTTTTGAGAGAAAGTAGTGTTAGCTGTCTGCTTGCTAATACAGAATTTGACTGATTTGATGCCATGATGCTCATCTGCAAACAAGACTGGCATGGGCTGAATGGAACAAAAGGATATCTGCAGCAATTTCAAAAAGCAACAGCACTTCTGCAGGACTCAGGCATGCAGCAGTGGTCCTCACCCAGCTGAGATACAGAAGCAGCCTGAGGTGTGAAATGAGCTTCCAGCTCAGAAACAGGAGCTCACCCTGATCTACAACACCCTTCCTCGATGGAGCAATGGGCTGACACGTCCTTCCCAGTTCCACCCAGCCTGACTGTTCCCACAGAGGCACCTTCTTTGAGTGAAGATTCATTGCCAAGAGCTTTGCTGATGGGCTCTTTCACAGAGAACATTTTTATCTGTGCCACAAAAAAGCCCAACAGATGAAACTCTTCATTTCATCATCTCAGACACCTCTCTCAGGTGAGGTGATTCCCTCAGCAAACAGCATGTTAATTCTTTGTATATTATGAATTAATATAATGCCTGCATTAAGGTACATTAAGATTTATTACAACAAATCTATCAATTAAAACATACTAAAACAGTATCTTGGATCTGCCCTATTTTCCTAGCTATTCCTTGTTAAAATTCTACTTGAGTTCATATATAACTTATATCCTTACTCAGAGCAGCATTTGACAACTTCACTGTAAGATCTCTTAGTGAAGGGAGCGTTAGGTTTAGCCTACAAAAGCCATTTGTAGCTTACAAAAATTCCAGAAATAAACATTTGGGTGGGTGATTAATCAGTTCTTTCACCTCATAATTTCGTAGAGCTGTACTCTGGCATAGGTGCAAAACAACATTAGTCACTTCTGATTATTAATTGGTGATTTTTTGGACATTTCCCATAATTAATGCTACAATCTCTACTTTTACAGTGGCTACAGAAAGAAGTCTTAAAATGTCAATCAAATTAACACATTCAAAAATATGTATCTTATACAACATTTTAAGTCACAATTTGTTGAATGGGAAATTCTTTTTTTAGACAAAAAGGCATTTTTTTCTAAAAAAGAAAATAAGAAGATTATTTATGATTGGATCTCTCAAACTAAAAAAAAATTCAGCAATACAGTATTGACGACATTACCAACTCCTATTTAGAAACAAAAGTCTAATTCCCAGAACATGCCATATGGAACACTTCTGTTACCAAAAGTTTCATACTCAAGGCATTTGTAGGAGCAGTCACCAAATGTATTTTCTGTGCTTCATCATCATCATCATCATAGAAAGTTCTGAGTTGGAAGGGGCCCTAAAGATTATCTAATTCCACCCAGCCTGCCATGGGCAGGGACACCTTCACTACAGCAGGTTGCTCAGAGCCACACAGAACCTGGTCCTGGACACTTCTAGGGATGGAGCAGCCACAGCTTCCCTGGTAAACCTGTGCCCCACCATCCTCACAGGAATGAACATCTATTCTAAACCTATTCTCTTTCATTTTAGAGCCATTCTCCCTTGTCCTGTCTCTACATGCCCTTCTCCATCTCTTTTGTAAGCCCTTTAGCTACTGGAAGGCTGATATAAAATCTTCCTGGAGCCTGCTCTGCTCCAGGATGAACATCCCCAGCTCTCTCAATGTCAAATGAGACTTTATTCTCTTCTCCTTACTCAAAACAAATACATTGAAACTGGGCTGATGATAGCTAGTAAGGCAAATCAAGATGTAACATCTTATCCTGAGCAAAGGTACCAGGTTTTGATCCCACAGTAGCAGCACAACACACTTAGGTTAGAATTGTAATTTGATTTCAGTTAGGGTTCAAAAGGTCCTGACCACAGCCACTGGTACTTCTCTTTGGTTTTATGCTGTCACTTTTATATTCTTGTTTTTACACACCTGCATGCCTGAGTATACCAATACTGACAGAATGAACTGGTAACATTCTACTAAAAAAGTGTGCAATTTCTGGACAGTGGGTGCTAGCATGGTTCTGCAAGTCCTGCTAGTCCAGTGTTGCACCCTGGTGTGTTCAACACATTCACTGAGCCCCAATGTAATTATATAACACCATGGGAAAAAAACAGAACTGGAGCAGTAAGTCAGTTATTTTTAAACACTGTTTATGTATTTGTTAGTGTTATTCCCACGTCCTTGGAATTCTCTGTGGAGCTCCCCATCACCCAAAAAGGTTCCAAAAGCCTTTCAGGACCCTCTGATGCTGCTGAACATAGCTAGGAAACCTCTCAGATGTTTCTGCATTTTTGGCTGACAGAAAATATTCTCTGTTATTTTATGCTCCTATTCCCAGGAACAAATGCCAGAAACTGAATGTTCAAGACACAGAACAGAAGTTATCCAATAACTGAATTTGAAGCCTTCCTGAGCAAAGAGGAAGTAGACTGAATCAGCAGTCCTCTGAGATGAGTGAGAAAATTTGATGCCCTTTTAATGATAAGTTCCATGCTTCTTTCACATGAAAATTAAACAACACTGCTTCTCTGCACAGCAGTCACATCACTGCTGTAGACAGTATTTTTACAGCAATTTTTCCTTGAAATGAAAAAATAAGTACAATTCAGTGAAGCTGAAAAATCAAAGTTCCTTCAATATGAAGTATCTCCTTTAATACCTGCCAAGCACTAGTATTTTTCCCCCTGGGTCTCAGTGGAGTTAGAATTAACACAGCCACATCTGTTCTTTTCTTGGTAGTTCTCCTTCACTGGCAGTAAGAGAACTCTGAGAATACAGAAGATCTCCATTACTTTTGCCTGACTTCTACCAAGTGCAATGCCCATGGAAGCAGAATGTACTTTCACAGGGGAGTCATCCAAAAGTCTGCATGGCAAAGGACTCTAAGCCACAGCTAGCACAGCCAAAACAGTCCCCAGGCTCTGTTAATCCACTCAAACATTCCCTCTGCTGGGTGCCTTTAAGGTAACCAAGCAGAAAAAACCAACAGTTCTATCAAAAAATTTAACAATTATTTTAAGTTAAACATTTAAAAGATAATTAATCAGCATTCAGTGGAAAGTGTTACACTAATACAAGAAATCAGTGTGTGCTATATTGTATGAGATCAGTTTTAGTATCATCCCTCTCTAAGCAAGGTTGTCCTGATAAGGAGACATTTGAAGACTTGACAATTGAAATAATGCCAGACTCCTTCTGGGAGGTAGGATCAAAAGGAGAATTTAAGCTGCAAAGATCCTTAGCATCAGTGGAAGCATCCCCTCCTGCAGCCCATGTCTGACAATCACTGAACTTCCCTGCTCAGAGCCAGAACAGCACCATGTGCCAAGGTGCTGTGAGGACCTGCCCCCACCACACACAGAAAAAAAAGAACTCTGCCCTGTTTGACTTTCCTCCTCCAAACACTGGGCATGACTTCCCTTCTGTTTTGGGACAGGCATGTCTACCCTTCAACAGCCAGGAACGAGGACTTCGAATTACCTCAGTTTGAACATCTTTGCCATTAAAATACCTGCTTAAGAAATCTATTTATTAATAGACTGTTTGCAAATTTGGGGTTATTCTTCAAACTCTTCCATATATATCACAGGTCAAATATTTTATGCTCTAAGCTTTTATTTTATGAGTTTTCAGAGGCAGTTATCTTTGCAATGCAAGCCATCTTTTTTTAAACACTTCAATCTGTACTGTCTCAAGCAGGATCCTTTTGACCTGCATTTTCACCACAACAGACATTTTTAAAGCTACCAATTCAGCTTTTGAGGAGGGAAGTACATGACTGATGTACTGAGACATGACATGATCAGATCCTACTAACTCCAGTGTTGACAATAATCCACTAAAGCCAGTCCACTGAAATATTCCTACAAAGATGCTGTTAAATGGATAGAGAAAATAATAGCTCAAATTGTTTTTATGAAGATCACACAATAACTTCATAACAGCCCCTTCTAAGAAAGGGAAAAAAAGGATTAAAGAAAAAGAAAGGTAATGCAAAAATGAAAATTAAGTATGTTTTTATTCCTGTTATGTGGCATAAATGCTGCTCTTCCAGTGAACTCACAGCAGAATGAGAATCATTGCAGAAAAAAAGCTGCTGCACAGTGTGAACAAGATCAATTTTTGTTCTTAGAAAGAAAAGAGTAAAGTCTAATATATGTAAAACTCACAAGGCAGACAGAAACTACATCGATCAAAATACTGAAAATATTATTTCAATATGTCTTCATCTAGGACCAAATTTTAAAATGTTTACATCTTTCTGAGGTGTTGAAGTACCAAATGTTTATTATTTGTTTGAGATCTGCAAAGAGGAAAAATTTTATTCTTTTTTAAGAGGAACATTATGTGTTAGGAACATCTTGCATGCCTGTCCTGTGTCTGTGGAAAAAGAACATTAATTCTTTTCTCAGATACTCAAAGTCCTCACTTATAAAAGCCAAAGGTTAGTGACAGGAACAAATAATATAAAAATTATTTTATGGGTTAAGTCATTTCACTCTCTTCAATCATGGCAATAAAAGGAGGGGGGGGTACTATAAGCTTTTTTAAAGAAAATGTGTCTTATATATTCTAGCTGGAGAGAATGTGAATACATATGGATATAAAAAGCATATTAAAAAAAAAAGAAGAATGAAACAAACGACAAAATTTGGGGAATCCTCACAACAGCACATTACAAATCTCTATTTTTTTTTCTTTGTGATTGCTTAGCAGAGGCAGAAGAACCTGGGCTCATCCCTGTGTTCCCTCTAAGCAGTACCTTTGTGGTTTATAAAACTCCTACATCTAATATATCACTTAGTGAAATAACTTGTACCACAGCATGCCTTTAAAACTCTCAAGTGGCAAATGAGTATTTCCAGAGCATCAACTCCAGTTATCCAACCACTGGGTTTGTCTGGCTGGGCTGTACACTTGAACTGAGACTGTCCTCAGCATTTTAAAGAATTGCAAAGGAAAGGCTCACTCTTTCATACTAATTATTCCTAATGCAAAATCAGTTAAGTGTTGTTTCATAGTAGTATTCCCCTTGATTAGAGTTTTATGACCTACAAAATCTACAGTGTCTGATTCAGCCACATTCCCAGAATATAAACAGCTCAAATGCTGGTACAAGACTCAGGCAAAATAATTTGCTGCTAACTGCCTATTCCATCTGGGTCCATGGCCCAGCAAAACATCAGCAAAGTTTTTGTTTCATAGAGAGTCTCAAAACTCCAAAGCTTTTCTTTCATGGAAATAAAGCATGAAAAATCCACGACAAGATGCATGCCCAGTGAGCATGAATAAATTAATATTTAGAGTCAAGCCATGCTGTCAACTATGCTGTCAATTTAAATTCAAAATACTGGATATTTATGAGACATGATTGGAGGAAACAAGCTAAGCAGTCAAAAACAGGTCCAAAACTACTAAACTATACACTCAAAACCAAACAGGAAGGGAATCCCATGGTCCAAATTTGAGATTTGAAGACAAAATTTAAGGTGGAGGGAGAAAGTGATGAGCTTCTTCTTTTGAGTGGGCTCTTTGGCCATGCAGTTCTGCAAGTGACCTGGGGTACCTCAGGCTTGCCTACAGGCATGGAGCATCTTCCAAGAGCAGGGTTAGCAGAAGGTGTGGCAATTGCTGGGTAGAAGTGGCCTGACAACCAAAAGGTGGCAACACAAGGAGTGCCAGCACTTGCATTCACTGCCCCTCAGAGCAATAAACCCAATGTTTATGCCCAGAGGCACTCCCAGGTGTTCTCACAGGCTCTGACTTCCCACCTGTGCACTGGAGAGAGCTCCTGCACAAAGCCCACTCAATGCTGCTCCCCTGCCTTCTAAGTCCATTCAGCCTCTGCAAAGAGACACATCAATAAAACCTTTGCCTGACTTCATGCACTGCCAAGCTGGAGGTGCCAGGACAGGAAGGAGTAAGGCACAGAGTGACTGAATGTGTCTGCTTTAATTCAACCATCCCAAGGAAAAGGGCTTTTTACTGACATCACACCCAGTCAGATTAGATGCCTTGAAAAGCACAGTCAGTCAAGAACTCAGATAAGCAAATGAGGAAAAGCATGAAAATGTACTGTTAATATCCAATGCTTAATTTCAGACAGTAGAAAAAAGAGATAGGAAAAAATGCATTCCTGAAAATCAAGCTTTGTTATGTCTAAGTACTCCCATCTTGTAAAAATTAATGAAATGCATTTCGTTCCAGTTATGACACAGCGTAGTTTATAAATTTTTAAAAGTTTGTAGTTTGAAATCCATTCAAAAGTTTTGTAGCAAATAGAGAAGTATGGACACTGTCATACTTCCTTATCAAAACATGATACAAATAAGAGGGAAGAGTTTGCCATGGAGTCATATTGTTTTAATAGCCACGTCACTCGACAAAACAATTTCCAAACAACTTCTTTGTTTTTCAGATAATGTAAATGAGGAGAAGTATTTTAACTTTAGATTGCTTCCCTTTTTCAGTTCTATCACTGAAAAAAATTTCAAAATTACATTTTCATTGGCCTGTCTTGAAGTAGAAATACTAAAAACTCTGGGCCCATTTCACAATATTATTGAAGTTTTCCAATGCACAACTGTTTGTGAGATAAGAAAGTCATGTCATTTATTGTTTCTCATAACCCACCACAATCTCTAGAAGCAGTCAAGCCAGCCAATCCAATTCATCTTGAAAAACCATCCAAGTCCATACACATTTTGACAAGCAAGGGGGTGGGATATTAGCATTAGCAGAAACAGAAGACACAAATTTGATTCCAAGAGCTCCATGAGCCTGCAAAGCAACGGGAGCTTAGTGTCAAAAGCTGACTGACTGTGAATAAATCAGATCTAAGAAAAAATTAGAATTCCTAGAACATAAGTGACAGATGTCCCTTATGTTGGAATGACTTTAAGGCCATTTCATTTTAATTTTATTAGGAGAGGAGGAAAAACAGTTACTGAGCAAAAGCAAAACACAAGATTGTGTACACTGGGTATTAAATTAATCTGTTAATGTCAGGACTGCTTGTTTCATTCAGTTGGTCCAGACAAAAATACAGAAGAAGGAGATAAAGAATTGACTTTAAGTATAAAAAGGGAGACAGCATATTCCAGCACTTTAAAAGTATTCCTTTTTTACAGTTTCCAATGATCAATGAGCACACTTGGGAAAACACACTGGGAAAGTGTTTTGCTGAAGCAAGGAGCAAACAGGCTTCATTGCCAGCTGTTTTACTCCATACTCAATGTCCACACCTGGCTGAAAGTTGCCAGAGGGGGCTCACATTCACAGTTTCTAATAAATAGTAGACCTTATGCCCACAGGATGCCACAGCAGCTGACAGTATGAACTTCCCCTGGTTCAAAAGGTGCTAGAGAAAATTACAGAGGCTTGGTCCTGAGGGGGCTATCCCATGCCACATGCAGGATAGCACTGCAGGAGGATCTGCTTTCATCCCCTGACAGCTAAAAGCAAGGAGAGTGTTTCACAGAGAACACTGCAGGCTTAAACTTTGTCTTACCTGTCCCATAAATGACTGGCTGCTGGTCACTGTGAGAGGCAGCATGCTGGTCTGGATGGACCTTTCATCACTGAATCACTGAACATGCTGAGTTGGAAGGGACCCACAAGGATCATCAAAGTCCAACTCCTGGCCCTGCACAGGACAGTCCCAAGAATCACACCATGTGCCTGACAAGACTGCATGAGAGCTTCTTAAACTTTGTCAAGCTGGTGCTGTGACCACTTCCCTGGGGAGCCTGTTGCAGTGCCCAAACACCAAAATGTTCTTCACCTTTTCCTGGTATCCAACCTAAACCTCCCCTGACACAGCTTCAAGCCTTTCCTAAATCTGAATGATACGTGGCATTTGGAATTTCTTCCAATATAAAAATTTCACAGGGTCATTTTTGTCAAACCCATGTTTCATATTTTAAATGTTGTATTATAATTTGCAAGGTAAACTCTTTTCCTTAATAAAAGTATTTTATGTCTAAAATTACTGGAAAAAATTGAACTCACGTATATAAATAAAAGTAATTTTTTTGCCAGAACACATTTTGCTGAACTGTTAACCTGGAAGTTATGATTTTAATAAAATATTCAAAGCAAATACAGTCCATCAGAAAAAAATAGTCCAGACATCTCCAGTAATGCAGTTCTAAGTGCCAGCTTTATTCTTAGACAATTTCTAAAGCACTAAGAGGCCTAAACCAAAGCCAGTGAGTATCCTTGCTGAAACTGATTTATTTCAAATGTGGAAAAGGGCTGATTGTCTGAGCTGAAGAGCAGCAATGCAAGGAAAATACATCTGCACAGCACAAGGCAGGGAGCAATCCCAAGTGCTTAATTGCCACAATAGATTTATTTTTTATTGTTGCAATAACTACTTGCTTCCACAAAATGAGTTTCCATAAAGAGGGTAAACAGCAAACATGGTGACCTTGTTACACTGCGACTTTTTTTATGTTGGGACAACATCCAAAATTTGGAAAATCTGACTGGATGCTAGTGAAAGTCTCTGGTTAAACACACACACAATAAAAAAAAAATAAATAAATTAAGAGTGAAATGTGAAAAGCAACAGAATGTTTGTATAAGAAGTAGAGCAACAGGGCCCTTTAACATCTGGGTAATACCATATCATAAGGAAAAACCTGATAACAAGCATTTAGCTGCATAGGAAACAGGACACATGGTGTTGGAAATCATGCTTAAAGCTAGGTATCCATATTCTTCAGGTGGGGAGTTTTTAGTTAGTTTTTTTTGTTGTTGTTGTTTTTTTTTTGTTGTTTTTTTTTTGGTTTAGAACAATGGGATCCTGTAAATGCTCTGAGCTCCAAGGAACAGCTGGTGACATACCAAATTAACAAAACTTTGTTGAGATATTAATGCATGATGCTGTGCTTCTGCAAGGGTGCACAGACAGCTCTTCAGGAAGTGCTACCTACCACCCAGACCTCACAGGCCTTATATCAGAAATTTGGGAGAGTGCTATTTATTCCAATGATTCAAATACCAGTAAATTGAAACACACAGATGAGCCTTAAAATAAGCTGGACAAGTACTAAACACCCTGAAAGCCAGGACAGGTGGGTTTTTATGTTTTTTTTTTACTTTGCTTCTAGGTGTTTAGTTAGGGAAAGAGCATGATTTGTGACTTATTTCCATCTGAACACAGAGCTGGTGTCAGGACTAAATGAAAACTGTTTCCTTATTCTGTCTTTCTCACTGCCTGTCTGAAAAAAATACGATTTATGCATTGAAATTAAAATAAACATATTTTGAAGAGAGGCTGGAATGTCCTCTGTTCATTGCAAAGCCTTCAAATTTTTTTTTTAATGCAATAAGACATCTGAACAGCTTCAACACTGCAGCAGAGTTGTCTGAGTCACATGCTTACAGCTGCCATTTAAGGTAACCAAGCCTGAAAAGTGTCAGCTACTGCAGAGTCAGATTTTTTTTTTTTTTTAAAGCTAAATAGCAGTAAGTGGGATGCAATTCCACTATGAACTGAATAGAGGTGTGTGGCAGAGAAATAGGGAAAAGTCTAAGTCAGTAACTGGCAACTTTTAAGCAGCTTACAGACACAGATCTACCTGCCTAATATCCAACTTCCAAACAAGTGCTGGCAAATTGAAAAGAATTCCAAAATTAGCTAAATGAGTGACATAGCTACGGGAAAACAAGACAGCGTGCAGTTCCCAAGGCTCAGTCCACTTTTTTATCCAAAAAGGATTTGAGCATGACATAAAGTGTATTGCTATGTCCCTCTTCTCAAAATCTATGCAAGCAAGTCAACCACACCCTATTAATCTGTGCAACTCCTTTATTTAAAATTTTTAAAAAGGGAATATCTAACAAAATGCATCATATGCTGAGCTTTTTTTAACTATTCACAAGCAAAAAATTTTGAAAGTCTTACCAAATGAGACAGAAGAAAATACCTCTTCAGATAAATTGATGTTCTCAAATTAATGCCCGTGCCTGCAGCACAACCAGTGCCTGCACCTCACCATCACCCTTTTGTCTCTTATTCACTCCTTATTCTTCAAGGTACCATTTTTCCTCCTAACTGCTGGCATGAAAAGGATTTCCTTTGCTGCCATCCCCTTCCACCTGCTTCTCTGGCGTTAGTACTGCCTAATCTAGAATCCTGCCTCCAGCCAGCCCCACTTCTGCCACTTCTAAGAGCAAGCCACAAGCATATGAAACCTGTCCAGCTAAGAGAATATTCTGTGTGTTTAGCTTAAACAGGGAAAAAGGCTTTGAAAGCCTCCTTCTCCCACCTAACCCTTCCTCTTCAGAGTGATTTACAGCAGGTTCATGAAGAGCAGAAGACAGGCAAAGAGCTGTGCCTGTCCTGGGAGAGGGGAAGGTTTCTGAGAGGGATAGGTGCATTCTGCAGGAAGTATCATAAAACCAGACTCTCTCAAAGGAGAAACAAGTGTGTCATGAGGCAGCTCAGAGCCAACACCTCCACCCCTTCCACACCTCATTTCCTTCTAGCAATTAAAGGCTAGGGTGACACTAAGGACAGATTCTGATAAATAAACTCCCTTTTGGTTTTAAGAAGGTTGAATTACATCAACTAATATAAAATGAAAAGAACTAGTTTGTTTCTCTTGGGGGAACATGTTGTTTCCAGAGGAGGATGCACCAGACGCTTTTTGGTGCCAAAGCATAGTGCCAAAGAGAAGCTGGAAAATACTGTTGCTGTAATAAACAACTATATTTTGAATCATCATAGAATCATAGAATCATAGAATGGTTTGGCTTGGAAGGGACCTTAAAGTTCCTCTTAGGGCAGCAGTATTTCCAAGGCACCCACAGAGACAGACTTTCAAGACTTTAAGCAAGTTTTAATGCCAGCATTAAGTACTTTAGTGCATAAAACCTAGAACCCTACTTCACACCAAAAAGCCTTCCTGTAATTCAAGGACAGGCACTGAGACAAATTCCATCCAACCACTGGAGAGCTCAACACTAAAGGCATTTCTCAGCTTACTCAGCTGAATGCACCAAACTCAACATAGGGCTCACTGGTTAAGGCAGCTCTCTCCTGAAACACTGAGGAAAGAGGCAGTGTAGAGGACAAGTTCCAATTTGAATGACTGAAACACAATAAAACTGGTGTTAAGTGATACTCAGTACCACTTACAACTCTGGTTTGCTTTAGTGCAGGGTGAGAGATACGAAGAAACCTAGAGGAAAGCAGCATTCCAAAAGAGGGAAATAAGATACAGTAAGGTGGCAATGAGAAACCTGCAGTGAGAATCTTTCAGAATAAATACTTAAAGCTAGTCTTTAGTAAATGGCTTTGAAACTATTCTTATCATAATATAGCTGGAGTGAAATTTAGGATTAGATACAGCTATTTTGTAAATTTCCTCACCCTTTTATTCAAGCTGTACTATTCAACCCCATGGGGCAGAATTTTCTGAATGGAAATGTCATGATTTGCAACAACTTCACAGGCAAATCTTACACATAATCCAGGAAAATATTCACTTGCCTTGGGAACACCACTTAGTCCCTGTTTGCAAGGCATCAATGAGCTTTCCAGAGTACACAGGACTTGAGCTGCTTTTCTTCTGAGCAAAAAATCCTCTCCCACAGCACACATATAAGCACATCTGCTTCCAAATTAACATTCTTACCTTATCTTTACTTTCAGAGTCAGAATCCTCAAGTTTGGTCCGAATGACAAAGGGTGTAGATAACCTCAGGAGAACTCGTTCAAATGTGGCACTGATTTTAGGAGAGACTATGTCAAAGCAGTCTTGGAATTTCAGGGTTTTATGAGTGTCACATCTGAGCTGCTTCCTAAGACCTTCTCCAAGCTGGAGAAGCAGCATGTTTGGATCAAACATCAGGTGAAAGGGGAAAGCTCTGCAGAAGGTGCTGATACTAATCCTCAGGTCTAAGGGGGACTGGGAAGTTCCTGGTGGAAGTGCTTTTGTGGTATTTGCATTTTCATGTTCTTTGATAAGGAAAGTCAAACAACTGCAGTTACCTGGGTTTGTCCCCTCTGAACACAACTTATCATTTGTGACCTGCTCTACTTCTACTTCCAAGCGGTAAATCTTCTTTGCTGCTGCTTTTATCATTCCTGTCATTGCAAATCCCACAATCTGATGTGGGTGAAAATAATGAAGCATGAGATTGCCTTCAGGGAGTTCTTTGCATAGGAAAGAAGGAGATTCCAGGGTGGCCTGTCTTCCAAATGAAGTTCTAATATGCTCCAGCAAAGCATCAAAGCCATTGAAGAAGTCTTGAAGGGTCCCACCTACAGCTCGAAGAACTCTTTCATTCTCGTCAAAGCAGATATTGAAGAATTCCTCCCCAAATTTTTCTTGCATTTCCTCAAACTTCAGACCTATAGGACAATGAGACACTGATATCAACAACATAGCATTGTTACTGTGTCACATTTTCCCTTTTTCCTCTATTTGCCCAGTATTTTTTCCAAAACAGTGAGGGAAGCTTTTTTCACTAGATACCTATCCGTAGGTTTCTGTAGTGGCTGGGAATAACCCTAGAAGCCATTTTTTAAAGTCCTCACTCTTTCAGCTTGCTGTCCCTGCCAGTTATTAGTGGGGCTGTTCCCTTTTCCCCACTGGCAGCCAGCCTCCATTACAGTTTCCCAGACCTCTGCATGTCACATCCAGGCCACTGTGTGAATGCACCCAGGCATGGCTGCATCCCTTCCACTGCTGACCTGGTTACCAATGAGGCTCACACTCTTCCAGCCCCTCTGTTCCCTCCCTCCATAAAGCATCCAGCTCTCCCCAGCTGCCTAAAGAATAAGATACTGGGATTCAAAGTCAGTTGTTTGGCTTTCCATCCACAATGTAAAGCCCTGCAGTCAGATTACACTTTTAAAAGGGGGATTGTGAATTTTGAAGGGTTTTTTAGCCAAAATATTTTTCTCATTATAGGCATTGGGCACTGCCACAAGCTACAAAAAATAATAACTTCTTTTATGTTGTCTGCAAAGGAGAACAAAGCCTTTTCATTTAAAGCTCCTACCTACACTAACCCATCTCTAAAAAAACCCTGCCTCTTAAGAGCAGTCTACACAGCTGGTAGATAGGACAGCTCTGTGATATCTCACAATGTCACTTCAAGTTTCTATCACATAAATTCAAAAGGTTTTGATTTACAGAGGTGATAAGGCTGGCATTGTTGAAGGGATGAAAAAATACCAGTAATGGAAATTCTATATTAAATCCTGTTTCAGTTTGTTACTTACAGTTTTAAGGATAACTTACAAAAATATTTTTGAGATGGTTACTAAGCATTTTCCTCTGTCTTATTTCAATGAGGATACACTCTATAATGTTTCAACTCTACTATCGTATAATCCCCATAGCACAGTAGTTATAAAATTAATCAGATGTTTGTATTGTTTTAAGATGTAACAGAATAAAAAGAAGTATATATCAGCTCTATGGGAATTACAAATATCCAGAGTTCAAAAGAAATTAATATAGGAATAAACAACATTGAAATCATATAGAATTATATGTCAGTCAACTAGTCAAACACCTTAAAATTTATCTTGAATTTGAACAGAAATGCAGGTCAGTTATTTCTTTCCTGAGGGCACAACAGGCCCTTTATTTTAATGTGTATTCAGCATGCTTTATAACATTGGTAATATCCCAACAGATCACTGAACCTCTCATTGTTTAGACAACTACTAGGCTTTCAATTTGGGAAGAACAGAGTGGTTAGTGACTTTTATACCTGAGGTATAACAGGGGACAAAGTTATGTTGTTTGCAGACAATAACCTTTAATAATTTCAAGGCAGTATCTGAACTGCCTATGTACACAGGCATAGTTAATCAATAGTCACAAGGGATTTCAGTGTTCCCCAGCTTTAAAGTCTGCAATGGCATATGATTAATAGCAAATTAAAATGCATAAAACTACATATATAAATATGACAACGTAAGAACATGACAAAGCATATTTTATAAAAAAAGTAATAGCAATAACTTGGGAAAGTTCATTCAAATGGCATTACTCATAAAGAAATTTGGTCACTAAACTAGGTTATTACAAAAATATTCCCAGGATCTTTTATGACCACAGATGGTCAGCTCTGCAGCTAAGCCAAAAGAAAGTACCTCTGGTACACAATGCCCCCTAATATCCTGACTCAGAAGACTGTGTGCCAATTCCTGACTCATTACCATCACATCCCATAACATGCTATTGCAATGTCTTACCAAAAAATACCCACTATAACCCAAAAAGAATTAAATGTCATAACTGGATATAACATAATGTCATAACTGGATATAAATAGCAAATAGCTAAGGAATCATCATATTCATATGTATACACAGATATTCATACTTTTAAATCTCATTGTTCTGTATAGTGAAGTGTGAGCAACTTTTTAAGTCTGTGTGTAAAAGAGAGCAGTCTAGCAGGGGCACCCAAGGCTGTAACATTGCAGAGGGGAAGAGGACAGCAACAGAAACCCTTGGGTTATTCATACAAATAGCCAAATGCATCCCACAAGGCCACCCAAAGACAGCACAGGTGAACTGCCCTTCAAGTATATTATACAAATACAGTGGAACTGCTGCCCTGGCACCACTGACTGCAAATGAGGTTTGCAGAACTGATCACTCCTGGACTCTGCTGCCTGAGGTTTTGCTGGTTGTCATAGATTCACCCTGGAGAACTGGCCATTCAGGCTGGTTGCAACATACTGACCCCAAGCACCATGAATTATACCATGATATTCAGGTACATGACCTGGCTTGAGGATGCACCATTACTTTTAAAAAATCTTATCTTTGAATGGAGTTACACCCAGTACTAGCAGAAAATCAGATCAGCTCTAATAGAAAATGACCAAACTCAACTAAAGTGCTGGTCTGTGTTAGTCATGAATTTTTTCTGCAAGGACACTATGATATACTAAGAAAATTAAACTAAGTCAAGCAACCTTCAAATCTAAAAATCACAATGTTCCTATCAAGGAAGTTTCTTCCTTAGCCTTACCAACAAAACATTATTTGTTTTTAAATTTTAATTGAAACAAAAGGAAAATACAATAACAATAATAGTAAATAGTAATAATGATGATGAAAGAAAAAAAAAATAAAAACCTACAAAGTAAGACAAGTGATGCCCAATGCAACTGTTCACCACCAATGCCAGTCCCTGTCCTCGTCCAGGCCACTCCCCCAGTTTACATATTGGGCATGACATTCTAATGGGGGGGAATGTCCCTTTGCCCAGTTTGGGTCTCAGCTGTGCTCCCTCCCAGCTTTCTTGTGCCCCTCCTCATTGGCAGAGCATGAGACACAAAAAAGTCCTTGGCTTAGGATAAACTCTACTTAGCAACAACCAAAACATCAGTAAGTTATCAACATTATTCTCATACTGAATCCAAAACACAGCAATGTACCAGCTACTGAGGAGAAATTCCCTCTATCCCAGATAAATCCAGGACGATACCAGACTGGGAGACAGTTTTATTACAAGTAGAAAAATCTTCATGCTAAAAAAAAAAGAATTCCAGAATATGCCTGTATAGTGCATATTTTATTACATTTGGAGACTACCACAGGCTAGTTGTTATCTTTAAATATTATATTCGGTATGATTTCCAATTTCAACATATATGGTAGTTCCTGGATTTTTCTTTCATGCTGAGAAAAGACAAACAAAATCAAAATAATCTTCTTATAACCTTCAGATTATAAGAAGGTTCAGATTATGCATCTACATAAAAACTCCAATCTTTTCAAACTCATCTCACATTCAATTGCTGAAATTGTCCAGTTCTTTTTCTGTTGGATTTTGCAATGGAATAATTTAAATTGAATATGGCATTGAAAATCTGAATCAACTTCTGTTCATTAAAACTGACAATTTGCTATTCCATTCTGCAGAGCCAGCATTTCCATTCTTCCTTTTTCACTGTGCACCTCTAAGCAAAATCTTCATACAGCTTCCCAAGTATTTGTTTGAGGGCCCAGCACTTCCAAATGTAGAGGTCACTGCACTCCCTTATCACCTCTTGTGTGACCCCAACACAGCTTCCTAATGAGCACTGGCTTGCAATTAATAGAGGAAAAGGTCTTCCTTGGTTTCACCAAGACACTCCACTAAATGGTAGCAATGCAAAATAAATCAAAAATCATTCCATCACTCTCTGCTGCTCCCCAACTGAAGTAACTCATTATTTTGAGCTTCTGTTCTTTACAAACCTTCTACTAGTACAGCAAATTAAGTTCTGTTCATTAGTCTCAATTTGTTTTCCTCCTGGAGAGGGATCTACTGTGTTCCTACTACTTAATCTATGTCAGGAGGACAAATCACATCTTGACTTTAATGGTTTTCTCTTAGTAGTTTCTTTTTACAATGTCCCTTTTATTCTAGTCCATATGGGAGAGAAATTAAATAAGCACATTGGAAATTGAGGCAAAGCAACCACAGAAGGAAAATATTGCTATAGACCTCCACTAAAAAGCACTTTTGGATCTGTGAAATATTATTATTCTTTGAAAATGTGTCTCAAAGACCTTAAGAGCAGGGATCCTATATTTGCTAGCCAGATCCAAAATTACCAAATCTTTAAGCACAGGTTCAAAGTACAAATTAAGTATTTCACTGAACTGGAGCAGAAATAGATGACTTCATCCTGTAATAACATGCTAGCAAAAGGTCTTCACTTTCTTTTCAGCAGTTAATGTAAACTGAAAACACACTGCAAAATGTCAAGGGATTAACACAATATTTTTAAGTATTTTGTACATTATGAAGTGGATAAATTAGGTAAGAATCTGTTCCCTCAAAGAAAATTGCAAATCATAGGCCCTTGAGAAACAATCAGAAGATTAAAAAAGCTGATGTGATAAAAAAATGTGATGTGATGTGATATGATAAAAAAAAATCAATGTAATCCATTAACTGGCACAGCATGCAGAAGCAGTTACAAGCCATCCATTTTTTCCTAAAACTAAATAATGAAGACAATGGCTGCAGAGTGGCCAGCATCTGACTCATTTGGCATTGAAAATACCTTTTTTTTCTGAGATACCATTCAGAATCTGTAAATATCAAACCTTAAGGGGCTGGAACAATTAAATATGCAATTCCAGGCCTCATACTGTGAACAGCAGCAGAATTTCCCACCTTCAGTTATAGCAAGTATCTGTTAAATGTTTTTGGATTATCAAATTTTTGGCATCAGTAACATCTTTTCCTTAAACAGACCTGTGGACAAAAAGACAGGTGGCAGTTTAGAATTCCAAAGAATGATTTCAGACAGTAGGGAAAGCAAAGTTCCATCTCTGAATAAAAAAGGTTTTCTTGTGTACAGACTAATGCTGAAGGTACATTAGATGAATCATTTGGCTTGTGAGTATCTAATTACTGTATAAATTACTTTGATTTTACTTCATTATGACTGTGAATTTATATCATCCTGGGAATCCATACAGCATTTTTCTATTACTTTTTGGTGTTTTTTATATAAATACAGTAACATCATTTCATGCCTTTACATATGGTTGTGACACAACTGAAACATCTATACAAAACTTCTCTTCCAGTGGCATGCAGGCCCTGCATATCTTTCAAGATTTCACAGAATATAAATGAGAACTACCATTCAAAAGAATTCCTGACACTTGTTCACCCATTATATTTCTTTTACCCACTTTTAATGAGGTGGTTTCTTTCCTTGTCCTCTGACCAGTGATAGAAATATCATTGTAATTACTGCCTCTTGGTGAAGAGCTGATCACCAGTTCTCAACATAAATATAAAAGATTCTGCTCAAAACTGTTGGCACGGGAAGCTCACATGAGATATTAAGAGCAGGCAGCAGAAAGGTTTTTGCCCCCATGTAGTGCTCTCAGTAGCAGCCAATTCTGCAAGAAAAGCCAAGCTCTGTGAAGCAAGACTATCATGATTTTATGGCCCCCACCACAACCTGGGAAGCTCACTTCTTATATCTGTGCAGGGCTCATTAAATGAAAACTGCAATCATTAGATTGGTAGTTCCTAAAAATTAGGCTGATCAGGTTTGTTTCATGCTAACTCTATAGATAAAACAGTAGTAAGGATTTTTTTAATTTCTTTTTTCTTCATTAAAATAAATATATACATCTTTGAATTAACATAGGGAGCAGAACTGTACTTCCTGGAACAAATAAAATTGCAATGAAATCTAAAAACTATTCCCATGAAATGAAAAATCATCTCTCATAACTCCTCACATATATAAAGTGCTCAACTCATCTGACTAAATATATAAATCTAACGCTCCTGGAGTCTTCATAAGGCATCCAAGACATCTACGAAAGAACCAACAGATAGTTACTGCATCTGCCAAGATGAGGGACCTAAGGGAGACCTACACACTTCTGAAGGTTTGACAGAGGCCACAGGATACCTCACAGCACCTCAGATAATGACAAACACCTACATTTAGTCAATGACTCATGGCCAGAATATGTTCTTTATAAATAGACTTCTACACGTTGCTATTGTACATCATCATTTCAAACCGCTCATTATCTGCTGGTAGTTCATCTGCTTTCTAACAATAAATAGCTCTGATTTGAGAAGAGTGGGATGTCTAAGGCCATTTGGTACAAACATTTGGCCTTTTCTAATTGAGATGTACTCATCTCAGTTTTGAAATCACATGAATTATGTGCTTTTTGTTTAGATTACTTTTGTGTTGCCAGTGCACTGTAACATCTGCTAAATAACAGGAGCTCTGTGTGTATAGCTTAGACCCCCAAGGATAAAGTATTATTAGAATCCATTAGTATTGCCAATCCTCTGGGTCTTGTAACATTTCCTTTTACGCCATTGGTAAACCAACAACTTTAATTATAAATCAGGCCGTGTATCCTAAATTAGTTGCATCTAAAGACTATCTGCAGTTCTTAGTGCAAAGAGAAGTGATATTTATATACTTTCAGTATCTAAGCATTTACAGTTCTCACACACCTTCCAAGCAATCAGTGTACCAAACCTTTGTCCATCTTTTCCAAACGCTAAACCTGGTCTAATCTCATGGTAGGCTAAGATCTGTCCTGGCACATTCTTTTCAATTATTTCCTCTTCAAATATAGTATTTCTCAGCAGTTATTTAATAGTTGCCAGAATGATCCCAAATTTATTCCTCTTCAACAACAGAATACCAAGGAAGCATAAAATATTCTGAGTTGGAAGGGACTTAAAAGAATCATCAAAATCTAACTCCTGGCCCTGCACAGGACAGTCCCAAGAATCACATCATGTACCTGAGAACATTGCCCAGGCACTTCTTGAACTCTGTCAGGTTTGGTGCTGTGATCACTTCCCAACTGCTCTGCAGTGGAGTAATAAAAATTGAACAGCCTTCACCTCAGTGAAGCTCTCAGTCCCCTCTGGGTGAAGAACCTTTTCCTAACATCCAGCCTAAACCTGCCCTGACATAGCTTCATGCCATTGCCTCACATAAGAGCTAAGATTCTCTTCATTTCATAAAGGAAACAAAGATCTTTAACTTTGACAAATGTACAGAGAACAAATGACTTTTATAGAATTACGCCCTTTGTACTAAATGAAGGATCAGCCCTGCAAGATATATTTAGGCAAGAAGTGATTTGCCCTATATAGAGCAGCCTGCAGCACATGTTCTCTTTGGTAGTGACAAGCAAATGTCACCCAGAGCAAGAACTCTCTAAAACCTTACACTAACAATGGATTCCACCTCCTCCTCGGTGTCTTGGGGAGGCTGAATCCAGAAACATGATTTATCTCCCTGACAGGACAGGGCTCTGGGCCAGGATTCCACACAGCTTATCACCAGGGCATTAGGGAATCCCTAGGGAACTGCACTGTATCATCCTCCAAACAGAAGATGCCCAGATAGACAGACAGACAAGCAAATTCCTCACACCACTCTCTGAAGCAAAATCAAAAGAAAGAGCATGATTATCCCATAAGTTACAAATGCCTAATAGGAAAAATTCTTGCAATACACTTGAGTCCACATGCAGAGCTGACTTAGCCATTGATATGTGCTGTGCATTTTTTAACAAAAATTAGGCAATTGCAGTAAAATTTTAGGAGCCAAATTTTTATGAGACGAAAAACAATTCTGTTGTATAAATTATTTGCTTGAATCAAAAAACACTGAGGTTAAATTTTTCTTTACCTTAAGCAGTGGAAAGTCAGATAGGTAAAATCCCTTCTCCAGGCCTTTCTGCTGAAACCATGATCTGATACAAGTGCATTTGTAACTTGGGACTGTGTGACCAAGTGTTATTTATCCAGTGTATCTAACACAGTGCTGCAGTATATGCAATTTAGATATTGCAGTCTAAAATACACAAATGGGCTTTCAAAGACAACACTTCTTCCATGTTGTTAGAGACTGGGTAGGAACAGCTACTGCTGCTTTGCAGATTTTGCACAACAGCTCTTTTTATATGACTTTATGGATTTAGGTTACTTTTCATGAGTTTTACTATCAAAGTAAGGACAGATTACACAGTTCCTAAGCAAGAAGCAAAGAGGCTCCAAAGGAAATACCAATGCCATTAAAAAGACAGGTAACTGCCTTAGTGAAGCTCGTTTTCTTTTTTTTACCTGTGAAGGACTGAATAGTGAAAAATAGTTCAGATTCACATTAATTGTTTGCAGTATCTGGAAAGAGTGTTTGGAGGAGGTGAGGTGAAGGTTGTATAATTTTTATCTGACTTGTGCATTCGGGATGTGAGAAATAACCCATGGTGTATTGGAAGTACCGAGTGAGTTTCAGAAAGGAAAATCGGGCATTTCTCTACTGCTTTGTAAAGTTCAGTAGCACAGACCTTCTTTGAATATCTGCCAAAAAAATAAACAAGTGATAGGTCATGAAAGCTTTATGTTCCGGAATAAATTCCTTACAGGAACAGTTACAAAACAAGAAAAAAGTTTTCATCCATAATTTTCCTATTGCCAAAGTTTTAATCTGCAGCTACATGAAGGTTTTCTGCCTTATTCTGGCAGTAGTTGAGTAAAAATGTACATTCTAATCTTATTTGAAATCAAATTATTTTAAATCATGAGGACAAAAGCAGTCCCAAATGAGATTTTCTGTCATTGCTCAAAATGCTGAATGTACAAAGGGTATGAAAATGTCTTTACTTCAAGAAGGTTGAAATCTGAATAGCACTGACATATGGTTTAAAGGATTAAAAAAATCCTGTTATCTCCATTATACAGATAGGAAATTGAGGCACAGAAAGAATGAAAACTTGCCCAAGGTCAAATAAGAAATCTCTTCAGATACAACTTTTCTCTCTAACATACCTCAGTATAAGTTTATAGTCACCTAAGAAAGAAATGTGGTAATAATCCACACAACATACTTCATCATGGACATCTTTCTCTTATCATTATTTCTAAAATAATTTCAAACAAACACTGTCAATCTCCTCTGAACACAGTTTAGTGGTGGACTTGGCAGTGCTGCATTAACAATTGGACTTGATGTTATTAAAGATCTTTTTCATCCTAAAGGATTCTCTGTTTCTATACACTTATGAAGGACACTGTGAAAGTATGCATGCACCAATTAATGAAAGCAGAGTCCATCATGAAGCTGTCTGGACTATTTTTGAAAGGATCAAAAGTTAAATTAAATACTCCAGCCTCAGAAGCTGTCATTGCAAAGGCCAACTGTGTGATTGATCTGGCACCACACAGCATGTGAACACGATGGACATGGGCTCCTTTAATTACAGTGGTTTAAAGCAGGGAGACTTCTGTTGATGTCCAGACTTGTAGCTGAGCAACTCAGCAAGGAGACAAGGAGAATCAGGTCCTTGTGCTGCAGGAAGATGGTGACACACTTTAGTGCTGACTTGACAAGAGGGAAATTGCAGTATTCATACATGATAAATCACATGAATCGAGCTGAGTGAACAGCCTGCAGTCAGCACTTCCCTGTGAGCAGTGTAAGCACCAGGACCCCAGTGTGAGGCATCTGCTCACAGTCTTCCAAGCTCACCAATGATCTCAGCATTTGCACTCTTCTGCCAAATGACTATTTTAGAGGTGGTTAGAAGACTGGAAGAGGTGAATCATGCTGGCACTATCTAAGGTCAGAGAGCAGGAAGATGCTTCCAAGCATCTTTAAGGAAGCATCTTCTTCCAGCCCTAGACAGCAAGTGCCTCTTACTGCTCATGTAAATAAACTAAGAGCCAAATTTAGTTCAACAGCTCCTTTAGCCTTCATCACAGTCAGATTCATGCTTGCCTCCTGCCTCAGTAGTGCCAGTTGTTCTAGGTACACGCCCCAGTGGTTACATCTCTCTTTCACAGAGGCAGCTCTTACCAGTCCTTATTCAACAAGAAAAACAACTGCATATATGAGAATTAATTACACAGCCATCATTAATTATTTACCTGTTGTGACAGGAGCTACAACTAAAATAAAGAAGGTGGGTTTGCTGCTCATTCCCTTATGTTCTTATCCCAGATAAGGAGAAGTATTTGGTTTAAATTATCTCATTGTTTTGCTTATACTGAAGGAGGTTTTTTTGATAAGAACTCATTATTTAAAAGGCAAACTTGTCCAAGAAAAGGTCTCTGCAAACTTATTTTCAACAAAGCCCACTTTAATAATTCCCCAGGATAGTAATGCTTAGATGTTATCCCTATACTTTGGTCCCAAAAGTCCAATCTGCTCCTAATAAACATGCATTGTGAGGATCCCACTGAAGAAACAGGTTGCATATTACTCAGCCATACTGAGGTACTAGAACTAATATATTGCTTTAAAAACACAATGAAGGTGAAAAATTATTCAGAACTGTTTCTTATAACACATACTTTGTGTCACAGTGAAACAAATACTGAATGTCTAGTCTGGCTTTTTTATAATATTAATATGCACCTGATAGCATGACAAGTCTCTGCTTTGCATGAGTCTTGCCTTATCACTCATAGCATTTGTTTTAGAGAGCTAGCAAGAAAATATTTTAAAATTTAAAAAAAAAGATAACTAACACTAGACACATTTAGAATTTAATTTGCTCTAAATTTTCTTCATGACCACACATGCAAAATACAAAATGCCACCTCTTTCTAGCAGCAGTTAAAGGCACACAGAACATCCTTGACAGCATCTAGCATTTTACAGAATAAGGCACTGGACAGCAAAAAAAAAATAAAAAGGCATTTTGAATGTCAGTGAAACACAGTCATCTCTAAACTAGATCATATTTGCTGTTTCACAGAGCACACCAAGTCTGTTTAACAGTCTGCAGTAGAAAAGGCAGATACACAATGCATATCCTCTAAAAATATTTTAAGTCAGCAGGATACAATGGTAGAGATCAGAACGTGATCACCTCACCATATTCCCCTGACATGGAAAGTTAAAACTTATCTTCAATTATTGTACACAGTCAGATTTCAGTGTTGTGCTTCTTGCTGAAGACAGTCTAAGTTTCCAGAATGTTTCATGACTCAGTCACATCCTGCTGTTGTTTCTCAGGCCCCCTATTCACCAGGCCCACAGATGATAAAAGTGTCTGTTGTTCTGCAGAACCCCTATAAATATATACATATAGAGAGAATTCCAAGGCCTGCACAGAAGCAAGTCCACTTGCCAAAAGCCTTTGAAACTTCTCAAATCACTGGGTATTGCACAACACACATTCACTGCCTTCACTGACAATCAAGTCTGGATTGTCTTAAAGGCTCAAAATGTATGTAGAAAAGGAGACAAATGTAGTAACAGTGCACTGGTACCTTGCTGCCTACATCCTAAATTTCTGTGGTTAGAGCAAAAATTTCTGGTTTCATTGTTGGCATCTGTATGATCAGTAAACTTCCAACTAAGGGAAACAAATTCCCTTGAAAAAACACATACCAAGTACATTAGCCGTACACTGGAGAATTCCTGAGACATCCTCAGTTTCTTCATTGCCAGAGCAGTCTGTATAGGAGCATCTATTTGATATATTGTGAAAATTCTTCTCTGCATCTCTGTAACTGCAGGGAAAAAAAAAAAATTGTAACAACTCCTTATACAAATGCGAAGTCAATAAATGCCTTTCAGGAATGGTGGCAAAGGATAAAGACCTTCCAATGATGGGAAATTTCAGGATTCAGCTGGACAGAGTGCTGAGCCATGTTGTCTAGACCATGCTTCTGTCAAGAAAGATTGGACTAGATGAGCTTTGAGGTCCCTTTCCAACCTGATATTCCATGACTGAAAAAGATTCACTATTCTCTTTTTGTAAGAAACACTACAGTTCATAAAGCAGTCGTCATCTGATGGGATTGTACAGAAGCAGGACTGAACAGCAGTTTACCATTAACATCCAGATTATGTATTGCTATTCCAAAGCATCTCTAAGAAATTGAGAGAAAAAAATTAAAAATTAAATTTAAAAGCTTATCATGTAAGGCTGTGAATTGGAAAGCACAGAGCAAAACATTACCATGTACCTTTGGCTACCTCACATTAACACTTACCCAATAACTTGATGCTCAAAATGCTGCAGGGTCTTTTGAAGAGTCTGCCGAATGGTCTGAGGCTATGGGAGAATAATTTGAAAAACTGTGAGATTAGGGAATTGTAGCACAATTCAATTAACAGATCTTTCAGCACATTATTTTCCTCCAGTTTTACTCCTCTTTATCTTCCACCTGCCATATGCCCATCGCAACAACAGATATGAAATATTATTATTCATTCCTTGTATCTTACTTCACCATTTAAACAGGAAGGATTTTACAATGTGACATAATTAATACTGCTTATAAGGCTAGTTGCACATAACAAAGGAGCCACTTCACTCTCAGAAACAGCTCTCAAAAACTGTCACCCACCAACTATCGCACTAATTTAAAATAATTAATTTGAAATAGTCTGCAAGAAAATGCCATTATTTTGTGATTAAAATATCACCAGGAAAAGGCATTGAGTTTTTAAACTCTATATGCTCCCTAGAGCATTTTCCAATAAGGAATACTATAAAGATGCAATTTATTTTTGCTTATTTTCCTGACAAACTATAACTCTTCAGTCATCTCTCAGATTACCAGGAATGTCAAGTTCATCAAAAGAAAATCATTACATGCTTCAAGCATTTCTATGCTATTTCACTTTAATAGGTGTTCACCAAACTACATATGTGCATAATTGTCTTTATTTGCATTATTACCACTACTGCAGTGTTCACCAAAATACTTATGTATATAAATGTTTATTTTCTTACTATTACTGCTGCTGAGGCTATTATTATTTCAAATTAATTCATGAGAGACCTTTGGGCAAATAAAGGACATGTGATATCCATGTAATTTTATCTTTTGAATTTTCCAAGTCACTTATGGCAAAATGCTGTTCTCCAAAATTACTAGTTTGCATCAAATCTGAGGTTCTTCACCTGTCTATTTTGACCTGGTGCCAGAAGTCAGACAGAGATACAAAAATGAGATTTACAAGCTTTTCTCTGTGTCAAAAGCACACATGGACATTTTGATCAGACTCACAACAACACACACTGAAATTTTAGAGATGTTTGGTCTTTTCATGCCTTTTGAAATAGACATCTCATTGGTTTAGAAAGCAGTAGTTAAAATGCCCCTTAATTAGAGGAATTTCATTCTAAAACCACAATCACCTTTGAAAGTCTCAAATTTTGCTTCGACCTACAGACTCAGCAGTTCAAGAGTTGAGCTTTCCACCCTGCTCAAACTCTTGCTCATGAGTTTGCAGAGTCATCTGCCCTGATGACAGCAGGAAGAAAAAACTGTATTCCAGGCTACACTACGTTTGTATGACTGCAAAAAAAACATTTTCTAATACCCAAGTATAAGAAAGTGCCTGCACTTTTGAATTAAAAAAAAAATAAAAATTAATTAAATTAGATGCTAAAAAACTAACATTTAAATGCATGCACTCAACAAGAGCATAAGAGGGCTTATAGGAAAGTTGGGGACAAACTTTTTAGCCAGGCCTGTTGCAGCTGGACAAAGGCAATGGTTTAAAACTAGAAGAGGACAGAATTAGACTAGAAATAAAAAAGAATATTTTTATAGCAATGATGGTGAAACACTGGAACAGGCTGTCCAGAGAAGTGGTAGGTGACCCATTCCTGGAAACATTCCAGGTCAAGTTGGATGGGGCTCTGGGCAACCTGATGTAACTCAAGATGCCCCTGCTCATTCTAAGGGAGGCTGGACTACCTTTAAAGATCCCTTCCAACCCAAACTACTCTATGATCATATGAACAAAAATTAAGGTCAACACTGAAAGCTCAAACCTTGAAAGAGGTTTTCCTTGTTAACTCTGTATCAGATAATCACTTTACTCTCTGCAGGAGCTAAGTAACCTGTGCCAAAAGGCTTCAAAAGTTGCATGTTTTCTTGTAAAACACAATGGAAGCACCATGTGAGTGAAGCAATCAGATATTTTAAAAAATCCCCTTCTCAGTGGTACAGCAGGTGTTGAAGTCCTTAGGGACTAATGGGCTAATGGGCTACAAATATATTTCATGGCATGTTCTTACAGAGATTCAGAAGATTTCCTGTGCTCAGCAGGCAGAAAAATCCACTCTTTGCATATAGAAAAAAATGTATGTCCTCACACCAGCAACAAAGCAAAGCAGAATAGCTTTAAGCAAAGAAGTGAGAGCTGCCACTTCCCATCTCCATACAGCCCTTCCCTCAGCCTCACTCCCTACACACAGAACATCAGTGCTCCACTGGCAGCTCCTCTGACATGAAATAGGGAATAACAGAAATGTTTGATTGCTAAATTCATTCTCCATTCTGGTTGTCCCAAAGTGCTTTTACAGCAAGCACATGGAATGCAGCAATGCTTTGGTAACACAGCAGAGAGGAAGAAAAGCAGCTTTTTGTCTTCTCAAGGAGTTTTTCAGCATAGAACACCTGAGAAATCATCCACAGATTGTCTCTTTCTCATGCCTGGCACACGTACTGCACTCCTTAACCAGGGAAAAATCATTTTGATACCTCAGGATTTGACAATACAAGCAATCTCCTAGAGTCCTGAACTTATTTCACTGGTAAACATCCCTTCTCCTGCAGTGCTGAATGGAAAAAATAAAATCCCATGTTAACTTTCTGTCCTGAAAGCTAAATCAGTTGCCTAGCTGTTGTCAGGCAATTCTAAACAGCCTCACGAACTCACACCCCTTTTCACTGGCACCTCCTGTCAAACCTTAGAAATTAAGTACAGGCAAAAATAGGGTTTACTATTAAAACACAGGTCATAAACAGAGCTCAATACAATGTGCTCAGATCCAGAATGAAAACTGATCCAAGGGGTCACGAAGTCTTTCTTCACCTCTAACAAGAATTATTCTGGCATGTTGCTGTGCATCGTTGAAGAGTCACTGTGCTCACCTTCTCAGTTTGCTGTATTTCATCGCTGGTGAATGTGTCATTTTGCTACAAATGTAATTCTGTAACCAGGGCCATGTCTAAACAAAAGAGTGAGAAGAGATGACACCTGTTTACAGCTGCCTACAAGGGCACTTTGATGTATTACTTCTTCCAGTACTGATAATGCATTGCCCATGAGACAGAGAATGAGCAGGAAAACATTTCCACCTCTCTTCTGTATCCAATAACAAGACTGGATGGAGGCAAAATAGCTTAACCTTCTCCTAGCAGCATGGCACACACAACCTCTCCCAGAAGCAGAGTTCTACCACTCAAGGAGGTAAAAGACAGCCTTTAACCATACACCCCCTCCACTGTAATGCCATTTAGATGCTCAGTGCCACTTACTTACTGAAGAGATTTTACAGATTCATGTCTACTTAAAATTCAATGATTTACCATAAATCTAAGCCAGTGACTATTACCTAAATAATTAGATGTCAACATTTCCTTTTAATTATGATGATTGCCTAATATTTGTATGCATCACAAGAGGAATAGTCATGTCAGTTCGTGTGCCTAAGGACAAATCAAAGTAAAACAAATGATTGTTATTCCTAACTGTAAATTAATCCAAGGACTGCCATACCAGATCACATCCAAGCTCCATATGGAATGATGATATATAAGGTGTAAGGGAACACTGGAGATACTCAGACTGATCTCTTGCATGGCAGACAACAGAGGACTTCCCTAAAATAACTCTGAATTCAGACATCAGCCACGGTTAACCCTAATGTGTCAGAATTTGTAAAAAATACTGAATCAATGAGTCATATAGGCTTGAAAGAACCTCTGGGGGGGTCTCTAGACCAACATCCTACTCAAAGTAGTTAGTTAAAACTGGTTGCTCAGATCATTCTTCAGACAAGAGTTGAGTGTCTCCAAGGATGACAATTCCACAAGCTCTCTGGAAAACCTGTGCCAGCATCTAAACACCCTCATGACATCTCATTTCTATCCATAATTCTGATTTTAGTAATTCATAATTCCATAATTTCAGCTTTTTTGCCTCTCATGCTTCTTGCACTCTGCACCCCCATGGATGCCATGGATGCCTGGTTCCATCTTCCCTCCACACCCTGCTCAGTTTAGCTGTAGACTGCATTCTTCTGCTCACCCTCTTCTTCAGAGAACGGACCCCCTTCCCCAATAAGCACCATTTAAAGCCCCCAGCTGGGCACCCCCACCCTTCCCCCTGCACCCAGAGCTGTGCAGTCACTCCTGGCACACCCAGGGCTCCCCTGGCTCCATCACTGGTGCCCACATGGACGAGCAGCAGTGGTCACAGCCCAGGAGACAAGCAAGCTTTGGCAGCCTGTTTGCAATGCTGATGTGTGAGCTCTTGGCAAGCAGCACAGCTGCTGTGACAGCACAGCAGGCTGGACAAGAGCACTTCTGTCCCCTCAGGAGAGAGCTTCCTATACCTACAACCCTCCTCTTCTGGAAGCTCCTAAGGGTTGAGGCTCTGCTGGATCTGCTGCCCCATCCAAAGGGAGGGAGCTCATCTCTTCACCTCTTCACAGGGAATTCCACCTTCTCTGTACCTGATGGATCACAGGTGGAACTCAGTTATGCTGCCAGCAGTCACCAACCTCCAGCCTTCTCCATCTCCAAAGTTTCCACCCTTGACTCAAATCTCTATTTTTCTCTCCTTCCTTTTGACATGGAGGTTCCTGGTTCTGCAGGGCCTCTGGAAAGACCTGTCCATCCTCCCTAATGTGCACAGCCTGCTCACTGTCTATGGCAGCTCTTCCTCCTGGCACTCGCTGCTCTCTGACCACAGCACCCAGCTTTTGGCACCACAGGCAGCAATCCTGGCAGCAATCCACGACAGCCACTGCTGTTCTGCCAGCCACCACTGTTTACAACATGCACTCCTAGAGAAATGTGCCCTCAGACAACTTCTTTTGAAAAAGGATTCTAGTTTAAACTGTGGGTTTTTGTTTTTTTTCTTTTTCTGAGTTCAGTTTTCTCTTCTTGCAGCTTCATTGCCTCGGTTTTCAAGGGAAAGAGGAAAGAGCTTCCACTTTAACTGCATCCCTTCTTACAAATGTCTTTCCTAAGCCAATCAAACATAAACTTTCCAATCTTCTCAGAGGACAGAGATTTTAGTCTATTCTCTAGCCATTTTCTGTTGCCTCTGAAATGTCTTTTATTTGATTGCAATACCTTTGGAAATAAACACTAGGGCTCATCTGCCCAACTGCAGGCACCCACAGTGATTCATTTCATCCTCCTGTTGGCATCTAATACGTGCCTGAGGACTCAGTCCTTACAAATACCCATTTCTTCCTTTTGTCTAGAAGAGACATTGAGTGATTGCTATAGACTTCGACACGTTAGAATGTTTGAGTAAGGACAGACAAACCCCACAGTGAGGTGACAGAACTGCACACAGTATCCCAGATGACTCAGTCTAAATTTACATAAATGCAGTTTCAAATTCCCCATGCCATTCCTTTTGCATCCTAAGATACCTAGATGGAATCAGGGAAGAAAGGGGCTGTACAGAATGCTGCCAAGAGAGCATCCAGGTACACAGACAGCTCCTCCTTAACCCTAACAAAGTTTCAAAGATTTTTCCTTGGAAAAGCTAAGCAGCTCCTAGCTGAGCTTCAGAAGGGCTTCAGCAGCCATGCTGTTAAAAACTTGAGTGCTTAAAATTTTAAATTTGAAGTTGAAGCACTGAAAAGCATAACAGTCTCTGCTAGAAACCACTTTGCTTCTATCAGAATTTCTTCAAGTATGTGCATCGGGTCAGGGGGCTCTGCTACACTGCTGTGCCCTGGGGAGCTGCAAAGTCCTTCCCAGAGGAATCCACACCCCTGCACACAGGAGAGCCTGTGCACCTCAGCCAAATCTGCACTGTGACATGCAAGTTCTAAATGCTCCAAACTTCAGGTGTTCAATCACAAGCCCAGCAGATGTGTACGATTTAAATCGCCAGATTCACTGCTGGTGATAATTCATTAATGAAAAGCATTTCCTTTTTCATATTTCAAAACCAATTTTAGTCAAGTCTTTGTGCTTAGGTGATTGCAGATCTCTAAGCACACACAAGCAGGTGTGCATCTGGCCCATCCAAAAGAAGATAAATGCAAAACAGTCATTTTCAGTCTGGGTATTTTTAATATCTACCCCACAATCATGTAAGCAGTGAAAAACTGTTCCCTCCCTGTACTTCTGGTCAGCAAAATATTGAATTAAAGAAGTTGTAAACAAAGAATCAAGGCTCCAGCTGAAGGCAAACATTTATCAACACTCCCAAGTGCCAGGGGTGGAGAGATAAGCATTGAAATTGCTGCAGCTAGGGAACAGCAGAGCTGAAAAAGAAAAGAAAGGCTCCTTTGGCATCCAGCAATGTTCTGATGATGCAGAAAGGAGGAAGACTCCTTAGCAGTCCCTAGCATCTCTCCCTGTCCCATTCCCAATGGCTGAAGAATTGAATGAAAGGGAACAGACATAAATCAGAAATGGAGAAACAGAGTCACACATAAGCAACCATCTGAAATTTTAAAAAATAAATAATCTTTAGGGGTTTAATAGTGCTTTTGATAATGTAATCAGGAAAAAAATAAAGGTTTGCTCTCTAGATTCTGAAAGTTTTAAAGTGTACTCATTTTTCAACTGCTTTTATCTGAGCTAAAAATGTATTTTCTTCATGAAGACCAGCTTCCCAATTCCAGATGTTCATACTTCAGATAAAAGCACCCCCTGCTTGCAGACCTCCATGACTAGCAGATTTGGTATCAAGGGAGGAGGATGCATAATCCCCAGGAGTGGACTGTCTGGGGATCCAGGGCAGGGTGACTGACAGCTGGAGGCAAACCAAGCTGCCTGCAGCAGCTGAGGATGATCCCGACGGGACGCGCGAGGGTGCAGCGCCCGAGCTCGGTGCGGCTGGCACATAAACCAGAGACATTCTGCACCCCACTTCCAACAGACTGGGGTCCTCTTCACAGACAAACACTGCTGCACATCAGACAATTGCCTTCATTTAATAAGTAACATCAAGATCAAGAATTTTACCCAATGCTATTTCATGGCAACCATGCAAACACTGTGAAGAAATAAAGCAGAGCTAAATAATGATTAGAAACTGTACGTTCTGCATCCCCAGCTGCCTTTCAGCTAGAAGAATCACACATATTACAGATGGAAATTGCCTATTAGATCATCTAGCCTAACTCCTTGACAGTGAAGGATAAATATCTCAGGGTGCTATCCCTTACAACACCAGCTGTGATCACGTTGTTAATCTCTGAATTTCAGCCTGGTCTGGAACAGACAGAAGAACTGTTTTGTGCTGCAGAGAGAATGTGTTCAGTAGGTAAGAATATAATAGATGATCTATTGCTAATGCTACCTGTTCATCTTTTAATGCAACTGATATCTACTACATAAAATCATCAGTGCTATTCCAGCAGACTGATAGAAAATGAAGAGCTCTATATGTCAGTCCTTTTCAAGGATTTTTTTTCTGCTGACATAGGAAAAGAACCAATTTCCCCAGTGTAACTGGACCTAATTTCATATGCAGCTCTGCACAGGTATTTATCCCTTTGAAACCTATGGACAAACCGCAGATGTTTTTCATCTTCATTCTGAAACTTAGTTTGAGAGCTGGCAAGCAGACATGAAGAAAGAATCTGGATATAAGATGGAACATTTTATTTCACTCAAAGCACTTCATAGCAGCCTTTAACATTAGCACAAGAGGTAGAAGGCAAGAGAATGCTTCCTCTGTATTAACATTATGCATTTTACCAGAGTAGAACCAACTGCTGTGGGGTGGTAACTGGCCCTGCTCAAAGGGTTTCAAAAGGACATTCACACTCCTTTTGATGCTGCCATGAGGGCTCACTGCATTCATAGGGACATATATTAATGTTCGTGACATTCTCATCTCCCTTATGTCTTTATTTGCACCGCACACTCTGTCCAGGGGAAAGGCAGAGAAGTGCAAAGCAATTTAGATCAGTTTTGTGGGATTACTACTAGTGCTGCCATGCTCTGCTGTCAGCCAGTGGGTCAGATCTGCCCGTGGGCAAGCCTATTCCCCAGCAGGGATATGTTCGCTGCTTCCAGGCAGCAAACACGTCTGCAACCTATGAATATTCCCAAGACATGTTTTCTCCAAGCGCTGTTGGGAAGTTAACATTCAGCCTGGCACTGCACAAACATTAAGAAAGCCAATATTACTATGATTGGTCTAAGCATTAGATGTCAAATACTTGAACTCACACTCAATAAAATTTCATCAAGGTCAATACAATGCTGCAGGCCCTTGGACGCAGATAATTTTTTTTAGTATTCTATTTGCTGAAGCTGAATTATTTTTTACATCAGATGTTAAAACTACAGAACAAAACAAACAACTAAAACCCACTGTGATGCTCACATTGATGATATTTTCCTGAATGTTCCTGTTTAAGACATCACAGCTCTATTTCAGGTGATGAAATAACAGATTGATTGACTACAGACTGCTTGTGTGACCTTCTGTATAAATGACTTTTGTCTATGTTAAGTTGAAAGATACTCAGCAAAAGTCTGGATTTATTATATTTAAAAAAAAAATCTTTCTGTTTGCCTGCTGAAATTAGAAGTTTCCCAGAGAATGCGCCTTTATTTATCATTTTCATGCTTCACACCCACATTCTTGAGAAGGATGCTGCTCATGTAAAAAGCTCACCCAGCCTGGGCTACTAAGTAAATAAACTCCTAGCAGTACTGATCATTTGACACTACCTTCTTTCATTCAGAAAGACAGGCAGAAGTCATTTCTACAACAGCAGAGCTTAGCTATCTGTGATGTGCTCATGTAACTCATCAGGAGCTCAGAACACTTGTGCAAATTTTTTTCCAAAATCTTATGCAAGAATCAATTTGCCACCTCTCCTGCAAGTGGCAGCAGCTTAAGGGAGTAGAAGTAAAAGCTAGTAAAGGGAGTAGAACTCACGGACACTAAGTGGTAGAGGTTTATGATGGAGCCACGTTGGATATAAGCTGCTACACTGAAACTTCTCTGCCAAAACCCCACCTCCGCTCACTGGAGGATTCACTTGCAATTAAGCAATTTGAAGTTACAGTAGTTCTGTGACATAAGTCATAGCCTACACACTGAGATAAATGACTGCCTTTACACTCACTTTTCTTCCACTGGCAGGGAAAGGGCTGTATTCAAAAAGACAGCTCTCAAATTCAAACTAGTTGGCGGCAGCCTGTAGCAGCTTCCTAAATAATACAGGAAAAAAAAGTGTTCTTACTTTATAATGTTTTGAACTGGACCTTTAAAGAATATCAGAAATAATTCTAAATGAACAGAAAAGTATATAGAAGTGATTTTCATTTAACAGTTTTATAAGCGATGCGGTACATTGACCTTTCAGAAAATAAAATCAAATGGAAGTGTTAGTCATTTTAATGCTGTGTTATGTGGTAATTTCTGTTTCAGAAAGATCAGTGCAGCGCTTAGGGGTACACAGACTCCTCTGAATGCATGCCCAGTCACTCTCAGCTCCTTTAGGGATAGCCTGTGCCTCTTAGATGGGAGCAGAGTATTTGACTTTTCAAATCAGTGACAAATTATGTTTTTCTGATTTTGATTCTATTTTCAGCCTGGCATTGGATACAAGTCAAGTTAGAACTGGAGCAAATGTGAAAATTACTGCAAGGAACTAGAATTCAGCACTGCACTTTTAAAGAATCAAGCTATGTCAACTGATGCCAGGATACCATTCCCCTATAGCAGAGCTCTTAAGGGCAAAAAATATTATTTTGGTAATGAATAGCATATAGTATCGTGTTCTCAACTTATAATTAGTCAAAATTTATGTCTTTGTGGGTGTCAAATTCATCCTTTAAAATGGAACACGATAACAAAGTGGAATCAAAAGGAGAATGTATCATTATATTTGCTTGTGATGTGCATATAATTAACGAGTTATTTCTTAAAAACAAGGTCATAAATCAATGTCCACATTAAGTTCCCAATATTTTATTATTTATCTCCAATAAACTGAACCCAGCCTGGTGACAAGGGCAACTGTTTGTTTTGAGAGCAGCTGGATCTGGCTCCAGATTTCTCTGATCAGAGTGCATAACCAAAGACCATTCGACAGCGCTTCAGATGAAGGAGGACAGAGGGACATCTGTGTTCCATCAGGAGAATGATTTAGGCACATGTTAGAAGGGATAGGAGCTGCCTTCACAATTACTCAGCCTTGTGGGAACATCACAGGGATCAAAGGATGTGAGAGGGCAGAGACAGTCATGGGGCAATATGCAGGGAGCACTGTTGCCAGGATCTCGTGAGCTGATGGAGCCACAAGAGCTGTGTGCAAAGCCTGGGGTTTATTGCACTAGGTTTGGTCCCACCAACCACCACCTTCCCCAGCCACCACCTTCCCACTCAGGTGCTGAGCACAGCTCCCTGACCCCACAGGTTGCAGTGTCGGGCTGTGCCTCCATCCTTCTGGTATCAGGGCACTTGGCTACACAGCAGACTGGTACTGGCGGAGGCAGCAGGGCAGCAGCTTGAGGAGATGCTCAGCACATGCACAGGTAGTCTGCTGAGTGCAGCTCTGACAAAAGAGCTGCCTCTCCTTGCATTGCTGCTGCTCTGCCTCCCTGTCCCGGGCACCCTGCTTCCCCAGCACAGCCTACTCATGAATGCCAAGGGTGGGATGTGGATGGAGGTCTCATCACCACACACTTCTCCCCAAAATACACAGCTGTTTTGGTGAGAGGTGAGCCCTACCATCCTTCTAGTTCTGGCGCTCAAATAAGAGAGGGCATGCAGTGAGCACATTCCAGACAAACAGCAGCAATCCTCCACCCATCCAGGCACGTAGGGAAACATTCCCACAGGAACGTAAAATGAAACTGTGCTGATTGAGGATCAGGTCCCTACATCCTCTGGTATAACCACTGCAGGAAAAAAAGCTCCAGTAATCAAAGGTGGAATATCATGTCTGCTAGAGAGTGCTAGAAGCTGTTGCTCTCCGGGAGCAAGGAGAATGGGGTGGATTCAATGCTGCAAGGTTCACTTTTGTTATTTTCCCACAGTTCCACAAAAATTAACGTTCGTGCAAAGTCATACTCAGCTAAAACTGAGACCAAAGTTACAAGTGATAAAAAAATGCAGTAACATACTTGCCATATTTTAGTGCAATACATCTTGAATGCTTCATTACTCGTACAATCTACATACAGTTGTACGTAGAATCTCCTACAATTGGCAGTACAGCTGTACTAACTCATGAATGAATTGCACAGGAGATACATTTCACATACATTTTTGCATGGCAATCCCTAAGACTTAACCTGTTTGCACAGCCTTCTTGCTGCTTTGCCCTATGGACACCCCTCTTGGGTATCCAAAGCTTTTTTGCCCTCTGGATGCTCCTTCCTGCTCTGTTCAGGGCTCTCCACATACACAGAGCAGCTCTCAGTAGCTCCTGCTACCACTGAGAGCTTGCTGCATGGTACAGTAGTATTAAATACACACAGAGAATTTTTATTCAGTGAAAACACAAAACAATATTTACTGAGTACTTCAATCCTAGTCTCATTGCTGAAGGAAAGCACGAAAAACTATGGCTAAGTATAAACATCAGGAACCTGTAGCATCCTTCAACTTTGAAAGTTGGGATGAGGACAAATAACTGCTGCATTCATATTTGAAGAGAGAACATTAAACCCTGCAGGCTAGATACATGGTATATACATCTGTATGTACATAAATATATTTATATACATAACAGAGACCCCTATCTATAGTATTATGGAATGAAGATCTATCTACATGTATAAAAAAGTATTAGAGCTTTTTGTTTGGAAAGAACATCTGTCAGTGCTCCCTTCAGACTTGCCTTCTAATTTAACAAATAACATAAATGAGTCCTATTAAATCAATTTTATAGGCAAAGTGGGTTTTTTACTTCTAATTAAAGTTATTCCTGATTTATATCAGTAGATGTGAAAAAATAATCAGATCCTAAGTGTTAGACATATGGCAACTTGACTTGTTGCATGAAGGCATATATTCAGTACCAGAACTCAGAACCAAAATAACAAAGCACCTCAACAGTGGTTTCTCTAAATGAAAAATGAAAAGGCAGGGGACCTGGTTCTTTTCTTAAACCAAGACTAGGACAAGAAGACTTCTTTGACTTAATGACAATAATTTATGCCAAAATGTGTAAGATGGGAATGAAGCTGTAGTTACAATACCAAGATAAAAAAGGGAGATTTTAAGTAATGTGTATCACATTAAAATTTTAAAATAACCTATTTTTTTTGGCAATAGGGGTTGCTATAATTACCTCCCAGGGAAAACATGAAAGCTGTTGTTCGGGACATCAAAACCAAGTTAGATGAAATTTTTGCATTCTTAAGCAAAATTTCTCTTCAAGCAGGGACGAAAGAGGACTTGGATCTATCAGTTTTATTCATGTCTTAATTCAAGGAATGTATTTATTTTGAGGACAAATTCAACTTATCTGTAAAACTGCAACTGACCTTTATAGCAACATGACACAGGAGGTAACAATCAAAGCTTAGAAAACACAAATACTAAGGTTATCTCAAAATACTGCACTGAACTACTTCTGAATACTTCAAATATTTGGGGTAACATATGCTCTAATTATACCATTGCATTACTATCAAATTAAATAGCTTCTCCTTTTTTTTAATATACTAAAACAAGACAGGTCACCTGAAATATCCTCTATTAATATCAGCATTACAAGACCAGATTCCCAGTGGAGAGAGGAAAAAATCAATGGGAAAAAAAAAAAAAAAAAAGTCTTAACTGTAACTGGATGACTATTAGCTATTTAATGCACTAAAACTTCTCCCATTAAACAGCTCGTCTTCTCCTGTCCAGCACTTAAACTCCAGACAGAAAATAGTATATTAGGACCAATGCAAACTGAGAGTTGATGATGAGTTGTTTTCTCATAAGCAATTTCCAGAGCTGCCTAATAATACCAAAAATGACCTGATGCCACAATAGCAGATACAGTTTTCCTGCAGATTAAGACTACTTGTTGCCATTAATGTTTTGTGCTTTAATACATTAAACTATCTCAGAGACCAGCAGCTGAAACTTCAGGAGGAAATTTTAGCAATGATCACAGATGTATGTACAGGAGCATACCACAATCAAAACAAAAAGGCTGGAGAAAACTCTTCTTTTTACAGTAATCTACGAGAACTCCTGAGGCACTGATTTCAGTGTTACAAAATTATACCAGCGTATGCTACGGGCTCTACCTGAATTCACTGCTGATGTTAATAGCATACACACAATGGGTCCCTGACTGTCAAATATAGGTGCAGCTATCCAATCACTAAGCGGTGGATTTCAAAGTCTACTTTAAAGAAACTGATCTGTCAGGAACGTCTGCGCATCCAGGAGGCACAGGGGAATCTGTTGCTAAAATATTTCCGAAGCATATAGCCGGAACTTTGCTTTACCCTATTCAGTACAGAGAAGCCCTGCAAATGTAAGAAGTTCACATCCCCTCATTATTCAGGAACACTGTGCACGCCATGCATCACACAGATGTAACTTTTTATATATTAAAATAAATAAAAAAATAAAAACCATGTTTCTAGGACCAGTGATAAGCACTATATGACTCTGTTTTCATTCAGACAGGGACTCGGCAGAAATGACAAACCCAGCCAAAGCGGCAGCTGCGCCTAAGCGTGACTCCCGACCCGATTTCCAGCACCGGGCTGCCGGGCGCTGTACTCCCGCCGGTTCGCGGGGCTGGCAGCGGCAGCCGGAGCGGGCACGGAGCGGCGGCGGGCACCGAGGGGCAGCGGGCACGGAGCGGCGGGGGGCTCCAGCGACCACCCGGGAGGGGGCGCGGGCACCGCCGCTGTTTCCCGACAGGGACCCGACCCCACGGGGCTGTGCCGGGCGGGGGGCACTCACCGCGGGGGCCGTCAGCCGGCGGATGCTCTCGCCCAGCGAGTCCAGGTTGACCCGCCGGCGGCGCGGAGCGCGGCGCGCCCCGGCGCTGGCAGCGGCGGCGGCGGCGAAGGGGGTGTCGGCGGGGCCGGGGGGGCTGCGGCTGCCGTTCCAGCAGAGGCGGGACAGGGGACACTCGCCCTCCTCCTCGGGGCTCGTCTCCGGGCAGTCGGAGCCCAGCGAGCTGAAGGACTCTGAGGAGATCTTGCGGCGGGACATGGTGCCGCGGCAGGCGCGGGGCGGCGGGCTCAGCGCGGGGCGGCGGGCAGCCGCGGCGGGCAGCGCCGAGCGGGGCGGGCGCGGGGGCGGCGGCGGCCGCCTGGCATGGCCGCGGGTGCCCCTGGGCGGGAGGAAGGCAGCGGCGGGGCCGGGCCGGCGCAGACCGCAGCTCTGCCCCGCTCCGCGCCTCTCCGCGCCGCGCCGGGAGCCTTTAAAGCGGCGGCGGCGGCAAGCGCGGTGGCTGCTGCCCTCCTCTGCCTCGGCCGCCCGCCCCGCTCTCCCCTCCCCCGGCTCCCTCGCTGCTCCGCGGGGATCACGTGTTGTTTGGAGCCCTTTCCCCCTCCTCCTCCTCCTGCCGCCTCCCCCGCCCCGCTCGCCTGTGGCGCCCGGCCCCGCGGGCTCGGCCCCGCTGCCCCGCTGCCCCGCTGCCCCGCTCCGGGCGGTGCTCCCGGCCCCGGGGGGCGGGCCGAGGGCAGGGCCGGAGCGCGGCCGCGCTGCCGGGAGGGCGGCGGGCGCTCGGCTCTGCGCCCAGCGGTGCGGAGCTGGGCTGCGGGATGGGGACCCGGCCCGCAGCCCCTCAGGGCTCCGCGGGGAGCGGCGGTGCCGGCGCGGGGAGCGGGGCCGTGGCGGGCCCTCCGTGGCTGCCCCGCCGCACCCGCCGGTCCCGCCGCGGTGCTGGACAGCTCCCTGGCAGCTCCTGCCGCTCTCCCTGCCGCCGGCCAACTTTGGGAATGACATTAGGGCAGCTGAAGCTTAAGAAATAAATCATTTTTAGGATTAGGGAGACGGGGTGCCGGCCATCAGTTTTCAGGAGCAAAGTTGTCTTTGTGCAAGCACTGCTCCGGTTAACAGTGTAGGTCATGTCCAGAGCAGCAAAGAAACTAAATTCATTCCCACGATACAGCTCCGGCAAGGGGAGAAAGGGCTGGGATAGAGCAGCCAAAGCAGAGGGGCTTCGATCTCGGATGGCACACAAGGTGTCTCCTTGCCAACTTTCCCTACCCATGCTGTCACTTTAAACGCACCTTTAGTGATTCGTTCCCATAATGATAACCCCATGTAGTTCTCAGCAAAAATGCTCCAAGGAAATGTGATTTTAGCTGAAGTGGTTCGTCCTACCATCAATGAAGACAGCTTGTCATTACTTTCCCTTTGTTCAAACAAAACTTATTTTAAAAGGCAATGATTTTAAGATGGTTTTTACTCTACCTTTTCACTGTATTATGACATGTTTTACAACCTTATCCTTTTAAATGTCTGAATGCAGCCTAAACAAGGACTCACTGAAGAATCTAGGGAGACTTCCACAGGTAGGAAGGAGCTTTTGAGCATGGCCCCAGGCAGCACAAGCTGGTGTGTGGTCTCAGAGGGGGCACAGGTCTATGGCTGAGCATGCTGCTTTGAACTGGGGCATGACAACCTTTGCCTGGGCATTGCTTTGAATGTGTCATCCTTGTTTCCCTTGATTCACGTAGTGCCTGGTTTTTTTATTTTCTTTTTTTTTTTTTTTTTTGTCTTTCTTTTTTGTCTTTTTTTTTTATTAGAAATAGATTCGGAGTCTGATGATCGAAGTTTGTGGTGTGAATCCCTAGGACATGAATCAGGCATGACTTCACGTGCAAATTCTTTACACATGAACCTTCAGATCCTCCTCTGTGTTTCCTCCTCAAGTGATTAACAATATTCATCAGTGTCTGAGTGTAGGGAGGTGAAACAGTCACTCTGCCTTTTTTGTCCTTCCCTCCAAAGAAATCCTCATTTTCACAGATTCCTCAAGACCTGCTGCACAAGCCCTTGTTGGCCTGCAGGCAAGCTCCCACCATTGAGAGGACTCAGGAACCAAGGGGTCTGGAAGCTGCCCTTTGGTGCTAAACATCATCCCTAGCACAGGGTACTCTGTGTTAAGATGTTAATGTTCTTCACGTGCTCCAGTTTCCATTAAATTTACTTCCTTCTCATAGACCATTTCACACAGTCCTCAGTGAAGCAAACTACCACTGGTTTCCTGGCTGATGCAGTGACAGTGACAACTGGGTAAGAGCCACATAGTTTAGCACGGAAAATGCAAATCCATATTTATAAGTTCTAAACTGCTAAAATACCAAAGTGTCCACTGGTTCCATGTACAGCATTTCAGCTGTAGGGTAAGCAGCTTGCTTGGAGACATTTTGCATTTTATTCAGCACTAAGGAAAAGGGTTTCAACATGACAAAAATGACACCTTTTCGGTCTTCAGTTTCCTCTTTTTCTTGAAGTTTAAAGTAGCACTTCCCCATGCAACTTCCCAATGCAACTTACTGGTACCATTTGACTCAGTGCTTCTGAGTTCCCCTTGCAGCTTTAAAAATTACTTTCCTCATGCTCCTCATGGCCATATTCCTTTTATGTCTATAATACAGTGATCCTGAAGTGAAAAGGAAAGTTCTCTGCCTCAGTGACTATTCCCGAGGTCAGGACAATGTAACCAAATGTACTTGTGTACCAAGAATGTGAAAGACATTTTCCTTCAACATCTAGATAGTGAAGTGCACAACTCAGCAAAAAATGCCATTAGGTTCTCCAAGTATTCTTTTGTTCAGATGAAGCAGAGCTTTGAGAAAACCCAGACACAGTGTTGGCTAGACTGATTAGATATAACCTTTAAAGCTGGTGAAAGTAAGCCTGCCCAATCCAGTTACTAAGAATATCAGTAGCCTGCATAGTGCAACTCTTGTTTGAGATTCATGATATGAAGTGCACAGAACTGAATAGAGGAACCAGCTGGAAAACTACCAAACACCATAAGTTGTCTCCAGCTAAATAGAAATGGACAGCAGAAGATCCAAGATGATGCAGATCCTGGAGGTGAGTCTGGTGAGCAAACAAGTCATTCAGTCCCCAGTTAATTATTCTCATTATTTTCTTGGCAAAAGCTAAATACCACAGGGGTTGCTTCATCTGACAGTCAAATGCCTTTGAGAGCCCATAGACATAGACATTTACAGCATATAAGAGAACAAATATTCTTCTTTTATACATATGTCATAAGCCCCAACTTGTAGTTGGCACATTATTCGATGAATAGTAGAATGTCTGCAAAATTAATAAGGTTCACTAAAAGAATGCCAAATCAACTTTTCTCTCATATTACAACAGAGTACAATGTATGTGTCCCACATATATTGCAGACACTTCAGAAAAATATTTGAGTACTTTTAATTCTTTTACAATTTCTAATGCATAATTGCTCTTCTCATTAGACAGCAGCTGGACGTGATCCAGGTGTGCCCAGGTGGCCAAGAAGGCCGATGGCATCCTGGCCTGGAGCAGCAGTGCTGTGGCAGCAGGAGCAGGGCAGTGACCGTCCCCCTGCACTGGGCACTGCTGAGGCCACAGCTCCAATCCTGTGCTCAGTTCTGGGCCCCTCACTGCAAGAAAGACATTGAGGGGCTGGAGCGTGTCCAGAGAAGGGACACGGAGCTGGGGAAGGCTCTGGAGCACAAGTGCTGTGAGGAGCAGCTGAGGGAGCTGGGGGTGTTTAGCCTGGAGAAAAGGAGGCTCAGGGGGGACCCAGCACTCTGCAGCTGCCTGACAGGAGGGGGAGCCACATGGGGTCAGCCTCTTCTGCCAGGTGATAGGACAAGAGGACATAGCCTAAAGTTGTTCCAGGAGAGATCCAGGCTGGACATCAGGAAGATTGTTTTTTCACAGAAGGGGTGGTTAAGCACTGGATTGGATTGCCCAAGGGAGGTGATGGATTAGCGCTGTGGTTTAGTTAACAAGGTTATGATCAGTCAAAGCTTGAACTTGATGATCTTAGAGGTCTTTTCCAACTTAAATGATTCTGTGTCTCTGTCATTCTAAGGAAAATATTATGAAAATCACAAGTGTTTTCTCATTTTTTTATCTATTTTCATATTTTTGTCTTAGTTCTAATGAGCAAAATTCACAAAACTGAGTTCAATCCTGACAGAACATACATGGTCTTTAATTTCTATTATTTACAGTGTGTTAGTTTATTCGTAATTATTCATGGTTTTTATTTATTTGTTATTAACTATGTGTTTCTCATTAGACATTATATGCTGGAGTTTTGATATTATTTTTATTCACAAATGCTGCTTTTCTACAGCTCACACAGCCTTGGAAGATTAAAATAACAAAAACAACTTCATCATAGTGCATTGCATTGTCCTATCTGCCTTTGTTGAAAAAATGTTGGTTGCAAAGCTGCTAAAAGAAAGTATTTGAACTAATCCCTCTTAGGCATTAGTTGCATATATCACATATATCACATATATAGTTCATATCATTTCACCTATTACATTATATGGCTTTTTATAATAACCTTTTTTATAGTACTGCTGAACCTATAAGTACTTGATTTTCCTTTAATAGAAAAGATTGTTGTCAGGGGATCAATGTCTCCCCACAGAGAAAGTAAACATCTGTTTTGCAAAGCATTTTTAAAGCAGCAGGAGACTGTTATCCTATGACAACATCATGTTACAATTACTTTATTGCAGTCAGGCAAAATGAATGATGTGTAACAAATTTATTCTTTTTTAACTTTCTGCCAAACCTTCCTGTTCTTTATCCAATGACTTCCATCTGGAGCAGTGCCTCGAAGGATGGCCGGGGCGTTCTGCCATTCGTCACTAATGATCTGTTGAATTACAGCTGGCTTCAAGAACAAATCAATTCTATATTTCAGCTACTCAGAAATACAGTTTATGTGCAAGGTGCAGCAAATTTACATTGGTCTAAGCTGTTCTTCTAGTCATCAGGTTATATTCAAGTCCAGCATATTACTGAAGCAGTAATGAATCTGTTTTACATTGCAAGATGAGATGTTGTGTAATGAAAGCAGAAGTTTCTGTGTCTTAATGCTCATAAAACATCTTTAATCTGTGACCTTCAACACACTATTAGCACTTCTTTCTCGTGGATGAGAAAAGCAAACAAAGTACTGGTGACATATCACAAAACTCACACCACCTAGCAGATCAATAGTAGAATCGGGAATTCCTTGTTGCCTAATCTAACTTCATTCAGGAACAATTGGCTGGAAACATGAATGGACAGCATCAGATTCATTTGCAAATTCAGGGATTTCACTATACAAGAGATATTCACTATATATTTCAATATACCTATATTGCCAAAATAGGATCAAAACTAGATGTCGGGGCTTTGGAAAGAGCTAAGGTGTATTGACATCATCAATATTTCACACACACATACACACACACACACACCAAAAAAAAAAAAAAAAAAAAAAAAAAAAAAAAAAAAAAAAAAAAAAAAGTGAAGGAAATCACTGATAGAGTGAGAAAAATAAATATGCCCAAATAACTGCTTTGACTCAGATGAGTAGGTCTAACTGAGATTGAAAATCTCAGGGAGAAGTGATGGCGTACAATTTTAACTAATTGTCTAGAATGAACACTCAGCCTGCTAAACATTCAGACCTAAAAATTTATAAACTGCAAAGTAAAAGCGGCAGCACAGCTCAAAATCTCCTATTTCCATTCCAATTGCACAGAGAGGCAGATTTACTGAATTCAGCATGGGGTGAGATAAACTGAGCTTTTTCTTGGTCAGCGTTTCTTCTGTGTCCTGAGTATTTTACCCTGAGGACACCAGGCAGCAGAGGCAACATAAGTTCTGCCTCAGAGTTGCCTATAAACCCCATCCAAATTCATTTAAAACACTGAAACAGGAAGATGCTGATGAGCTCCTTTTATTGTTCTAGAGCTACCTCACCCCAGCAGTCTTTGCAGCTTTGTCAAGCCACTGTTTATGTAACAGCTCCCTACAGAAAGCCAGTTTGTTTCCACTCTTGCAAACATATTTATCCCAGATATACTTCTTGCCATAAGCAGGTTTTTCTGTAAGGATATCAATGTTATCAGCAAGTCTAACCCAAAGAAAATGCAGTGCTACGTATGTACATATGAAATTAAACCCAATTTGCTTTCAAGCACCCTCTGTATCATAGCAGGAGTTCAAGTGGACACATTTTCCAGACTTCTGAAGAAGTTCCTTCCACCCTTTGTACAACATAAGGATGCACAATGGAAAGAGCTTTGAGAGCTTCTTATGCTCCAGACAGAGGCTGAATTAAACCAGGACTCTGAAGTTTCCTGAGCTATCTGCTAGGACTGCCTTTTCTCCAGAATTGATGCCCATGAGGCAGGGTGCCCCTCAAGTCTCTCCCAGTCCTCTGGCTTGCCTGTAGAAATTCCCTTTGCTGGTGTCTCACATGGCACACTCTAGGCAGCCCTGTGGTTCCCAGAAGCACCAGGACAGCAGGTAGCAGCTCTGGGAGCAACAGGAAGGAGTTAACAGGCAAGTCCTGGAAAATTAGGGGAATCACAAAGCTTCTTTGAATTATTTTAATTGTCTTAAAGACTTGTTTCCATGAAGCCCAAAAAGGAATAAAGAGGTTTTGCTTTTATATAGTTTCAGCAACAGGAGAGGGAGAGAAAGAACATGCTTATACCTATAGATGTAGATCATAAGAAATCATTAAGATAGTTCCTGAACAAATGAAAAATTATCTATCATATCTACCTACAGGATATTATTCATGAACACTGAGTCAGCCAAAATGTTGTCCAAATGAAAGATCCTATTGTGCATCCAGATAAAATCTGCTGTAACAAAATCTGTGGCAAATGATCTTGTTGTGAAAACAACTTCTTCAAGCAATAAAATGTAATGTACATGGCTGCTTACAAGGACTGTCCCAGCCTCTCTCTTCACATGTATCTGAACATGAACTTCAGTCTGTCTCTGCCTAGTAGTGCATGGCAGTTTTGTATACTTAATAATGTTCAGAACCCTTTCCAGATGTTCAGCTAACTTCCTGATGTTTGTGGATACTTGTGTTAAAACATTCCTAATATTCTAGAGAAATATTTGAAAGCACTGCAAAATATGGCAACTTAGGTTTTAGCACCAGATCAGGATTCACTTTTCTGTTCCTTCCATCCTTTTTTTGTCCCTTTGTACTTGAAAATTTTATCGTTTAACCTCATTCTTCACTTTCACTTGGCTCCTTAAAACAAGGCTACAGGCAAATATAAAGGTAAATTATTTTCCTGTCAACTTAGTTCCTGTCACTTTGTTTTGGTGAAAGAACATTTTTCAAATATGAGTGCTTCTTCTTCTCAGCATTTTTGATGTTACTCAGCATCAGGATACCACAATTTCCTATTCCACAGTTTCTTGTGGTCTTTGCAAAACAGTTGGTTTCCCAGAGGACTGTTTCTATGCAGAGGTTAATGTGAATACTAATAGGGAAGATCTGCACTAAATGTTATTAAATAAATGTATTTTGTAATGGTGACATAACTAGAAACAAATATACAGATCTATATGTGCAATTTCAGCTTCAGAATCTGAGTTAGAAACTTTCTGAATTGTTCTGTTGAGGAGCTGTGGGAGGAGATGAACAAACAAAAGAAGGAAAATATAGGAGAGAATGACCAATCCTTTTCTCTCTTGAAGACTCAATGGATTCTCAAGTTCTCTTTTATATGAACATATTTTATGCAAAAAAAAGAGTCCAAAAAAGGCTACTGTGAGGGAATCACACACCTTGAGAAAGGGGGGGGTGGGGAGGGATTGCAATGTACTTTCCATAACATTAATATATCACTTTTCAGGATGTTTCATTCCAAACTTCTCAAGGTGATTTGCAAGCAATTACAAAGCAAATACAGGTAATGTGGATAAGTTTGAACAAAGAATGGTTTCAGTGGGGAGTTGAGAGCAGTGTGGGCCAAATCCTAAGGTTTTCATCCCTGCTGATATAGGCTGAGGTGGTCAGCACCTGGTTGAAATCCTCAGGACTTCTTTGAATCCAGCTCTGGGTGAATCAATCTTTTATATGAAAAAAATCCACAAGCAAGCTGCATACTGATATAATGGGAATTTGTCTCCTTGCAGCAATGCAGAAATGAATTCTATCTACCAACATTTGCTGCTAGTGCAGTAATGTTTAAAAAAAATTTTTCTCTTTAGATAGATAAACAAATACACAAAATACTTTTGCAGAAAATACCATTAAAATCCTGAAATAATTGAACAGTTTGCTAGTATGACCAATAAGTAAACCATATTTTTGGCATATTTCTTCTAAAAAGACAAAGTAAATTTAGCTCTCACAGCAGTGGTGCAGCCAAGTACCTGGTTTGTAAAGAGAGTGAGTGCTATAGTTCAGGTCACTGGTACAGTTTTCTGCACAGTTTTTCACTTCATTCTTCAATAATAAGATTCAGCTGAAGCTAAACCACAGATGCTTCTGCAACACAGTGAGAATTTGATTCCAGAGAGGTGTAAGTGCTAATACAGTTGGTTCAAACTATTTTTAGTACTAATCTGTGCACAATACAAATTTTCTGTATCTTGTCCTCTTTTCACCATGAAGTAAAATGTACTCCTGCTGTAAAATCTCAAATTGGTGGCATGTTTTTTCCCTTATGCCCGTGGTTTGTCTCCAAATGTGATATTTTTCATTCTCTGACAACAGTTTAATGCTTTACATGACTTAAAATGCATAAAGTGTCAAAAACATTAAAAAGCACTTGCTTTGTTGATTGGACACAAAGGCAACAAAAAGTAAATGTGTTGCAGCAGAAAGAAGCAAGTTAGCATTAAAACATCTATACTACCTCAAATGCCAAATACTTATGTGGATTTTGAGAATCATCTTGAACTCTTTGCAGGTGAAAACTAAGAAGAAGTGTGCTGCATTAGAGTGTTACCCCATTCAGTTCATCATATTGCAGAAATTAAAGCATTAAAATTACTTAATGCAGACAAGATATGAAAACGAAAGAGAAAAATATGAAGTAACATTTAAAAATTATAGAGACATGAAAAAGAAACACTGAATTTATTGCCATGGGTATTAAAATCAAGAATCTGAAAATTAGTACAACCAATAAATTCCTAAATAAACAACTTCTTTGAGGAAGTCCAAGAATAAGTAACAGAAGCACTATGCTACTTCCTGTGGAAGCTTCCTCCTTCTCTACAGCTGCCAGTAATTCTTAAATATTTTATGTTTCAAAATTATTTGTTCTTTTCTTCATTCCCATCTTCTCCAGTCCTGTTCTGTTCACTGTTATTTATATAAAAAAATACAGCTCATTAAATATTAAAAACAGTAACCTTTTGGTTCAAGCAGACTTGTATAAGTGTGCAGATATATAAAACACAAGCAAGAGCTCTTCTTCTATTAGTAAGGTAAGTGTACCTGTTACAAGCAAGCAGAGCAATTTCATCATAACCTGAACACTTGAGACAGAGCTGGGAAGAGAAGGATTTTCAGGGTAATTGGATTTTAAATAGTGTGAAAGGTCTTCTAGGAGAGTCCATACTGAGCAAAGTCTCATCTCTGGTGGAACAGAAATGTAATTGTGAGAGACAGGCAGAGGGGCAGATTTGATGTTGCAAGGGACAAATTAGAAGCGGATGGGTAAAGTACTTATATATACTTTATCAAAGAGAAAGTTCTGCTAATTTAAACTTGTACATCTTGAGTCAACTTCTCTTTTCCTCTGGATTATATTAAAGATGCCAGTTCTGGCTTTCCATGAAACAAGAAGCCACTCTAAGAAAATCTCTATTCCCTGTAGACAGCCCTTTATCTTCTATGAACCTAACCATAAGCTGACTATCTGTCAATAATTCCACATTTAAAAAAATTAGCAGTGTAAAATTAATTTTGCTAGCAAATTCTGGAAAAGAAATGGTTCACTGTAAACTTCAACCAACTTTGCAACTCTTCCTTAATTTTCTTTGACTCAAAAGAGAACTTATAAAGGGCTGCAACATTTGCATTCTTAATTCCTTCTTCTGAAGTATTTTGGGTTCTTTTACTGTTGAGGAGAAAGCAACGTGCATAATGTGTGCATACAACTAGGCATCAAAGACAACACAAATAATAGAGTTCTACTATTTATTTAGAGGACTGGAATTTATAAAGTTGGAGTGCTTTTTTTCCAGATAAGAAAACAAAGATGACTAACAGGAAGAAAATCAGGCACTATTGGGAACAATTGAACCGTAGGCATGAAAGAAAGAGAATTTTGTAAAGATGAGGTGATAAAGCTTGAGTTTGTGTAATTTTGTTGGAAATGAGAAAAGCAACAAGTCACTATGCTTGCAAGAAAAAAAATCAGAGGCAGAAATAATAATCTTCCATCCTGGAGAAGTGAGTAACGTTAGTGGACAGAAGAGATCCCACTCCAAAAATATGAAGCACCACTACTCACCTTGGCATCACAGCCCAGGGCTGGGAGTGCAGTTTGGAGCCAGGACTCGGTGGGACAGGTAGAGCTGTCCCTGCTTTCACTGGGCTCCTGGGATGCAAGCCCACCAATGCCAGCTCCAGCACCCATCACCTTCCAGCCACCTGCAGGTGCTGCAAACCCGAGTGTCCTGCTGGAAGGTTCTCACTGCCAGGCCCACTGCAGTCAGCTCAGCAAAGGAGAAAGGAAGAAATGTACCCAAACTATAGCAACTGTAAAAACATGACTGAAATATGGTCTTCAGGAATTGGCATTATCTATCAAACACACTGAGCAGCTCTTCCCTGGAATACATTCGTCTGAATGCAGCATATTTGGTGCAAATTTCTGGTTCTGCAATGCCCAGGTTCTGAACAGCTTAAGATTTTATTTACAATGCATATTTCCATCCCTCTGACTGGGAAGATGACCAGATAACCTTGAAACCTCACCAGCACAGGAGTTCTGAGAGTTATGAACTCCCATTGCCTCATCCTACTGGCATACTGCCTTGAAAGTCTTAATAATATTTTAAGGAATCGTACTAATTATTTCATTGAACACAATTTCAGGAAACAAGAAAGGACTAGAAACTGCTGAAGGGAAAAGGAAGAGACATAGAAAGACAACAGAGAGAAAAGAGAAACAGAAAATGAAGATATGAAAGGCAGAGGCAAATGGAGCAGAAAAAGAGCAGTCCTTGCTGTGATTATATTGCCCCAAAACTACCCATTACTATAACATTAGGGACTGAGCTGAGAATAAGTGAAGATAAAATCTAAAGATCCACTAATTCATTTGGCCAAAAGCAAAAACCTGCAATGTTTTACCCTTCAGCTAGTGCCTTCACTGCTCTTTACAGTCAATGTACAGAAATAGGCACTTGGGGGCAGGGGGGATGATAATTTCATCCTGAAATAGATGGCTACAAATAGGTCAAGTGAATTACTTCTTGAAAATACCTACTTCTCTCAATTGACTCTGAAAGGAACCTAGGGTGACTTACACTCATACCAGAGAGCTGTAATTGTATGAGATGATCCTACTCCCCAGCCACAATGCAAAGACAAGATGCTTCACTTCATCTTTACAATCATCTTTCATAAAGACAGTGGAAGTTCCTCTGTAAACTTTTATTTCTGCTCACAGACTGGATTTTGGTTTCCTTCACCAAACAAATTTTAATAAGTATGTTTATTAGGTAATATAAAATAATATTTTCTGCAGTGACATATTAAATTAGAACCTGAAAAAGGTAGTATAGTGCCTCCAAATATTACAAATATAACTACCAAATCCTCAACACATAATGAGTATCACATGCACTACAAACACACATGGAATGTTTGTGATTGATACTGAGAGAGGATAAGGTTTGGGATCTTAACAAATATATTATAGGGGCAGATGTGCTGCATGGTTGTGTCATATCCACTGTCATCTTCCTGTGCTGCAGAGCTGCTGGAGCCAGGCTCAGGCACAGTCATGGGAAAGTCATAATGTGGGTGAACTTGACAACTGGTCCCTGCCAGGGAGGTCACATTAGTGTTGGGCCACACCAAAGGCATCTGTCTTTTGCAGGATTCAGATCTGGCAGCCCATTGATCCCAACCCCTAGGGCACAGATATCTCACCTTTCCCCAGGTGTCAGCTGCCAGCAAACTCTGTAAGAGCGAGATTGCTCTTCTATGATGACAGTGTGAAGAACAAATCAAGGCCATTATATCTGGGTCAAAAAGAACTCAGATTGACTTTTACACTGTAGCATTGTGGTGTAAAAATATTCTGCCAATATTTGTCAGTATTTTAAAGACAAAGATCAAGTTTTTGCTTCATAAATTCCTGCAACAATGGCAGAATTTTAATTTGTCCTGGTCAGCTGAGATTTCCTGGAAGAACAGGAGGTATGGTTCAGATGTGCCAAAATCCTGTGAGGTTTTCCTCCATGCCTCAGTTAGGCAGATAACATGTTTTAGTCTCCAAGGAGTGCTCAGGTGTAAAATGGTAACTTCTTGGGCAAAAAAGTGCTCCAAAATTCAAATGATAGCATGCTTATGGATATTTGTGCCTAGCAGAGACCTGACAGACCTTAATCATATGGAAAATGTGATACTGTGATGTATGATGGCCTTTCTGGTTGGCAGTTCCTCTCAGTGTTGAATTGCACACCTCCATCTGGCACAACAAAAATTGCCATCATCTGTTTGTCTCCGGGTGAGTGTCCCTTGCCTTTGTGACTGACGGCGCAGAATAACAACAATGAAACAAACACCTAAAACAGATTGATCTGGCTTTTGCCTGCAGCAGTTAAAAAGCCAGCAGAGAGCTGTGAGCTCAGCAGCAGAACAGTGAATCACAGTAAAGCTCCCTGCCACTAAGGAGAGATGTGGGTTTTTTTACCCTTTTGTTCTTGGCTGCTTTTTGCACAGCAGCTTTCACCTGCATCTGGGTTTTGTCACAAAATTACTGAAAAAAGATCCAAACAGTGACCAACAGAAATCAGCAAACTATACTGGCAATGAGCTAAGAGGGGCAAATGTACTAATACTGGGGGAAACATTAATAGTGAGGGTGACACCATGCAGCTCAACCATGCATTAGGCTGATGTCATGCCTTTGAGAAAGAGGATCTCAGGCGAAAGCAGATGTCCTCTGCATGCAGTACATCCAGCTGAGTGTGAAAGTCCCTAGGTAACCTTTAAAAATTCACTGCCTTGCTGTAAGCATCTGAAGAACCCTTTGACAGGGTATGAGAGCAGTGGGAAGTGGCCACAGCCCCAGCACAGTCTGGGTCAGCCCTACTGGACAATGGATGTGAGCTGCCATTCATTACAATCATTCTGGTTTCACTCTGTGCTGGGGGAATTCTTCTTCCCTGGACAAAAATTGATGAAATATTCTCTCCACTATGGTTTTCCCTTCTCCTTGTTCCTTTTTTCTTCCTCTAGTCTTCATAGTTGGTTCCCCCTCAGGATACTCTGTACTCATTTTCTGTCCCTCTTGTGCCTGTGTGCAGTTTTGGGCACCACAATAGAAAAAAGATATTAAGCAATTAGAGGGTATACAAAAGATGATGAAAGGTTTGGAGGAGAAGCCTTATGAGGAGCTGTTGAGGTCACTTGCTTTGCTCAGCCTGGAGAAGAGGACTAATTGAGGACAGACCCCATTGCAGTCTTCAGCCTCCTTGACAGGGGAAGAGGAGGGGCAGGCATTGATTTCTTCACAGTGACAGGACATGAGGGAATGGCCTGAAGCTGTGTCAGGTTGGGTATTAGGAAAAGGTTCTTCACCCAGAAAGGAGATGAGCACGGGAACAGCTCCCCAGGGAAGTGGTCACAGCACCAGCCTGGCAGAGTTCAAGAATTGTTTGGAAAATACTTCTGGGCACCTGGTATTGGTCCTGACTCTTGGGGTGTCCTGTGCAGGGCCAGGAGTTGGACTCAGTGATTCTGATGGATCCCTTCCAACTCACTGTATTCTGTGATTCCATGATTCTATGACTCTGTCCTCTCTTCCCACCTCAATTCCCCTTGCATTGAGATGCTGCTGCTTGCCCAAAATCCTGCTGCTGCTCCCTTACTTCCTGCCATCACCCCAGGCTCTTCCCTTCTGCTTGCAGGGCAGAGGGGCTGGTGAGGGGAACAAAGGAAAGCTCTGCCTGCCAAGGGCTACAGGGAGGGTGAAAAGCCTGTTACCCCCAAAACTACTGACCATCTTAGTGAAACAGAGCACTGCAAGTGGCATTCTGCTACTAACTAATAACTTTAGCAAAGATCCCTCCAGGAGGCCTTCACATGGAAAATGCATTCTGTGAGTGCATGGCAGCAGGCACCCTAGCACCAGCATTCACCTCTCACTCTAATTTTCCTTTTATAGACTCCACAACCATGGTCTAGTCTCCAGAATAACACTTTTCTCTGTCTCTTGGGTGTTTTAATGCCCCAAGAGATAGGAAAATATGCTGTTATTTCGCTCCTTTGCTGACACATTAACAAAACATGGATGACATCAAGGGGGATATTCTTTATCTGCTGTAGAAGCCCCAAATAGTGCACAGGGCTGTGCCTGGCATGAACTCTGGTACCAGTGAGGAAACTGCTCTGCAGCTAATCCACCCAGCAGTAGCATTTCCTAAAGCAAATGTTGGGTTGGAGAGAGGAGCAAAGAAGGCACAGACCATAGTCATGGTGTGCCAAAGGATTACCTGATCACATAGACAGGCTGGCTCTGGCTCTTCTAGCTAATTAATGAGAACAGATTAGAAGGCAAATACTATGGATTTCAAAGTGGAGATATCTACCAACTGCTAGCCACATACAACCAAAGTGTTGTTAATTTGAGTGCTAAGGAAGAAAAACTCCTAAACTGGAATCTTCTATCTGGGAAACTACCTTGCTTGATATAGCATTTTTTATTCTGATTTTCAAGGAAGATAGAAGCTGATTTTCAAGGAAGATAGAAGCTGTTGTCCAGAGAAGCTGTGGATACCCTATCCTTGGAAGTGTCTAAGGGCCTTTGAGAAACCTGCTCTGGTGGAAGGTGTCCCCAGTCATGGCAGGGGGGGTTGGAAATGAATGATCTTTTAGGTATGATATGCTGTTGCAGTGTCTGTGTGGGGCTGTGAACCTCCCTATGACACCTGAACCCCATGGACAATATTAGACAATCACTCTGTAACCCTGATGCCCTCCTCACTAGTGGCCTTCCCTGCTCTCCTGATGTGCAGAATGATCAGCAAAGCTTGACTGACTTCTTTATCAGAGATGGACAGAGCGGGTTTGAAAAGAGGGAGTCACTCCTGCAACTTCAGTAAAGGAAGCCTGCTGCTATGGAGAATCTTCTGTAAGTGAGATCTGGTTTGGCTTAATTGCACAAACTCTCCAGCTAAAGCTGAAGAGGTTTGCTCACAACCTCATTCTGAAAACATAATGCTAATATCATAAAAAGTTGTCTTCCCAAGCTGTTGCTTTTCCTCCTGATTGTCCTGTGTTTGTTCACACTTTGAATGCATAAAGGTACCTGAAAATAGAATATATATACCATTTTCAAATTAGTCTCCAAAGTCCAGTTAGCTTTAACTTCCATTTGAATAAATCATCAATCCTATTCAACTTTACAGTTTTAAGGAATCCTCATTCCTAATTCATGTCATTACAACTTCCAATGATGTTCTCCATAAGAAATTAATGCATCTAAATCTGAATAGAAAAACGTCCTTTCCAGAGAAATCCAAGTGTTTTTGTTAAGTATCACTCTTACTTAATTCTTAAAAATGGTTACTTGCCTTACCTGAAAATTATTTCTATCCTTTTCAGCAAATGAAATATTTCTACTAATAAAAATCAACATAACAGGAATGATGGAGACTGTTGAAGGGGAACACATGAGATATACTCACCTCAGCTGAAGCAAAGCAACTTGGAACAGCCCTGCTAGAACCAGTGGGGTTGACTGGTATGGCTGGGCTGCTCCTGCAGTCCACAGGCTTCCCCTGTCTGTAGCTGCACACATTTTGCAGGCAAGGGACAGTGAGCAGTGTCAGACTTTGCTCTGCCAGCCTCATGCTCTGTTGCTCATTTCCTGCAGCTGAAGAAACTCTCAGGAGAGACATTGCTCACAGTCAGTGGTGAAGGGCTGTGAGCCAAGCCAGCATCCTTAAAGAACTGTAGGATTCAGTATCTGGATCAGGCTTTGGGTTTGCAGCCAGTAATTCACCTGCCTGCTCGTGGCACGTGGCTTAGTGGATGCCTGCAACCTCAAGGGTAGGTAGCCATGCAAGGCTGAGCAAGGTTCTCAACCTTGGATTTCTCACAGACACAAAGTGAAACTCAAGCTGCAGTAAAGTGGTTGCATAAATCGGGACTATTTTCAGAACCCCATTCAATATTTTTACAACTCTTCACCATTTTGCACACATACAGACATACATATGCAGCCACTATCCACTTCAGAGGATTTAACAGCAGCTTTTTGTCTTGGGTACTGGCAAGATAATGACTATAATAATATAGAAATACCAATATAATTATAGGACAAAAAGTACGGATCTCTGTAGGCTTTTTTTTTGTCAAACTTTCTTACAACCTTGCATGTTTTATTTGTGTTAAATGTGAACTTAATTAGTAATCAGAATTCTAGGTCTCTCCTTTCAGTTCTAGACCTCTGATACAAAATATTTTAATATTCTTCTTTTCTTTCTTTGCAGCATGCTAAATGAGGCATTGAAAATTCAACTTTATACTTGATAGGTCTTTCTTTAAAATATCTGGACAAGGCTATAATTATTTAAATTTTAATTTATAAGTATTTAAACTATTCAGAAATAAAAGAACTCAACCATAATTAATCATATTTTGACTAATAAAATACTTTAAAAAGTGATTTTTGTTGCCTGGATTTAAACAGATATAGTGGTAATTTGGGACGAGGGAATGGTTTGCTGTCAGGATCAAGTTTAAGGAGAACAAGCAGCTGAGGAAAGGAAAGAGGTAATGCCCTGCAGTCACCAATAATCCTTGTGTTAGTCAGATGCACAACAAGGTGGACTCAGCCCAGGAGAGGCAGGGCATCTGTCACAAAACCTGCAGGTCATTCCATGCAAACCCAGAAATGAAGGACCACAGTTAATAACTGTGCCAGTGTGCCTTGACCCAATGTGAGCAGCTGCTCACAGGCTGGAAATCACAGTGTGCTCATGCCTAAATTAGGGTAAAAATATGTTCTGATATTTTAAATTTTTGTCACACTCCTTCCTTAGTCATCCATGCTGGAATGAGGGGACAGAGCTCATAGCAGCTAAGCAGCTCACTTGGAATACTCGTGTTCAGAGAGGAAGATTAGGACTCTTTTAAGTGTAATTTTAAGCTACTGCCTCTCCTCCATCATCCAGCCACGGCTGGTCAGGGAGCTGTGAGTGGAGACCTGGGGCTGGGTACCATAACCATGGGCTGCTCCACTGTACCTGTGTGGAGAGAGGGTACAGCCCATGGGTGCAGCCAGGCAAGGAATGCCTAGCTCTAGTTAAGCACCAAAACAGGCTGTCTAGGGAGGCACCAGGGTCTCCAGCAGGGAAGATTTTTAAGAGTAGGCTGGAAGTCTGGAAGCCAGGCAAGGTTTTAGGCACAGCAAGACACACTCACTGGGGCAGGAGGCTGGAAGAGATGGCTTCTCAGCTTTCCTTAGAGCAGTATTTTTTTCTGAATATGCCACAGTGCTGGTGCTGCATAGGAAACCAGTGTCCAGTTCTGGGCCCCCCAATTTAGGAAGGGCGTTGAGATTCTTGAATGCAACAAGGCTGGTGAGGGGCTTGGAACACAAACCCTGTGAGGAATGGCTGAGGGAGCTGGGGGTGTTTATCCTGGAGAAAAGGAGGCTCAGGTGACACCTTACCACTCTCTACAACTCCCTGAAAGAAGGGTGTAGCCAGGTGAGGGTTGGTCTCTTTCTCCCCAGCATTCAGCAACAGGATGAGAGGACACCAGTCTTAAGCTGCACCAGGGTAAGTTTGGGCTGGACATAGGAAAAAATTTTCACAGAAAGAGTGATTGGGAATTAGAATGGGCTGCCCAGAGATGGTGGTCACCATTACTGGAGGTGTTTAAAAGAAAGATTTGATGTGGCAATCAGTGCCATGGTTTAGTTGATAAGGTCGCAGGTCAGACTTGATGATCTCAAAGGTCTTTTCCAGCCTGGTTAGTTCTGTGATTCTGCATCTCACTCAGAAATATCCCATGCAATTGCTTAGAGCTCTGCAGGCCCTCAAGGGAACATGAACAGAAAACCATCCTTGTGAAATAACAGCAAGGGCTGCTACAAAAAAAGAATTTCTACCGTGCCTGTATCAAATAATGACCTCTGTACAAAATGGCCATTTTCAAGCAATGTTTCAGTTTGATGCTCCAACCGGCTTAAAACTACCTTAGGAAAAGGGTTCAAGCATACTGCCTTCTCCTTGGGAGCTTAGGAGTTCCCAACTGCTACTGCTGCATCCTACCAATTATATAGGGTGGATAGAGTCTGTGATTCTCCTCAGTACACCTCTAACTCAAACTTCTCCATGAAGGTTTCATCAAAGCTTGATGAAAATCAAGTCACACAAGAAACTTGTTAATAATGCATGATGCTGGTGGCTCCATGGTGAAAAATACCCTGAAAATATAACCAGCTCAGGGTAGTAAGTTTGGGGAGACCTTGGTTATTCTCATGTACAGGGAAGTAGACTGTGTGTGCAGTGGGAGAAGGGATACAGGCAGGGATTTGGGGGAATCACTCCTCACTCCATTGCTCACTGATAACCAACCTGGCTTGCAGGCACAGCCATCACCAGTGGTCCCCAAGGCAAACTCCCCTCTGTAAAACCAGTGAAAACCCAAGACTTTGTGTGAGAAACCATGTGACAGACTAAGCAGTCTGTCCTGGTGAAATTTGTCCTTTGCTGTTCTTGTCCTCATATGGTTAAATGCCTGATAAAAATAAATTATATTGCTTCTGAAGCTGACAGATGATTAATAGTCATTTCCCCAGTGTTCATCGCCATGGTATTTTGAGAGAAATAATGGAAATTCTCCATTAGCTTAAGTGTTGGGGTTTATCTTATGGAATCTGAGGAGCCATTGATCAACTTGTTTTCAGCAAAGAAAAGTTCTTTTTAAAGAAACTTGCAAAAGAAAAGCTGAAGGTAAATAAAAGGAGCCCATTAATCACTAAAAGTCATGTCATTGTTTTTAAGTCTAGTTTGGCATTCCTGATTATAGTCTTCTAACATTATCTATGAGTTTGTGGAATTCTTAACTTTGGGGAAAGAAAGGAAAGGAGGAGAGGCTATCAGTAAGATACTTACCAAAACTGTGCTTTTTGGTTTCAACAATATGAATTTGTTTAGAGAAGAAAATCTGTACTATCTTTACACTACTAAGGATGGTGAGGCACTGGAACAAGTTGCCCAGAAAAGTTGTGAGTGTCCTATCCCTGGGAATGCTCAAGGCCAGGTTGGGTGGGGCTCTGGTCAATCTGTCCTCATCCATGGGAGAGGAGGTGGAACTAGATGATCTTGAAGGTCTCTTCCAACCCAAATCATTCCATGATTCCATGAATTACATTCAAACTGATGTGCAGTGAGGGTATGGTGGAATTCCTTCACATTTTCTTCACTCTCCAGCCCTCTTTTCCTCCAGGAGAAGGAAAATGATTTGGAAATATCCATATTTTGTAGACCGCATTTTAAAATGAAAAATTTCATGTTTCCAGGGCTGTGGAAGTAACTGAACACTTGATGAGATTCAAAGCTAAGGAAGAAAAAAAAAAAAACCACTAAAACTTTTTATAATCCCTTCTGTTTCCTAAGCACTCTTGCATTTCATGGCCTTTGGTATCTAAAACACACAGGAAGTTTGGGTTACAATCATCTGAATACCACATAACTGATCTAACTCTTTTTTTCTAGTCTGAGGTTAGCACCAGACTTTTTCCTTCATGAATTGTGAGAAACAGCTGCACTGAGAATCAGCTTCCTGAAGACAGACATTATGGAATGTTCAGCCACAGATGTTACAGAATGTTTTGTCTTTTATATAGACATATCCCTCAAAAACAGGGTGAATACAAGTTATAATTCCCTTTCCCTCATCTGAGTGCCCTATATATGAAGTTTAGTGAATTGTATATTCCTGTTTGTTCTCTGGCCACAGAGTATTTAAGTTCTGACATAAATTGGAACAGTTTCAACAAGATAGATGAGAAAAATCCACCCCCAGTCCTGATATGTTTTAAAGATGTGGTTGACCTTCACTGCAACTGTGTTCTGGCTCAGACAGAAAGGAGACTTGATCCCAGAGGTCCTCACTCAAAGCTATGGTTGTCCTTGTCATGTTAGGGCACTCAGTTTTTAAAAGATATATGATCGAGTTGAATTTCTGCATTTTATTTCCATGAGTCCAAAGCATCATAGGACTTAACCTAGGATGGGAAGAATGTGAGTCCTGGTCTTTGCATCATGGAGTTCTCAGTTTATACTGCATTATTATAAAAGTACTAAATTGCTGGGTAAATTGTACAAATACAACTTAGTTTTAAAAAGTATAGTTTAAGACTCCTCTTTATGTTAATGATCTATTTAGCAACAAAGCCATCCTCACTTTCATGCTCCAAGGTTTTGTTCCATTTAGGCTGCAGTGCTTTCTTACAGAGAGGTACACATCTGCAGGGGAGCAATGGAAAGGAATTTCCCCAGCTGAGCTTCTGGTTTGCCAGTTAGAGCACATATCTCATGGTAAGATAATATCTCTGAAAGAGGCATGAAGAAAGAGGTATAGGGCTAGAAGAAGCATCAGAAAGCATTTAAACCTGGAATATTTTCCAGTGACTGAACTGCTGCTCATATTATTCAGGCTGGCAAGCAGCAGTTCCATTTTCCAGTATCTATATCCCATTTATCATTTTCACTCAGCTCTTTGCCATAAGTCTAAAGAGCATCAAAAACTAAAGGGCAAATCTGGGAAAAGATATACAACTTCAGTCTGCTTTATAGCAGTAAAAGGGTATTTTAAATTCAGTTTTTCCTTCTGTATTTTGATTTTACACCTTGTCATACATTAAGTCAAGTAGTTCAGCCACAAGCAACTGATCTTGGCCTATATTATTACAAAGATCACACATAAAAGGTGCAAGAACTGATAACCCAGTAGAAATGCAGCTTGTAGCTACTCACAGAGGGGTTGAAAAAGTTCCCTCTCAGTTATTTGTTCTTTCTTCCCTATTCCATAAATTTTCAGCCCAGTTTGTACCAATATGTACTTCAGAAAGTGGGATGCTAATTAAGGGAGCTCTTCCTTCTCTCTGCTATCTATTGAATACAACACATGTTCCCAGTAATTTGAACACATCATCCCTTACCAGCACAGCATGAGTCAAGGAATGTGATTTCTCTTTCCTTAGGGACCAGTAAGATTCCCCAAACTGAACAGAATGACAGTCAGACTGATAACACCTACTCTATTCCGCCAGTTTTAAGTAATTTCCCACTCAAGTACTACTCTCAATGGGGAAAGGAATCATACACTGATTGATTCACTGCTAGAGCTTCCACAATCACTTTTAAAATTTTCTCCAACTCTAATGCTTGGTATAACAGGAACAATCAAACTCTTGTATGCTATGACTTCACATACTGTTGTTTTAAATTAATCCTCTCTAGATGCAGTCAATTGGTTTTCCCAGGGCTTTGTTATCATACAAACCAGAGGAAGGCAAATGTTCTTGGGACAGGTACCCAAGACTCCAACACAAGAGGATTAACTCCAGGATGTGGTGTGCACTGGGGGAGAGCAAATAAACCAGAGCTTTCCTCTTTTCCAGCACCTGGCCTGACCTGGAACAAGAAGCAATTAGTGTTGCCTCACTGTTCATAGAGTGCATTTGATGCTGTGTGTAAGGTTTCACTGAAAACAGTCACTGTGAGAGCAGGTCTGAAACTGAAATCATTCTCAAGCATGCATTACCCTGTCTCTTTCCCACTTGATACAAAAATAACTGGTCACACAAGGGATAGACATGAATGTCCTGTTGGTGATGTCAGTGGATTTCTCAAACTTAGTTGATGAGTCTTCATATTTTTCACAGCGACCTTCAATTTTGCAAGCATAAATTAACACAAGAAGAATCCAGAGAGATCTGGAGTCCAAATTTCCCCATATTGTCCAATTTACTTGCCTTGATTGATTGACTGATTGATTGATTGATTTATCTTAAAGAAAGTAGCCATTCCAGAAAGTTTCTTCATGCCAATATATTATTTGGATAGCCCTCTTTACAACAGCTATCACTGTCTTAGGTGCCAATAGCAGATCTACTCCTGCAAGGTCTAGCCTTGTGCCTGAAGCTTTTGTCATGAGTATCATTTAGACTGTTTAGCATGCAGCTCTCCAAGTGCCCATATCATCTCTTTACACATATTGTTATGCATAATCCCATTCTACATATAGGATTCCATTCATAAAAGGTGTATTTTATTCTTTGGAAACGGGTGTATAAATCAAATTCCTATTCTGAAAAATTAAAATATCCTTCAATATGAAAATTAGATTCCACATTTTCAGGCCCAATAAGTTACATATTTTCCTATGTCCATGACTATGTCATTCAATGTCCACACTTCTCTCTCAGGGGTTATCTTTTTCTTAATGCTCCAGATCTTTCTTCCTTCCACTTGAAATTGAGTTTAATTTTATTCTGCTTTCAAGAATAAGAATATCCTCATCACATCCTGGATTAAAGGGAGATGCTGCACTGTATAATGGCTCACTAGAAAATCTTGGGCAACTTGTCACTTTAGGTTTGAGGCTTCTGTTTCACAATTTTTTCATAATGTTAAATGAAGTTGTAAGCCTTAGCAGAGAAAGGAGAGAGAGGCAATGCAATCCATCATCGAGTGGAGGTGTTGGTTCTGTAGGTGGCACCATGAGCCAAAGCTTCCACACAGAGCTGCTTGCAGTGCCACACAAGGAGCCACCCCTCACAAGAGATGCAAGGTCCTGACAGCTTCCTGGGCATCAACAGCCTCAAAGCACTCCCTGCAAGAGGAAAGTTGTTTCCACAACTTTACAGAAAGTTGTCCAAAGAGCATCAGCCAATTTCCACTGGCAGACATGCAAGAGAATCCAAGCCTCTTGTTCATCTTCTGTTGGGTGACCATGGCATCTCTCACGTTTTACTCAGAGCTACATCTGACAAGAACAAAACATAGCTCATACCACTTCTGTTCACTTTCTACATTGTGCAGATACTGAAAAAGGAGGATTTGTAAATATACAGATATAGAAATAACATCAGGTAGCACAGAAAATATATTTATCTGGCACCTTCTGGTCTTTTTGCTGTATCTGGAGTAGAGACTTAGAGTGTACTCTATTTCCTTGAGAAGATCAACAATTGAGCTTTTGCAGAAGACAAGATTTCTGATTTCTTTGAGAGTACTGCTTTTATAATCTCTGTGTCAAGGAGAGATCTGTAGGGGAACATCAGAGGTTACTGGGCCATCTGTCTGAAATAGTTCTGGCAGCTGACTTGGGAAAAAAAGACAAGGAAGCCTGTGCAGTGTGAAAAAGCTGAGATTGCTGGGGAGCATCACCCATTCTTATGCTGCTTACTTTTCTCTGTGTTTTTTCTAAACTGATTACTAATTTATTTATTATTTAGCAGCTTGTTAATGGATGGAGCTAAAGCATGAGAGAATTATGCCTGTGTAGTAAAAGGAAACTTGTATTTTGTAGGGATTTTGAAGCAAAGCCATATATGTTGAGCAAATTAACCTGGCATATACAAAACAAGCAGGTATTTGGTACAATAAGGTACAACAAGGAAGGTACAAGAGCATTATTTGGCCAGATCTTGCCTTTTGCAGAATGAAATTTGGTAGTCATGTGCAAATCAAGGAGGTTACAGCAGTCAGTCCTGTTACAGGCAAATTAGAGAAAAACAAATGTTGTATAAGATGTTGCACTTAAGTTACCAAAACCAAGGAATTTTCTGAATTCTTGTCATTTTACATGGTAGTATTTGCAGGGGATGCTGTGTGTTCTCAGTGAGGTGCCTCAGGAGTAATGTTTGCACCTAGCTATGACCAGAAGAGAAAAGTGAATTAACTTTGGAGACTGACCATTTAAGAGACCCTATATTATGAGGTGGGGGGCAGAGAAGTCTTGGTTCAGCACATAATATGGACTTTTTAAGAGTTGGATTTTCACTAACTAGTCACTGACTGACTGTTCTGGTAGGGAACAAGTCACTTGATGAGGAATATCCAACAAATGGTAACTGAGCAGGAGAGAAGAGCTGAGGGATCCACTTTTGCAGAGATGAGGTTATTTCCATTGTGGAAACAGCTAAGGAGGGAGGAGATGGGCTGCAGGAGACATGTTGAGGAAGAAGCCATCTGCAGAAGTGCACTGTGTTCCCCAGAGAATTCATGGAGGAGAGAAATGAGGCATTGAATTGTCTACAGGTGCTCTGAGCCACAATCTGTACAGCTCTGAGTTAAAAGCAAGACGGGTTTTTTGGAAGAGTCTACAAAGCTTGGGCACTGTTTGCTCTTATGCATCTGTCCCTGGAGACTAAATTGTAAATTCAGACTGCTTCTGGTAGAATTTCTTGGAAAAAAATGTATTTTAACATTTGGCAATCTGAAGACACAGCTTCAGTGCAGGTGGTCTGGGGCTGCAGGGCTGCAAAGCTTCCTCTCATGAGAAGGAGAGAGGCAAAGACCCTGTTCTGGGCAGAGAAGGCTAAAGCAGCAAACAAACCACAATCCATTGAAATTAGGAAAAACTAAAGGGAATATGGATCCAGCCTGCTATAACCCAAATGCAGCAGCTGAGGAATGTTTCCCCAGGAACAATGGCTTTTCATCACCAAAAATTAAATGCTCCTAATGAATCTGGGCCTTATCTCAGAAGTTTTGTGAAGCAATCCATAGAATCCATTACTTCCTAGTCACTTTCAGCCAGCTAATCATCTGTGATGTGTGCCAATGGATTTTTAGGCTGTGTGATGGACCATGTAGGTCATGTGAAGCCAAACATGCTCTGCATGTCACAAGGGGAAGGAGAAGAGTGAATAGTGATTTATGCATACAAAAAAAGCCAATAGTCTTCAAGAACAGTTTTTCTTTCATATAATGTACAGGGAACATATGCAGATATGTTCTTTTAAAGCATGCTACAGTAATTTTTTATGTTTCATGAAAGATTGTAAAGACCCAAGAGCTGGGACTTACATTTCTTTGTCTGCAGAAATACAATAAAACAACACACAATTTTTGATCTGTTCAATGTAACTTTAGATTAAATAAAAATACAAGAACTTCCACTCTAAGGCAGATCAAAGGTCCTTCTGGCCCCACTAACTTGACAGAAATAGCAATATGTGTTCAATAGTCTTTATATACTCTTCTGATTTTCAGTAGGAGATGAAACATTTATTTTTTGGATGAAAAGTGATAACAGAAGTTTTGTCTTTGGTTTTAATGACAATTTTTAACTAAGTGCTTTCATTCTGGAGAAAGAAAAGCAATGCTGAAGGCAAATACCTCCTTACTTGGAATTATTTTGACTTTTATTTAGTTCTGCCCCTGGGTGCACTTAGGAAGATATCAGAAGTGAAGAGCCAGACAGACCATAAATAGGAAGATGGATATTCCAGAATTATTCCAGACATGTGAAGTAAAACATGGAATTTTCTGTTACGATTTTCTGTTAGAGGCATTCTTATAAATGCCCTGTGTCAGTGACTGTTTTCTTATCATGTATCATCTGGAGATCATTAAATGTCCAGTTGTACTGCTTGGAAAATAAAGGCAACACTCAAGAATATCTAAACTTCCCCTTCCAGAGAGGAAGGGAACAAAGCTGCACAAAACTTGCAGAAATTAAATGGATTTTATATCAAGTCAGTCAGATCCTTTCAAGCAATCCCATGTACAGCAGACATTTTTACCCAGGTTTGGTAACCAGCCCCAGTGCCCATTCACAGCTGTAGGTAAACACTGCAGGCTGCTTTGAACTGATTATTTCAATGCAGACTCGTTTTAGCTTTTCATTGAGAAGACCTTGGCTGAGTCAGAAATGTGTACAACACTAGAAAATGCTTCTGAAAGAGAGAAAAGGAACCAGTGTTTTGTCTTGATATTAACTGCCTAGATTTAAAAAAAATTATGAACTATAAGGGGAAAGCAATCAAAAGTTGCCCAGCACCCAAAGACCTTCCTACTGGACTTCTCTTAAGACAAAAAATTTGCATCCACAGCTGATACCTGCTGTATTTACATCCTGTGATCTAGGGATCCAGTCTGCCTTCTCCTGCATTCTCTTTGTTTCTTTTTTCCTGAAATACAGTTCAGCCTCCAAAACTTCAGAGCTCTGTTACATTACACAATCAAATTATAAAACTCAGCTATTTTAAGCAAAAGGCACAAAACACAAGTGGTTCATCTTTCAGGGTTTGCTGTGAGCTGACAGCATTCTATCCAAAGGTGTTTATGAGACATGCCAGTGTGCACAGTTTTATACTTTAATGCAGGAATCCTTGAATTCTGTGTACTTCTGGCCATCATTTATTCAATCATTTTCCCATTTAAAGCAGTTGCCTGTCTCTCAATAAAAAGATAAAAGAAGACATTTCAAACCCAAGATCAAATAATTATGGCCCAAATTTTGTACATTTATAGCACTGAACTACCTTCTCCCCAGAGTGACACTGATGCCCACAAGAGAAGAATTTAGTGCTGGGTTTGCAATTATATTTACCATTAATTAGGGATTTACTATCACAAATATTTGTATTAAGTGAGAAAATGCTTCTTATTTGGGGAAATTTAATTAAATGTTGTTGGTGAAATGTTCTCTATCTAAAAAGAAAATGTTCTTTAAGAAAGCATAATTGGCACTGACTGTCTGCACATTTCAGGTTCTTCAATACAACATTCTTTGGGGTGTGATAAACTGATTCCAGCTGTATGAAAGGGCTTAAATAGCACTCCTGGCCACCTAACTAAGGATTCCAAACCTGGGCCAGCCTCTAAGATTCAAATGTTAAGGTCTGGAGCAAATTTAATTTTATTGCCTTTCTGCCATTGTACTTAAGGAAGCCTGAGATGCATCTTCTGACACAGACTTCTGCTCCCAAGTTGTTACCTTCCTGCTGGGTTCCCTGTTTGTATGCTGAAGGTGGTAGGAAAGGCTGGTGATCAGAGCAAACACCCAGGGAGGGGGAGGCACGAATTTCAGTCCTCCTCAAGCTGGATGAACTGGGGCTGATCACCCTCTTGTCAAGGGAACACCCAAACCCCTGGCATAGCACCTGTGCTCCCACAGTATCACTTTTCACTCCTCTTGATGGCTCTGTCCTCCCAGTTCTGAGGGTACATTTGAAGAATCAGAAAGCAAATGAACAAATGAAAACTAATGAAAACACAGAGGGAAACTCTGGATTTCAAGGTCTGATTCTTCAGAGGTTTATCTGGCTTTATCTTAAACTGAACTTAAAATTTCAGCAGCTGAAATTCAAAATAAAGTGTTGGAAACAGTCAGACATCAAGCTCTGTATCTAGAGCAAGAGATGCAGTGTCCATGGTTTTTGAAACACCAGGGACAAGGGGTCAAAATGGCCAAGCTTGAGAGCTGTGAGGTCTTACTGGGGATGGCAGGAGCAGCTCAAAGAAGGAGGTAGTGGGTGGTAGCTTAGATCCTTCCTGTTTACAGAAATTGTTACTGGAATATTTTTTTCAACTCAAAGACCTGACAAAAAAAAAGGAGATTTTTTTTTTTAAATATTAAATTAAAATTATTTGAGGACTATGGAAAATACCTCACAAGGCTTAAAGCACTCATTGTGGTTGCTGTATCAAAGAGGAGGCTGGAGGGTGACCTGACTGCAGAAATGTTCAGTACAACATTCCTTCTTCATCTTGCAGAAAAAAAAAATTAGTTGCAGCAGCTAGAAACTGAAGACAGATGTATTTAAATGAGAAATAAGGCATGCAATTATAAGAACAAAGATTATTAACCAACAGAACACATGACCATGGAAAATGGTATGTTCTCTCCCCATTTGTAGTGTCACAAGAGGGCTGGATGGCTTTTTTGAACATTATGTGTGGCAGAATATGAGTCCTACTGTGATCAAACACAAACTGCTGGGTGCACAGCAGAATGATGAGTCCTGTGGTTTGCAGAAGGTTGGATGGTACATCAGTAGCACCTATTGAACATCAATTCCTGCTAAGCATATATGTTTTAAGATGCATGTAAGGAGATTATTTGCAGTTTCCTCCTGAGCTAAGAGCACACAGCACTGTGCCCTGCTTGTGTGGTCAGGCTATGCCCATAGGGAAATCAGGGTGCAGTTGTGCTCACCCATCCCTTCCCCTGACAAGGAGCTGGGCTGCAGCCCAAGCAAATGCCAGCACCCAGCAGTGGTCAGGTTTAAACTACAAATGTCCCCCACACACCCCATCTGCCCCTAATCAGGACATGGACAATCCATCCTTGTAGGCACCTCTGGGACAGGCTGTCATGCAGCTACACCCTGGAACAAGTGGTTCAAGACTATTGCACATCCTCACAGTGACATCAACACTGGTGACACAAACAAAACAGAAAAGGAAGATCAGATCCCACCTGGGTGTCATCACAGCAGGAGCAGGACAGAGGAGCTGCTGAGGAGATGGTTAGCCATGGCTGTCATGTACTAAATGTAAGTTCTCCTTTGAGTATTCATAACATTTTCTTTGGTTCCTATGAACTAAAAGCAATTAGAACATGCAGCAGTTGTTAAAATATAATAGAAGCAATCCATATGGGATATGCTGCCTTCTACCAGTGGTTCTGCTGCTTCTTAGCAAGCAGGAAGAAATAACTCATCTTTATAATATTTATACCCCGTTTTACATTCTGTCTTAATGCAGGCTCCCAGAACCATAAAAAAATCCTCAGGCTCTCAAGACAAAACTCCATATCATTGCTCTAATTTGCCTTGTTGAGAAATATAATGATGTGTCAACACACTAAAAAAAACTTAATGCCTGCATTTTGAAAAAGAGAGCTACTTAATGTCACTATCCACAGGGTTTTATGAGTAGTTTGAAGAGACAACTTTGCATCTATGTTGGCAGCTGGTAGTTAAAGTTACATGCATGCTTAGTCTCAGGGGCACACTTTCATCCCACGCTGTACTAGATTCATGCAGGTAATACAGACAGTATGATGGAAATAATCTACAGCACATACAGCCAGTTTGCAAAGAAAAGAAGGTGTTTTCTCCTCCTTGCTCAGGAAAGAAACCAACACAACAAAAGAGCTGATGTTAGTGCCACCCTGTGCAGGCTGTGCCTTGCCAGGGGACTGTGCTGTGGTGGCTGCAGTGTCACTTCTCACCAGGGAAGGATGTCACTTCCATAGGGAGGATGGGAAGCTGTCAGCCCTTCAGCACACACACAGGGCTTCATCTCAGGCAGGGAAGAGCTACTGGCCACTTCTCCTATGTTGCAGGTGAAAACAGCTGAAAGTAGGTCACCAAGTAAATGAAAATGCTGTATGGTAAGGCTCGAGTAGCAGCTACTGTACAGGCTGCCCACAGTCTCAGCTGGGTCAGGCTCAAGGCAATGAGAGCACTATGGAAGCAAAAACACCTTCTTGGTGGGAAAAGAGGAATAGTAACCACTATGTCTAAATCTTTATAGATCCTTGAACTTTCAGAGTATGGTATTCTCCCAAGTGGGGCATGCAGAGAGTTTGATATGTTGATACCCATCAATTTGTAGTGAAACCAAGTGATCCAACATGTAGAAATCTCTTGCTGGATCTGAAGTTACCAGCCTGAGTCTCCACAGAAGGAAGCCACTCTAGTGAAGTGTTGCACAGTCTCACAGGTTTCTGTGCTCTGCATGACCTGTGACAGGACCTGAGGGAATGGCCTAAGACTGTGTCAAGGGAGGTGTAGACTGGACATCAGGAAAACGTTCTTCACCCATCATTGGGTAGTAGGGCACTGGAACAGGCTCCTCAGGGAAGTGGTGACAGCACCAAGCCCTACAGAGTTCAAGGAACATTTGGGCAGCACTTTCAGGTACATGGTGTGAGATGGGTGATCCTGTGCAGGGCCAGAAGTTGGACTTGGGAGATACTGATGGGTCCTGTCCAGCTCAGCATGTTCCATGATTCTGTGATTCTGCAAACTCAGAAATGGATATTTCACACTCCCTGCTCCAGTGGTCCTGCAGTTCATGGGGGCTGACAGCCACCAAGCCCCCACAACAGACTTTCTTCCAGAATGCCACCAGATGAGCCACAGCTGGAATTCTGCCTGCTCTGCCACTTCAGACTTGCACAGGTAAAAGCACAGCTGCTCTGCAGGTCTACAGACTTGCTCCTAGCCAATGCTTTCCAACTGCTCTTCTGAGAGGGAGATATTATTTTGGGGGTATATTACTCATTCTGCAGCAGAATAGAAAGGAGCTTTTCTCACAAAGACAGACCTCCTCACTAACTCAGCTCCCAGATACAGTTAGCTAAAATTTCCTGGTTCCAGTATAAGCTGAAATTGTCATGGTTGATGGATTACAGTTGTCATCTAATCTACTCTGGATTTTAGTAGTGAGGGTTTTTTTTTAAAAGTTCAACCAGTCCAGTATGCTGGAGAAATTAACCTGACAGAGATAAGTCCATGCTCAGCAGCCCCTCAGTTCTTAATCAGTGAAAGCAAAGCTCTCCTGGAACAATTCCATTTCCTTAAAATGTCTTTTGTCAATATTATTCTCCTGCCTTTCTATCCTCTAATCAATCAAACGGGTCCCCTGCCCTTGATGAGTGCTGTGTCCTTGGCTCAGGTGATGAGGCTCAGTGCCTTTCCTGTGACCCTCCCACCAAAGTGGATTCAAAAGCCAAACAGGCAGCCCCTCTGCTGGCTGTGCTTTGTGACACCTCTCATTTAATGACTAGACTCTCACACAAGGTCAGCCAAGCCATGTACTTGCATAAGCTCAAGAAGTTTGACTAGAGTCAAAGCTGTTCTCCAGTGCATGATCCATGGCTGTGCAAATTTCCTACAACAAGCTATTGCCCTTCTTTGTGGGAACTGTACTTATTTCTGGGGCTAGGGTTGTTGTTCTTTTTCCAGTCTAATGGCTAAGACTGCTTTTTGCCCTGGTGATAAACACACTGCAAATAGGAAATAGAAGCATTTGCCCTCTTGAGTCTGGAAAGAGAGGTCATATCAATTTGACAGGTTCTAACAAATAGCCTCAGAAAAGCTGCCAGGTGGAAATTAGTTTCCATTTCTACTGACCAGGGTGAATTTCAAAATGCTAAGCTCTTCATGGCAGCTTCCATACACTTACCTGTAGTTTGAGCCATTCAGTCCCCTCTGAGTATTGATTTTTTTCACCCTGAAATATTTCTGTTCTGTCATGTTATCCAGCAGCTGCTCCATACAAAGAGTTTTTATTCTTACTTAAAAACATCGAATTTCATAATAAGTTGCAGAGATATTATCAGAAATATAAACCAGAAGGAAGAACTTTGTATAATTGCAAATGTCTCCCTTGAGATTTTTCCCTATTTTCAGATTTCTTTTTCCTCCTTGCTCTTTCTAAGACAAGAGTTTCACATCTGGCCCTCAGCAAGTTTGTGGGCTGTGCTAGTACAATAAAGAATATTTTTTCCCCTCAAACTGTAGCAGGCAGGAAAGAAAACACTGTCAAGACCCCCCAAGGAGGTTTAAGTACCACTGTGGGTAATTTTGCCTGAAGAAATGTATTGAAAAGCAAAGTCAATGCCATTTTATTTGTTCATTGCTCATTTGAATAACATCAGCACAAACATCCCTCTTACATGAGCCTTTCTCTCCCTTCTGAGAGGTTGGGGGGGTCTGGGAGAGGCAGGAGGGAGCACTGTGCTGCTTTACACTGTGCAGCATTCAGGCACACCACGGGACCCTTCCCTCTCAGCACTGTATGCGGCAAAAATATCACTGTAATTATCACAGAGGGAACAAGAGAGAGCTGCCTTAGCCAGAGCTTGAAAACATGCACCCCCACCATGGGCTTGTGGGAATCTCACAGCACAAACAGCTCCAACAGGGCTTGTCAGTCCTGGTGAGAGTGAGCCACGTGGAGCCTTTCCCTGGAGAGATTGCTGGGACTGTGTGCAGCAGGAGAGCATTTTCTAGGCACACAGCTGGGCTGCCACAGCGTGCCTGATGCTTATGTCCACCAAAGGCTTTGCAGGTTGACACAAGAAGCAAATGGATTTGGGATTATTTCCCCTGTCTCTGCAGCCAGTATGTTCAGCTATGTCCCTGAAGTTTCACACCCATCTTTCCCATCAAATCCCATGGCACACAGCACATTTCTTTGTTCCTAGAAAGGTTGTTACTATGTGGGGGGCAAAACCTAATACATCTGCACTCATTCTTCACTGCTGCTAGCAGCAGCAATCATCTCCCACTGTTGCCTTTTCAATTATTCTCATCCTAGGTGCAAAAGGAATCCAATCCTCCAAGACAGCAAAAGTGTCCCTAAAGAGTTTGAGTGCTTCCATTACTCATCCAACTGATCTAGAAAGATATTTTTTATATTTATTAAACAGAAAAAGCCACTTAGTGTCATTCAGCTGTGAGGATTCTCTTTGCTACTTGTTTAAATTTCTTGTTCAAACAAGAACTTTCTCCCTTATAGCCCTTGTAACAATGGCTGGTCTGCTACCTTACGTTTTGCTTTTGTTTTGTCTAAATCATCATCATCATCCCTCAGCATAATAATTGTGAGATCAATAATGCCATAGAAGCCAGCAATGGGTAATGTTCATACTCTTAAATGTCTCTTAAATGCTCTTAAGTTACATCTACACCAGTGCTGCAGCCCAGATCAAGAAGGCACATTGCAACCACACACTTTTTCTGCACATCATAAAGTGTGTCTCAGGGGATACAAGCTGGGTCCTTTCAAATAAAGGTTAGTAGAGGGCTGTGCCTGTCCCTCCCCACCACTGTCAGCACCAAAAGGACCAACACTGAAAGCAACACTGGTGTCCATAAATGTCCTTAGCCTGCTGAGAGGAGCAAGGAATTGGGACCAGAATTGTATTTCTGCCCCACAGTTCCTGGGATCAGTGTACTCCAGTAACCATAGGGAGGGATAGGACTATCCTTTGTCCTTTACATGGCCACAGTAGGGACAGGTCTCTAAAGCTACTAACCTGTCCAAACTGCTGTGTCTGTATTAGGAGAGACAAATCCCACCTTCTCTCTCTGTCCTTGGATTGCAGGAACAGACTAGCCCAATACAGACATCTAGAACAGATATCAGATAATTTCTGTCTTTCGTGGCCAGGCACAGGCAAAGACCAGAGGACCACTTGACTTTAAGAGTCAGACATACCTGTGAAAAACATGTTTCTCTGGAAAAGGCACAGGAACAACCTCAGCCAGGGAACTGGTGCACAGGAGGCTTCTGGCAGGAACAGGCTTCAAGACAATCCAGAGAAGTTCTGTTGAGTGGAAAGGGCAGATTGATTCAGCAGTCTCGAAAAGTGTGTGTTTCCTGGTGAATGTAAGTTAGCACTGAAGCTGTGAGCTGGGCTCTGTCTGCCTCAAGTCATTAAATGAAATAGGCTTGGTTTTTAAAACAGCTGTTTAGTGCAGCATAAACCTTGGGCTGCTGGGCAGGATGGCTCTTTGTGTTATTTGAGTCTCTCAGTCAGACAGAGGTACATCCTGGGAAAGCTCCCTCATTGTTCTGTATTCCTTAGGATGACATGTTTAAATAGCAGAAAATGAAGTGGGCTTCATTTAAAGAAAGCTGTGAGCATCTGCCACAAATCCTCCCAGCAATGCAGCACCACTCAGAAATGGAAAATTTACCCCTGAATGCAATTTTTTCCACTTTCCAATTATTTTCCTTTCAGATGGGTCACTGCTGGTCTGTGCTCACCTGTCCCTCTGCAGATGGCACCCACAAGGTGTCCCAGGCTTCCCCCCCTGAATGAAGGACCATGCTGAGACAGTCTGGGGCAGCTGGAGGGGCTGCCACCAGCCAGGCTGCCTGCACAGGGACAGGGCAGAGCATCTCTGCTGCCATGGAGAGCTGTGACACAGCTGAATGTATCACACAGCCACTTATTTTTCACCTGGTGCAAAAGGCTGTCACAGACTCGTCTCAAGGTCACTGGTGTCCCACTCCACCTGATGCTTCTTATCACAGGAGAGAGCTGAGGAATTCTGCTGTGATTAATAACCTTATCTATCCCCTTGAGCTTATTTTTTCCCTCCATTTTTAATTTTATGTTCTGCTTACCAGCTGCTCTTGCTCATTAAAAAAACAAACCCTCTCTAGCTCTCATTAGCACCATATGTCTGCTGGTTATTTGAGAAATGAACGCAAAATATATTTAAAGGATTAGTCAAACCATGATAGGCAAAAAGATTGAAAGGGGAAAAGCTAAGGAGATGCCATGAGACTCTGTCCTCCTGCTGCTACCCTTGCTGTCCCCAGCTAAACCCAATACAACATCCCATCACAAGCCTCCCTCCCTGCTCCACCAGTGCCTCCACAGCCACAGTGAAATTACAGCCGTGTCTCTGGCTCTCATTTAATCCCCAGCAGAGGTTTTATTTCTCCTTCTTCAGGGAAGTTACCAGTGGACCAAAACTGGTTTTCAAATGGGAGCCAATAACTAGTGCTCATTTGAGACAGTTTCTTAAATACTTGCAAAATTTCTCAGGGCTGCTCTGAAGCATTTGGAAACCTGTGCAGCATAAAGCACAGGTGGCTGCTGTTCTCTGCTTCCCCCTGGCAGCCCTCAGCATGTGCTGTCTGAAGCACTCTTCTTCTGAAACCTCTCTATCATTCCACAACCAAACATATTTTTTTAATTTAAACTGTGAACACAGATAACCACTTTTCTTTGAGACATAATAAGGCAAAAAGTCTAACCTATATCTCTCTCTCCAAGAGCTTCTGTCACACAACAAATCCTGTTCCAGTATTTATAAATTCAGTCTGCATCCTGATACCCTGATATCCTGATACCCTGGTAAGGAAGGATATAAGCAGCTGAGAATTTGGCTTGTCTTAACGCCTCTGCACTTCTTCTGAGAGTGTGACATCTCATCTGATGTGCATTACCTCCAGCAACACACGATCCCTTGGCAAAATGAACGTGTCCAGATTTCTTAGACAATCTATTACCATCAGAGCCAGAAGCAGCAGAGCTGCTGAGTGACAGCACTGGCATTGAAATTCATTGTTTAATGCAGACCTGCAAATGGCTGCACTGACAGGCATGGAAATCTGCATGTTTACATATAGATTCATAGAAAAATTTGCACATGCCAAACTATATATTTCCTCCGGCAATTTAATCTGTAATATGAAAAGCATTATCAATGAGGACCCTTTGGGTTTTTGCTTATTGTTTTTTTTCCATAGGAAAAAAAATAGCAAGAGATTAATAGCCTGAGAAGAGACTTCCTGCCCAGAGGATACAGGGAACAGTAATGGCTCTAACTGGATCTTCTGCAACAGAAAACCTTGTTTAGAGTAATAACAAAAACTTGCAGTTTCTCCTAAGAGGCTGAGCCTTTGCTGAAGGTGGGTTATTTTCATTTTTCCCCAAAGCACACCTGGAAAAAACTGAAGCATATGAATCACTAAAGATAATGCATTAAAATGTTGAAAAGGAAGGAAAAAATCCAATTCTTCTGATCACTCAGTCAGCGTGCTGCTCAGAGGACTTCTTACAATCCATTACAGGAAATTTCTGTGGTAGATGGATGGTAATAATTTAGGGGACTGGACAAAAGCAGTATGGTAGAAATAGCTCGCAGTGGGTGCTGCATGATTAATACGATGTTCATACTGGCCATGGGGGAAATTGTAATATCTGGGCTTAATGGTTTATAGCATCAAATCTTCCTAAGGTTCACATTAAAAAAATTTAATAGCTGGCTTGATTGATGTGAGGGAAAACTCCAAGTGCAATTTAATTATATTCAAACTATTTCAGACCGTGTATTTAATTTCTTAGATGTATGATTTTTCCTTTTATTGTTCCTACTACTCTCAGCAAGGTTTCACTAACTCTGCTTCAGCCCAAGAGTGGAGACCTCTGACTTCTGCAGCTGACAGTGGGTGCCAGACCCATGCAAATATGCAGCTGCACCCAGGCTCCTCTTGGCACTGCACCAGGGCCAGGTTTGCCTGGAGTGGGTCCAGGGGGCAAGAAGCACCCAGGACTGTGCTGCACATCCAGTCACCCAGCCCTGCTCTGAATTCCTACTGATCCTGGGGCTCTCTGCATCCTGGGGAGCCAGGCTCACCAGTCTGCAAGCCAGCATCACCCATGGCTCCAGTAGAGCTCTGAGGGTGCTCTGGGCTAACTATGAATTCCATCTTGGGCAGAAGGGCCATGTATACTTTACCTTATTACTCCTCTTGATAAAAGGGTTGCTGCTTGCAAGAGCAAAAGCAACACTATGTGGTGATGGTTGCTAGTTTTTTTAAATAAGTGTATGTGGGGATTGAATTTTAGAGATTGTAATTTGATCTGTTTTGGGAAAGCTGATAGTTTGAAGAATGTGTTGAATAACTGCAGCATCAAGAACAGAAGCAGTTGACTTATGGCTCTCACTTAGTACCAAGAGATCTGTCTGCACTCTCTGTTGCTCTCAAAAGTGCATCTGTTGGTTCCTCCACTGGCAAACTATGATGGGAAAGAGAGTACACTTTCAGTTTTTCGTTTCTCAAATCAGAATTTCAGGTCCAGATTCTCAAGGGTGTCTAAGAATGACTAACATTCTGGATCACAGGGGACAAGGAGTCTGTGTTTTAGCATTTTATGACCAGTCTAAGTTTCTGAGCAGTTGTCAATTAAGTGTCATCTCCCCTTCCCTTCCCTTCCCTTCCCTTCCCTTCCCTTCCCTTCCCTTCCCTTCCCTTCCCTTCCCTTCCCTTCCCTTCCCTTCCCTTCCCTTCCCTTCCCTTCCCTTCCCTTCCCTTCCCTTCCCTTCCCTTCCCTTCCCTTCCCTTCCCTTCCCTTCCCTTCCCTTCCCTTCCCTTCCCTTCCCTTCCCTTCCCTTCCCTTCCCTTCCCTTCCCTTCCCTTCCCTTCCCTTCCCTTCCCTTCCCTTCCCTTCCCTTCCCTTCCCTTCCCTTCCGTACGGCTATTCTTCCCTTCCCTTCCCTTCCCTTCCCTTCCCTTCCCTTCCCTTCCCTTCCCTTCCCTTCCCTATACAGAGCTTTTGACACAACTATTTTACTCTCCCAGAGGAATAAAAACCTGCACTGTGGTGCATTTCCAGACATCACGTCTTAGAGAAATTTTTTCTTTTCCCATCTTTGAAAAATGAAAGGCACTTGGGATGAAATTGGCAATGAAAGGCACTGAGTGTACCAAACAAGTATAAATCTGATATTAGAACAAAGATTAAATACCACTATTACCATGTGTCAACAGATTTAAAGGAGTTTGTAAATTAAGCTGGTGTAGCTGTAATTATGGAAGGAACTGTTCTGCCTTTTTAAAATGCTTTTTCAAATTGACATGAACCCTTTCAAAAATAATATTATTGAACACAAATAATGCAACTTCCAGGGGTTGCTGTGCTCAGAGGAGATTTGGGTTCTTTTGTAAAAAGCTGCTTCTCAGGAGGCAAGGGTGAGGACTTAGCATGGATTTTTGCTGAGATTGTTGCATGCATCCAGGCCAGACTGCAAGATGCTGTTATGATTCCATTTGTAGGACACTGATGGGAAGAGGGCATTAGCATGTGAAACCATTCCTTTGCAATGTAAACAAAGAGCAGAGTGCCTCTTGGTATCCATACTAATAGACCAGCATAACACTGGCAGTTTATTTTCTGAACTGGCTGGCCAGCAAAAATGCTTCTATTCTTTTCTTTTAAAAACAGACAAAAATTGCTTTTCTTGAGAGAAACTCTGACCACTTCAAAAGGGTTTGTTCATTGTGGTCCAGCACATTTTACTGTTTCTTTCTTATGCTAAAATTACTACATTTATCTTCTTAGTGTGAAAATTAGACAAGCACCAAATCAATGCACAGATGTGTGTTTTTGCACTGTTTATTTAATCCCTTACCTGGATTTGGTGTTGCAGGGGAACCTGTGGCAAAAAGCTGAAACCACTTCATTCTGCTAGGGTACAGGTTAATGCTGGGGTGACTCTGAGAATGCAAATGTAAGGTCTCAGATTCTCCTGTGTGGTTCCTGTAAATCCCTGATGACCTTCCTTGCAATGCACAGGGGAGGACGTGCCTTGTCTTTATGCAGCAGAGATCTCAGCACAGTCTCTGGTCAGGGACAGCAGGAGACTGATTTCAGCCTGCCTCTGATTAGGCTGCCCTATTTTCTGCACCTCCCACTCAAAGCCTTGGTATTTCTTGTAAAAGTCTTACTTGGCACAAAATGGTTAATTTTAAAGGAAAATGGCACCTCTGGCAGCAAATCATCCTTCTGGAAAACTGACCAGTCTATCTATTGATACCTTAGTGGTACTAATTTAATTTAATAGGTAGATTTTGCATTTCTGTAGCTCCCATGAGTGTCAAGCAGTGACAGGCAGTACACCCAACCAGCCTTTTTGTATGTGCCTCTGCTTGATGCATGTGTTTAAACTGGGGATTTCCAACACAACAATTGGTGATTGCAGCAAGATAAAATGAGATCCCACTCCTTTTGCTCACTGATCCAGAGAGTTTAAGTCCTTTTGGGAGCAGTGGGTTCCCTCACCTCACCAGAGATGTCACAGCTGCTACAGGATATTCTTGTTCTCCTCCTCAAGCCTGGCAATCTGTGTTAGCCAGTCTTCCAGAGAAGTGTCCTGCTGATGTTGGGAGTCTCCCAGAGGTGGAGACCCTGCTCTTTCCCTGTTTGCCTGCTCTAATAGCTATCCATGTCAAGTTCATATCAGCACCTTATATTTTCCTACTCAAATTTTCCATCTTGAGCATCCAGCTTCTGTAACTCATCATGCCTTCCTCTGCCCTGAGCTTAATGAGCACTAACTGATATTTTCTTCCTATCAAAGTTTTCCAGGTCACAATCAAACAATGACTCAGTTTTATTTCCAGCAGTCTGAACATCCCAAAACTTTTGAAGCTCACATATTTCAGCATTTCTTCTATAAATTACTTTTTTTTTTTTTTTGTGCCTTCTGTGTTTTCAGGAACCTTTCTACATCCTTTATAAAGCCCATGCTTTAGGCTGCAGCATGCCCCTCCCCAAAAGCACCTTCAGAGACTAAAAGAACAGCAGAAGATCCTGGCTCAGATGACTTCCACCCTCATAGTGAAAAATTTCTTCCTAACATCTAATCTAAATCTACCCTCTTTCACTTTAAATCCATTGCTTACTGTCCTCTCACTGCATGCCCTTGTAAAAAGTTCCTTTCCAGCTTCCTTGTAAGATTTTGCTATATTTGTGCAGTTATGTTCTTTGAGCCAAATATTTAACTTAAGTGCAATTGTTTACTAAGATAAATTAAAGTTTCATCTGGTAAAGGACAGATATTCCTACATGCTATTACAATCCTGGATGGGATAATGTTTGGTAAAACACCAGCAACTGAGGAGCAGGGCTGTGAAACACAGAGTATTACCAAATGTTTTGATTGCTCCACATCTTCATCTCTGAAGAAGGAAAGGTGAAGCATGGAAAGAGTACCCAGTGTACAGGTAAGTGACAGTGCATTTTGCAGAGCTGGGCATAGAGCATAGTTTATAACATCCTTCCCTGGTGCTTTTCAGGCCCCATCACGTCCAAATTATGTATTTCCATGAAATTTGCATTCCTTCAACCTTTTTTTTTCTTAAAGGCCTATTTCACATCAGCATCCTTCTGCAGAAGAGCTCTGTATTGATAGACAGCAAAAGCAATAGCAGTACATGATCAGTCACCTGCTGAACATACAGATAGTGTGGCAGTATATACTATAATATAAAATATTGAGGAGAAATTGCTGCAGCACTTCCCTAGGTGTTGTCCAGCTGGTGAGCCCAGCAGGATTGCTGCTTGCAGGGGTGTTGCACTTTGTGCATTGTCAGTGACTCGTGCTGTCAGCTAAAACAAAGCAAACCACTCCAAGACAGGTCAGGGATTTTGAAGAACACTGTTTGCACACTGTGTTTGCACATCCTCTTTCATGATCCCCCAGCCCCAGCTGGAAGCACAGCAGAGTGGGATCTCACTCTGGGCTGGGAAGTTTGATGTTTGCTGCTTTTCTTCTCTCGACTTAACAGCCAGAGTTAGCACATTGATGAGGCAGCTCACAGGTCACCACTGTGCTCTGTAGTCAGAGTTGCTGCTGACAAATGAATCAGCTCACAGGGGGACAGCTGTTGCCATGGGGGATCCAGTGCTCCTCTCCTCAAAATGCCACTTCCTGGGGCTGAAAGCAACAGCCTGGCACAGTCAAGAGGTCACAGAGATGCTCCTGCAGGTAAGGCAGAATTTCAGGTTTCTTGCCATTCCCAGCAACCCATCCTCCTCCTTCCCTGCAGCAGCATGCAGGAGGAGACTTCTGCCTTTGGAGACCTTCTGCTTCTGCTGTACCTTGGTGAGTTCAGATGAATCTTATGTCCTCAGCACTCCACACAGTGACTAATGTTAGCACACAGCCAGCATCTGCATGATTCAGGGCTCTGAGAGACAGAGTGAAGTGGGGGCAGGGTGAATGAGCACATGGATGGCATATCTCAAACTCCAGTGATGGGCAAATGATTCCTTTTCTGGGAGTGCTTAAAAGGACTGGGAATACACCAACCAGTACTGCTTTTGAAGATTGCCTGGAGGTGATTCTCGGGGTCCACAAGAGAAAAATGCTCTAGGAAAGCACTTGGCACCCTCATGGAGATTGGCAGAAAGAGCTCATGGAACCTCCTCAATAGAAGTCCAGAAAAAGTATCCAGGCTTTAAAGCATAATACCAAAATCAAGATCCAACCCAAAGCTGGTCCTTGGCTCACAGGCATTCAGCCAAGAGGTACTTGGTGGAAAATCAAAACTTGGTCATAAAAGCAATATTCACTTCAGACTGGTCATAGTAAATAGTCATCTAAGCTGCTATGTAGCTCTAAACATCTCTCTCCCAACATGCTGGATTCCTAGGGGCCCTTTGTCCTTTAATCTAAGCAGAAAATTGATTTCTTTGTGGTTAATGTTGCTGCAAAGAAGGAAAGTAAGCATCCTTAACACTCTGGAAGTTCTTGCTATGTCAGGTGTGCCCCAGCATGTCTAGAGGCTTGCAGGAAGCTGAAAAGTGCTGCAGGCAATGGCTGGTCAGAGGGACAGCAAACTTCCCTTCTGAGGTGGATCAAATTTTCATTTGCTGTTCCACTCTTTTCATATCTGAAAAATCTGACTAGGACTCCTCACCAGATCTGGAATGTGTCTGCAGTCCTGTGTCTTGGGAGAGCTGGTGGCATTGTCTCACCTCAGTTGCAATTAAGTGTCATCCAGCTTTGGCCATTTGGATCAGCCAAAGGATGAGATCTGAATTGCAGTTTATCTGATTAATAGCTTTGTCTTCATAGGTACCTCTGAAACTTGAAAGGGAGACACTGTCATTTGCATGCCTCTGGTCTTCAGTAAGGACTTACCTTCTGCTTGTGGAGTTTTGTGAAGTTTTTTCCTTTCTCTAACACTCTCAGGAGGTGGCATGCACTTGCAGTAATGCTAGAGAAGCACTTTCTGCTGAGCTCTCTGTTCCTTGATTAATTGGGGTACATATCCTACATGACAGAGGCTCCTCTTATTTAATGGTCTCTAGCAGAAACTGGGGGAAAGGCTCATAAGAACAGGTCTCTGAGACCCATTTTTCATCAGACACATCACAAAGCCATCAAAATCCATGGCTGTGTCCTGCATTTGCCTGCATGCAGAGGTGATGCTGCCAGGCAGTGCCACCCCTAGCTGGTGCTTCCATCCCAGCACAGCAGAGAGCCTGGCTCTCCATATCACCACCATTTGATGCAGCTCCTGCAGCATCACTATCAGTGCTGAAATCAAGGACACAGCTTCCAGTGAATGGAAACAGGACACTTGTCATGTTGTCATATGAAATAGGCTCTAATTGAATTACATCATTGTATTACTGTTCTTTATTCATCTCCTGAAGCTTAGTCCCTCAAAGGACAATTACAATGCAGAGTGCATGCTATAAATATCTATGCAAAAAGACCACAAGTCTCCTTGGGAAGAGGAGTTTAAACTATAATTGCCTATTCACTCCTGGTTTTCCTGCAGCTTTTATGCCATAATTTCTTCCACTGATTTTTTGGACACCATCAAAGACATTGCCTCCCTGCCCACCATTGCCTCTCCATCTTTTTCCTGTATTGATTGAATCCAGGCTATTTGAGCTCAGGATGGTTTCTCACAGTGGGAGCACACATGACACAGCTAGCAGTGCTACCTGCAGCTGCCTTCTGATACCTGCAGCTCAGGAACATGCTCCCAGATTAGCTTCTTCACAGGAAAGCCAGTGCAAAGGAGCAGAGCCAGAGCAGCAGGAAGCTCGTTGGAAGTGACAAACACCACTTCAGAGGCTCACACTGCTCCAGAGTATGGATCAGGCTCAACCAGCTCAAACTCCTACCCCAGTACAACCGCTGGTCTCACCTACTGAGGTCCTGCACAGGTGTTAAAGGAACCTTTCTCCTGCTGCAATAGCTCACAAGCATCCAGAGTGTCCCACCACAGGAGTCCCCATCCTCTACTTGTTCAGGAATTGCTCTTTGCCATCCCTCCTTCCATGCAGCACAGGGCTTGGGGGGGTCTTGCCTCAAGGGACAGTTTCCCTTCACCCTACCTGATAGTGGGTTCAGCTCCTTCATCAGTCCCTTCACCTGGAGGTTCAGTATTTTGAATGGAGCTTAACTCTGGCAGAGACATGTAGATCATGCCTGTAGAGTTCCCAACCAGCTCCAAGGGTACCCTGGCCTTGCCAGAGCAAATATACATCAACTGCCAATCTGCCTGGGACTTTCTGACATTAAGCTATCTTGAACCAGAGTTGAAATTAATTGGCTTTTTAAAAACCCCCAAAGTTTAAGGAAGTAACTCCTATCCTTGGAGGTAAGTATGGGGACATGAAACAATAGCTCATCACAGCTGTTTCTCAGTCTGTTTTAGCCTCAAGACAGTGTTTGTGTCCTCTCTCAAGCCCCACTCACTCCCCTTATGCAGAGCCCTCCTGAGCTGGGTGTCACCCCAGGATGAAAGAGGACAGCTCTAACAAGAGCTGCTCACCCCCCTCCTTCTCTCCCCATGCCAGGAGCATGGAAGGGACAGCCCTCCTCCCTCCCTGTCTGCTCTGCCCCAAGGAAAGCATGCAGGGAACTGGGGAGGGATTTTGCCCCATGGAAGCAGAGAGTCCCCAGAGCAGCTGCCACTCCTCAGGTCTCTACCAGCCAGCCCAGCTGGGAAGGCTGAGCTCAGTCACAGGGATGTAATGAGAGCTGACAACTGTTCTGTGCTCCCACATGAAGTGGAGATGATGCAGAGTCTGGGAGTTCTGTGTCCAGGCTGGCTCCTGGCTGGGGACAAGGCCATCTGCTTTGCAGAAGGGACTGTCACAGACAGCCCCCAGTGTCTGGGGGCTGTGACCCAGCCATCAGTGCCATTAATACCCACTGGTCATCCACTGCCAGCAGCCCTGAATCAGCTCCTTGGGAGATTTTTCTTGCTCTGCCTGGAATGATAACCTAACTCCAAGCTGAAAGAACTGCATTTTACCCTTTAAACAGAGAACAAACAGGGTTGGGTTATTCCTGAACATCAGACCTTTTTCAAACAGAAGCAGAAGACAAGGACATTGTCACTGATGGACTATAAATTACAGGGGTGTCCATATTCACTCAGGTAAGTTCCACCTGAGGGCACTGCAGTTCATATATCTGTCATTCATAATAAATAATTCTAGCAGCAAATTCAGCCCAACACCTGCTTCTGTTTAATTTTAAGTGTTGAAAGTGACAAAACTATTCATGCACCTGCATTAAACTTATGTTCAGCTGCTTAAACAAATTGCAGCAGCATTATATATTTAAACTTTAGCAAAAAAAAGAACTTTATACAGTGTTAATTAGATGAATCATTATAGTTTTGTCTGGATTTTATTTCAACTCGCTCTGCTCACGTTCTTGAAGACACTAAAAGAGTAGGCAGGGTTAAACACAGATCTGTGAGAACTCATCCTCCTAGTGAGTTCACAGAATCATTAAGGTTGGAAAAACCTCCAAGATCATCAAGTCCAACCACTGACCAAACACCATCATCCAAGTAACCACAGCACTTAGTGCCACACCCAGACATTTATTGAACACTTCCAGGGATGGTGACTCCCCCACCTCCCTGGGCAGCCTGTTCCAGTACCTCACCACCCTCTGGAAAAAATTATTCCTGATGCTCAACCTGAACATTCCCTGGCACAACCTGAGGACATTTCTTCTTGTCCTGTCCCTGGTTGCCTGGGAGAAATGACTGATCCCTGTTTAGCTAAAACATCCCTTCCCTTCAGAGAGCAATAAGGTCCCTCCTGAGCCTCCTTTACCCCAAGATAATGGAAATGAATAGGGTCCTAAGCTGCTAAAAGAAATGAGGTGAAACTGCAAAAGAGGAAACAGACTTCCAGGGGGAAATCCTTCTGCCTAGAGAATCCCTGTTACATGCTGGTAGTCCCAGCTATTAAGGAGAACATTTAAAACCCATCATGAAGAACACTTGAAAATGCACAACATAAAGCAATATAGGCCTGGGGAAGAGATCATCAGCATAATTATTGTTTCTGTTCCTGTGGGTTTTGCACTCACTGACATGCTTTGGGAACACAATTAAGGTCTTTTCACCAATAGCTCATACAGCTCTGTAAGGTTTCTCTAGAGCTTTTTAAAACTGAGCTTGCAGGGAAAAGGGATTCCAGAAAATGTCTGAATGCTGTGAGGCAATTCTGCTGTGTGGGATTTAAACTTATTTTGCCCCATGTGAGAAACTTGACTGGGTGACAACTGTGGCATTCTTTTTGTCAGCATAAAAAAATGGTTTGACTATTCACTGTGTATTTTCCAGGTCTGTGAAAGCTTTTGGGGATTATGCTGGAAGAAAGATCTAGTTATGTTTCTATGGGAACCATAACACTTATATAAAAGCCTGCTTAACAAGCAAGAGTGTGGCACTGTATCTCATTCAAGGTGAGCCACCTCTGAGATAACTCATTGATAAACTTCCTGCTGGGTTTTAAAGTCTGGGAGGACACCAGTGGGTTTCTTACACCTCTAATAGGAGTGAGACTCAGCAGGTACTGCTGATAACTACTTAGCACCGTGGCATGGGTGCTATAATCTCACATGGAAAGTCACAGTCATTTGGTTGGACTTCAGAGGAAATTTTTCATCAGGTTTTTTATACAGTAATGATTCCCAAGTTTATGTCTTTCTTACTCATCCCCTGCTTCAGAGATGTGCAACTTCACTACCTCCAGCATAACCCAGAGGAGAAACACAGTTAATGTTTTTTTCCATAAAACACTGATGTGTTCCCAGATATTTGTTTGAAAAAACCTAGACATAGAAGTGATATTTTCTTCATTTAAGTACTACCTTTCCTGAGATGAACATCTCCTTTAAAATTAGAAAAGCTTTTTCCCCTAGACACTGCTCTTCCCAGCAAGCACACAGAAGCTGCTGTCACAGTGAAGTACCAACACCGTGGCTAGCAGGAGACAGAATTTATTTTTGTCTTTTCTCCTCAGAAAAGAACATGTTCAAATCAGATTTTAGAATCTAGTTCATGTTTTCAACTGACAGCACTTCTAGCCATGTTGTGGATTCTGTAGCAATACTAGAATTACTAAAGGTGGTCTCATTTGATAAGTGGCAAAAGCTGAGACAGAAAGTTGCTTTCAAAATTACTTCTGGTTATCTCACCACTAAAAGTTCACTGACATAAAAAAAACTGCTGGTGCAAGGATTGAAGGCTATTCTTGACACAACATCAGATTGAGGAATTAATTTTTTAACCTACTTCTACTACTTTCAAAAGTGAAATTGGTTAATTTATTTTTGAATGCATGAAGAGACTCCTTTAGGGTAAGAGTGGCCCTTTCTGGATTTAACAAAGCCAGCTATGTAGAGTTCTGTCCATGGACTGCTAAGTCATTCACAGACAGCTGCAGAATGCTTCCCTGAGAAAGGAAGAGCAGAAACACAAAGGGAGTGTCTCAGGCCTGTTCAGGGCCAGATCCTGAAATGACTCACACAGTAACCTGACTTCTCATTCTGTCCTGCTCCCTCTGAAAATGTTCTTTTTCACAAACCAGGTTGATAAACTCCTGCACGTGTTCTTGCAGCACTGCCGCTTTTTCCTTTTCTACACAGCACTGAGGAGGTCACTGGTGTCCATTTTGCTGCTTTATGCTCATTAAGAAATGCTCCAAACTACCACTGCCCCATTGCTACTGCTGGGCTGGCATTGAGTGATCAAAAATAAATCTGTGTTGGGGGTTTCAGAAGCTCCTCTCTGTTGGAGGGGCCCAGCTGCTCGTGGAGCCAAATGTCACCCAGCTGCCAAAGCCACCAAGCCTTGGCAAGCAGCACAGGGACAGTCTGTGTTGGAAGGGGCTATGAGGGGACTGATGTCTACCAAGCTTTGCTCCAGTAGAACATGGAAAGCTCAGGAAACGTGCAAAAGTCTCTGAGAAAGATTCTGCTTTATCTGCCCTAGAGCAATATTTCTTCTACACATCTGATGTTGCTGCCTTGCTGCTAATCGTGTTTATGCATTGGCAGACAGCTCATTTGTTCCCCCCAGCTTCCACTGAGCCAGCTACTCCTTCTTCCTGCCAGGACAGCAGCTTCTAACATTATTTCTGGAGGCTGCACTGCCTTGGGTAGGCTCCCTTTCTGCAGAGATGAAGACACAGCAGGCAGGCACAAACCACACAACAACTCCTCAAACAAAAAGTGTTTGAGCACAATACTGTAAATACTCAGTCTTGTGGGACAAAGGCATGCCCACAGGCTCAGTGTTGTGGGGGAGCATGGAAGCCAGAATTCAATCCTTCATGAATCACCTCTCCAGAGTCCTGATGTTTTTCTTTTCATGACCCGTAGGTTAATGTTCTCTGCTTCTCACATTCTGTAACAACATTTCCAGATAATGATACTCAGAAAATTCAAAATCAGATGGTTTTAGCTGTTTTTCCATTGGCAATCACACTAGTTAATTCGGGTTGGTTTCATGGGGTTGGAAAACTTGTTAACTGTGACAGGTTGAGCATGAACTGCATGGTGCACTCATCATGTATAGTATTATCAATGAGATATAGCTAAAGCATCCTCTGGTGTTTCCTCTGCAGCTCACAAAACTAACAACTTAAGCTTCAGAGCACTTTTGATGGATGGAATATGGAATATTTTGATGGATGTTCCTGTGCAACAGGAACAATATGGCCACAAAGGCTAGGATTTCTAGGGTTTCATCTTTCTCAGAGGCAGGCTCAAAGCTCGGTTCACTGGAGCACTGCTAACAGCAGATCTGGTCTTGGTCTGATTCAGCCTTATTGAATAGAATTGGCTTTTAAAAATCACTTCAGGAAAGCTCCAGGGCTTCTGCTTCTGCCAGCTCCCTGGGAGCTGTGCCACGTGTGCATGGATCAGTGGAAAACTCCTCCTTGCCTTCCCCAAGGCTGCTCATGCCCCAGATCCAAAATTGCCACGTTATCACTAGATTCAGGGATAATTCGTGCTTGGTCCTTGGTGTTGCCCACCAGTCCCACCAACATTCCACAGGAGCTGTGTGTAAGTTCTTTGGTGACATATTCCTGACTCATAGATGTGCCAGAGACACACACAGACACTTTTTAAGTCATGCAGATGTAGCTACTCACACAGTCCAGCTATGCACATTTTCAGCCACACCAGCTCCAGCACACTTAGATTATGGTTTCACACCTTCATTTCTGTTATAAGAGTGATTTACTTCACTCTGAGTGAAGTAAATGCCTGAGACCAAACTTTCTAGTTTCTGTATGACCCATGTATTGCAAGTGGACCATCAGAGGACACCCAGTTGATCCATCAATATTCAGATGATAAAAAAATAACCATTGGATTTTTAAGTTGCTGATAAGTACATGAGAAAGTATGTGAGGAGGAGATGTTATTCTGTTTTCCAAACATTTCTTGGAACAGCTCTCATTTGGAGAGTCTATTCACACTCAGTTGGGAAGCTGTGTCACACCTGGCACAACAGGAAAGCATAGAAGGTCAGTTTTGCTGGCACTGTGAATAATTCTTCCCACAGTGAAACCTCAAAATGTAACTGAATCATTGGTTTGCAGAGAAAGAGCAGATGTTCAGAGACTTCCAGCCTGCATTACCCTCTGGAGAAGGAATGTGCAATGTGAAGCTCAAGTTTTCCATCATGCACATTTACATGTGCATACACATAAATAACAAAACAGGTACTGATTCTTGAACAAATCATTTAGAAGAAATGCCATTTGTCCTTTCAAGCACTTCAGCTGACTAGCATTGGTCATTCCAAAAATTAACTCACTCAGAAAACTTCTCTGTATGGAGAGGATGAACTATGAACTACCTGACCTTTGTTCCCACACATAGCTGGCTGCACACACAACTTAGGTTCACTCAGTATATCTTTCAAAAAAACACAACTTACATGCTAAAACAAAAGCATTTAAAATGTCCTGTTGTGAGATTTGCTGCTGACACTGATCACACAGTGCTATAGCATTCATACTTGATGGTTTTTGCTTGTCCAACATGCTCTGGTGGAAGCTGACCAGGAGTTGGCCCTCTAAGTTTTCTGTGAAGTGCATGGAGCTGCCTCAGCAAGGGGATTCCCCAGGCTTTGGAACAGGGTGCAGATAATCATGTCACCATGATTCCTGCTCACTTTCATCAAATTAAGCCTGTTTTGCTTAGATCAGTGCAGCTATTTTTACTTTTATGTCCTCAAATGTTGCCTCACTAATTATACTGGATGTCAGTTTGCAAGCTGAAATTATTCCTGTTTCACAGGAAAATGAAAGCTGAGCAACTAGATGCAAACTAAAATTTGTCCTCTTGTGGGGCTTGAAAACAGTCATTTTGGAAGTTAAGATTTGGTGTGGACACTGCTAACTTCAGTGAACTGTGACAGCATCAGAATTTATTTGTAGTTAATTTGGTTCACCTTGTTAAAAAAAGGTTGTGATTTTGGGGTTGTTTTTGTTGGGTAGGTTTTTTTTGGGGGGGGTTGCTTTTTTTTTTTTTTTTTTTTTTTGTGCTACTTGATAGAGCAGAGGGGTTATATGTTTATTGAGCTCTGAATATATGATAAATACAGATTTTTTTCAGAAACTCCCAAATTGAGATGGAAGCTGCAAAATGGTTCTTAAGTTGACAATCAGTATTTCAAGTGATGACTGGGCTGGTTTTACAAAATAAGCATTTCTTTAATAAAACACTTGCACACTTAAAATGTCTGCAATCAAGTGGAGGACAGAAAGCAGTTAAAGGATCATTTAGAAATACCAAATGTTAAGAAATAAGTCAAATCCTGAGATTAAACAAATCAGAAATATGAAAATTGGCAGTAGAAGGTCTTTTTTTAATAAAATAATTTAAATGCAGGAATTTTTCTGAGATTCTTCTTACACTGTGGAAGCTTTGCTGAAGTGGAAGAAAATACAATTTTTATTTGAGTATGCAGAGATGCATAATGAGGGAATAGCAACAGCTACACTTCCTAAAAGGTGCTCAGAGAGGCAGCAAGTCTTCTCAAAGTCTTGCCAGAGAGGCTTGGTAGCTTGATAGAGAGTGATAATGATCTCCAAACATTATTTTTCTCTGAACAGAGAGTACATCTAGTGTATCAAGGTAATAACTTCCAGCTTACCCAGCAAATTGGAGCATAAAGAATGGATGAATGACATGGAGTTTATTTTTAGTTAGGATTCACCCCCATTCTATTTAAAGCATGAAGCCCAGAGGCAGCAAACAAAATCTGAGTCCCATGAGGATGTTTTGCCCTGGCAGCCAGGGGAGCCAGCAGAGCACCCTGCAGAGCAGCAGCAAGGCAGGCCTGGGGACACCCAGGTGGCTCAGAGACACACAGGTGAATGCTCAGTGTGAACTCACTTTCTAGCCATGTTTCCTAAGGCAGGAGCTGGCAGATTGCCTGTAAAAAAGCATGTACTAATCTCGAGGCAATTCAAGCCAGGAGTGAGCAGTGACAGCAAACCTTTGATGCTTCTCAGGAGCCCACCCAAACTTCTGTTTCACCCTGTTTGTCTCTCATTACTTGTTTTGGCTTTGGTCAGAAGCTTCAAATAGACTCTAATACCCATTCTTCCCTGTTTGTTATATCAACAGATCAAGTATTTCTTCAAATAAGGGAAAAATGGGCAGACCAAACCTCAAAGAAACTTGCCAGTCAGAGAAAAAGAAAGTTGAGAAATCTGACAGCTCTGAGCACTTCCTAGAGGCTGAGCACTTTCACAGCAACATACCAGTACATGATGCAATAATTTGGCTATGCTAACATAGCAGTAGCTGTAAAAGACATCATCTTCTAAGGCACTGGCCAGAACAGCAAGATGCAAGCAGCCAAAACATCACAGGCATGTCCCAGGATAAAGCCAGAGGAAAGCTTTACTGATACTTCACTTGCTGTGGGATATGGGACGTGTAGGCAGTGATGAAGGTGGAGCAAGTGCTCATTTGCAGCAAAACTTCACATTGTTGAGTGCTGTGTCATCCTGAAGTCCCTGTGGGGGCTCTACCTTGGTCTGGAGACCACATATCTTGCAGCTGTTGGTCCACGGGCCAAAGGTGCCCCATGACAGCCCATCACCCGCCAGCACAGCTTCATCTGAGCATCTGAACTGGATGTTGTTGGCTGCTGTGTCATCACCTACTCCCTGGGACTCCTCTGTTCTCAGTGAAAAGGAGATCAAGTAGCCTCCAGGGCAAACTTGGAAGCTGGTCCAGGAGCCCCATCTGAAAAAAAAGCAGATGGGAAAATGTCTGGGCTCTGTGAGCTGCTGGGAAATGCTCCTTCTCCTCCTCATGCTGCTCTGAAGCTTAACTCTTCTTTGACACAGCATCCTGCTGCAGACAGGGGCCCCTTACTTTCTCCTTTTGTTTTCCTTGCCTTCCAAAGGTATACTTCTCTCTTCATTGATATCTCATTGGAAAACACCAGGAAGTCTGAGGTTGGATAATTTTGGTTCTGGTGGAAACTCTGAGGGCAGCCTGAGCACGTGTTTTGTGAGGAATCCCTGGCATGTGTGACAGGCACACCCCAGGCAGACAGGAGAGCAGCCAGGGGTGCAGGACTGTTCCCTGCAGCAGGGCCAGGGCTTGGACCAGGCAGTTTCTAAATCCATGGTTAGAAACCCTTCCAAAGAAAGGCTCTAGCCCTGGGACCATACTTCAGGTGTTCACAGTGCTCTGCAAAAAATCCAAGGGCAAACAAAAAAGTGGTAAAATGAGGTAATCATATTTAATAATCCTCAAAATTAATGAAAAGCAACCCCTAACCACTTGTTTTAATTCACTAAACTGCAGCACCATGTGTACAGCAAGTCGGAGAGAAGAAACCCCTGCAAATGGTGACACCCATGAGTGTTTTGCATGACAAGCAGGAGGGAAAGCACAGTGTCACTTACTCCCCAACCAGGGACTCAATGGTTATTGAGTCATCCTGACAGTGCAGGCGTATGCCATTCAGAGCAGTGTCATCTCTTCCAAACTGGTCAGGCTCCATCTGCAACAGAAGTCACACAGGGACAGAGGTAAAGGCAAAGGGGCAAGGGACCAGTAAAAGTCCTTTACATGCCTGTTGTAAACAGTCCCACCTCCTTTCTGTGATGGGAAATAGGAAATGCCTTGGGAAGCACATCGGGAGAGATGGCTGTCACTGGGAACCACCTAACCCTTGTAACATGCTCTTTGTGTTTTCTACTTCTGACCCAACAGGCCAGGCAGAGTCTCAGACTCTCAGGAGAGACACTGGTGGCAGATGCCTTTTTCCTGGAATCCAGATTTTCACATCCATGTGACTTCTGCCAGCACCATCAGCCACATGAAGACTCCTTGTTTCATTTACAGAGCATCATACTCAAGAAGAGGAAACCTGCAGAAAATGCAGGAGCTGGTAGGGAAGGGAGAGCCTTACCTTGAGAGCGAATCCACTGGCGTGGCCGTGGGGCAGAACTGGCGGCTGCCCCAGCGGCCCCAGAGCTTCATCCCTCGTGCTCTGCATCTGCTGGAGAGGGCTGGTATGGGCTGGGGAATTTATACCCTGCCTGCCTTTCCCTGCCAGCCTGTTGACAAACACCACTGGAACAATAGTTTCCACCCAGGCGGTGACACAGCACTTGCTGACCTGCTCCCAGTGCCCATGAGGATCCTCTGGGAGTTCAGCAGCTGGCACACAGCAGAGAAAGTGGCCACAGGTGTGTCCACCACCACTGAAGGGCTATGGGACTCCTTGCTCTGCCCCTGCTAGAAGAGCAGCAGGTAGCAGAATATCCATTTCTGCTCCTGGCTACACTGGTATTTGGCCATGGGAATGTTTGCCTTCTGAGAGTAGTTGCTATTTGGCAAGGAAGGTCAAACTAGGTGAAGAAACATAAGGGACCTGGTCTGGAACAAAGAACAGGTAAACTCAAGCCCTGTGTCTCCCAATACCTCCTGTTGAATAGGATTCCTGGGAACCTCAACAAATTAGGTAATTTATGGGTTTTAATATCCTTTTTTTCAATAGCCTTTTTTATCTCAAGAAAAAACTGTATGCTTTGCTTTTGCAGCTTACCCAAAGTTAGATATTCTGGGATGCCCACAGTGATTCAAATGGGGACAAGTTGTAAGGCAGAGTTTGTAGAAAGGTGACACTGAGCCTGAGGACATCTTTGAGGATGTCATGATGCAGAGAGGTGAATTTGAAATCCTGGAGTTGAGATTCTCTTAACATAGAGTTAACTAATGCTTCAGAGAGCTCTTGGTTGGTCTGGCAGAATCTAGCAGCAGCTTTCTCTCAGTTCAGTAGACAAAGAAGAGAGAATACATTTTAGAGAAGTATCTTGATCCTCAGGATGCTAAAGCAAGATGAGATGCCAAACCTTGAACTAATAGAAGACAAACAATTTCCCTCTTCTAGGTTTCTCTTCCAATTCCTGTTCTGCTCCATGTGTTCCTGTCCCACTAAAAGGTGATACTGCTTTTCCCACTCTTGGCTCTGCATTCCCCCTACCCTTGTCAATGGTCTGTACAGGTGATGGGAAGCTGGAAGATTCTTTTAGTGAAAGGCACTAAAAGAGCACAGCACAGGTTGAAAGCACAACCTGTTTTCCTTTTTAAACCAGAACTTTTGTTCTACTTCTCCAAAGGGATGCCCAGATCCAGAGATGTGTTTTCTCCCACAAGGACTGTGCAATCACATCTGGCAAGCCAGGTGTGTTTGTTCAGGCAGGGACACCCAGACCTGCCCTTGGCAGCAATTGGATGGAAAGGAGCAGAAGGAGTCACAAAGAAAGGGGTGGGAACTGGTCAAGACTACAAAAGGATAAGGATTCCCCCATCCATTTCTCCTTTGCTGGCCCAAAACCATCACCTCTAGCAGCAGTGATGCAGGTCCACAGCCTGGCAGAACCCATCTTACCCCTCAGGCTCTGCTCAAATCACAAGATTCCTGCCTTTCCCCTCCCCATAGAAGGATCCTAGGGCACAGTGAGCCCAGAGTGTGCAGGGGAGTGGGAAGAGGCAGTAGGTGAGGCCACCTTCAGGGATTTGGCCATGAGAAATTATTCCCATGCACACTTCACAGCTCCAGGAGAAAACTCAAGCCCAAGAGGAGAACTATTGGAGAACCATTAGTCCAGGACCTGGGAGTATCATTTTTCCATTTATAACCAAACAGTGGTAACCTGGGCTGCCAAATGTGAGATGCCTTGGACTTGATTTCACATGGCTTAGGTAGCACTTAATACATGCAGAGCAGACACTGATTTTGCTACCAAACAGTGCCAGTTTTGCTTGGATGCCTCAACAAGTTCCCAAAGATCATCTTACACAGATTACCAAAATCAAAAGAAGTCTACAATGGTGACACCCAGATCTCTTACTGACACCCTGCTTTCTCCTGTATTTCAATATCCTTGAAAATGTCAGAGCAGTTTAAAAGAAAATTGGAAAACTGATGAATTTGATTAATGAAACATCACTACAGTAAAATGATGATGATACAGGTTATTTCATCCTTTCATTATTCATCCAGTTTAATACAATTATTTTTGCAGGCAGAGGAGCATAAACAGTTTGCCATTACTTTTTAGCTTTTATAAAAACTTCCATTTTTTTCATAAATAGATTAATATAATATTAATCAGTGTATTGTAATGTTATGACATATTTAAAATCTATATGGAACATAGAAAAAAATTGTCTATAACATACAAAATTTGCTTAATTTATGATGTTATTGAAAAAATTATGTACTATCTTTTCTTGAAAATCCATTAATATCTGGGTTTCACACCTGAAAACACCACACACTTAGCAATACAAACTTAGTTTGGCAGTGTTGTGTTGTCTTGCTCATATTCTCAGTTTCTCATATTCATGTAAACTTTCTGCTGCCCAAAGGATGAGATCATTTGGGATGTTGGACTCTTTCAAGTGAGCTGTAGGGAGGGTGGAAGGCAGCAAGTGCCCAGGAATTCCAAACAGGAGGGGAAATAAAGAGCATTCCCTAAAAGAGAAGTCAACAAACATAGGGTGGTGGTTTTGGCTGGATGACTGTGTGCCTGTGTGTGCTCCAGGCCATTTTACTCTCCTCCCACACTGTTACCAAGGCACTGGCTGCCACCCATCAGCTCTCAGCTCCTCAGCAGCTCTAGTGCCAAACCTGACCATCACCACTGTATAAATCCACTGTAAATCACACAGCTCTGCCAAACCTCCCTCACCTGCAGCTTGGGATGTAGATAAGGCACTCCACAGCTAACTGCATCCTGAAAAAGACACACCATCTCATGGAAATGGCACATCAGCAAACCCAGAAATCACACCTAGTGCCAAAAAACATGTGAAAGGGCAATAAAGAATCTATTCCATTCCATGAAAATATGAATAAGCACAGGGTTGCATTGTTTAGAAAGACAAGGTGACATTTTAAATGAACACAGACATCTACAGTGCAGATGTGTCCATCTGAAATAATTGCAGTGGGCTCCCTTCATAGCTGCAGGGAGAGACAGCATGACAGCAACAAAGAGAAGATATCTTCACATGAACCTCTCCCTAAAATCATCTGTTCATCACTGCTGACTCAGGGACACATGAGTGATCCCAGCTGAACTAGTCTTGTAACCTCAGACTCTGTTTAGGCTTTTTCAGGTTAGAAACAGTAGTGCTGAATGAGAATTAGTTTTTCAGTAATATGGCAAATGTTTAAGAGAAAATGAGTAATCAAATTATGTGCTATCTGGTCCTCATTTTCTCATTTGCTAAATTGACTCAGATTAATAGAAAATTGAATGGCAGGAAAAAATATAAGTGAGTGACATCAGAAATGAAACAAGAGCTGGGATTTTTTCTAGATGAGCAGAGAGAGAAGCTTTGAAGCAAATAGCACAAGTGTAGCCATTTCCCAGATGTAAGAGGAGATAATTTTGCATTAGTGGTGGGATGTAAAGATGACCTACATGTAGAGGTGGTGTTCCCCTTGTTGTGAAGTTATCTTCAGATGGTTTCCCACTTGCCCACACCTCCCAGCTTTCATATAAAACTTTACCTTGAAAATATAGACAGTTATCTGATCTGCTAATCTTTACAGTTCTCACATTTTTTATTTCTGTATATTAATATTTCAGCGCTAATTTGTTCATCTATGAGTCTGTATCTCTTCTTTCTATTGCCTTATTCTTTATTTGCTTGTTTCAATTTTTGTTTACAATTACTAATAACATTTCAATGTATTCTTGTGAAATCCTAATTGCCCTGCTGTAGAATCTCTTCATTTCTTTCAGTTTCCAATTCCTGTCTGGGACCCAGCATGCCAAAACTACCTTTTTTTTTTTTTCTTTCTATTAAATTAATTTCAGCATTACCTGCCCACACAAGAACAGAAACCACATAAAAAGTCTCCTTGTCATTTAAATCTCATTGTGATTTCCACTTTCATATGATGGCCAGCAAGCAAATCAAATATCCTTAAGAAGCCTGCTGAGCAAAAAGCAGAGACCATGGCCAGTATCAAAGAAATTGCTTTTCATACATCTCATGGGTTTTAACATCTTTTGCACTGAGACATTCACTTCTTTTTCTCATAGCTGTGTTAGGGTCCAGAATTAGCAGGAAAGGAGGTTCACAAATAAGGACCAGAAAATAGTAGCTGAAGAAATTACGAGTATCTGCTCAGGCAGGATTGGACAGTGGCAGCTGGGGATGGAGAAAATTCTGTCTGGCTGAGCTGGGGAGAGGTGAGGGAAGCTGTGAAGAGAACACCTGGGAGCTGGAGATAAAGCCAGAGCAAGCAGCTCAGCCCATTTCTGCCCTGGGTACAGGACACCACTGGGCAAGAACAGAAAATGAAGCATTGTCTCATTTGGTACTGATAGCTGGCTCTTTCTGAAGGTCTGATCCTGCACACACTGTTTCCAAGACCTCTCACCATTTTTGCTGATCTCTTCTGGACCGTACTCTGTTGGTCAAATGCTGTTTTGAATAGCATTTCAACAGAGCTCTTGTCACTGCAGCATGGTAATTTAAAGGTGGAAGTTTTCTAATCATTAATTTAGTTAAAACAGCATTTTAGCAAGGCTGGCACTTGCACCTCTTCCTGTAGAACTGCTGCCTCACCAGTCACTCTCCCTTAACACTCTGAAAGTGGCTATTCTCAACATTTTGCACCTGTTCTTATTTTTAATTCTATCCCCAGTTCTCTAGTACCTTCATCTCCCAGGGTGATGACATCTATAAATTTAATAAGCAAACTCTCTTTTCTACTATGCAGTAAAATAAATAAAAATATCAAATAATTTTAGACCTAGAATTGTCTTCTGTGAGACATAGCTTCATATGTGTTTTTACAGTCATATTAAGCTTTCAGTATTTTTTACTATTGATTCAAATTGCTAATTAACAAAAAACCCCACAAAGAAATGGAGAGGCAGACCCCCCTGCAGTGCAGATTTACTGACAGCCAGAGACCAAATGCCAATTTACACCCCCTGCAAATCTTCAACTAAAGATCACTTCACATACGAAAACTTTAGCAACTTCTTCTGAAAATTCATTGGGAAAAGTTCTCAGGAAGCCTATCCTTAACCACAGTCACAGAGATGTTCCACCCCCTTGAAACTGAGGCTCAAGAATGCCAAGACAATAAAACTGATTAAGCTCTGCTGAGGGTAAGGGGAGAGAGGGAGAAAAAAGGGGGAAAAAGAAAAAACTGCAAAAAACTCTGAAAATAAAGATGAATATTTGTAGATTACTTTGATAATACCAGATCATTCAAATTTCCCTTTGTTTTTTAAATAAAGGACTTTATTAAGGGATCCTGAACACAGGTGAAGGGGAGGATGAAAAAAAAGGAGAGGGCATGTCTTTCTTTGACATCAAAATGTCTAAGAATGTTTAATAAATGTAAACAACTTTTTCCCATATCAAAATTTTTTATCTCCTAAGACAATTCAGGTGTTGGTTGAAAATACTTGAGCCATGACTCTGGTCACAAACAGAGCAGATGACACCCTGACCTATGCCCAGAGCCAGGTCATGTAATGGTGTAGACTGTGCCTCCTGTTTTGACAAAAGATCTTGAGGCTATTACCCATGGAAGAGAGTCCATATTCTTCCAGGAAATCCATACATGGAATTATAATCCCTTCCAGCCCACAGCCAGGAAGAAATAAATTATGGTCATTGGACACCACCATGTGCAATTAGTGCTGGCCACTGCACTCTGAACATTTGCACTCTGAGAAAAGACTTTTCTCAAAAAAAAGAGAAGCAAGTCTTTTATCTCCCTCAAGAACCCTTCACAGGCAGTTGTGTTGATCCAGGGAGTTTACTGTGAAACAGACCCTGCTGTCTCTAGTTAGCTACCCACTTCTGGAATTTGTGCTGCAAAGCCTTTGAGCACAGCATTAATGTTCTGGATTTCATTTCTATTCCTGGAGTTCACCAAGTGTTAAAGAGCTTTGCTCCACTTGGTCTTGCAGCACCTTAAAAACTCAGATCTTCAATTATCAGCCTTCAAATCAAAAAGCTGTCAGCACTGACCAGAGAAGAGATGAGTTGGGATGCAGCCCTGGTCCTGCCACAGCTTCTGCAGCTTTGCTGATGGGCTGCTCTGGGGTCTCTGTCAGGGACAGATGAGTATGGGGGAAACACTGGTTAGGCACAGGTTAGAGATCCTGTACCTGGGGGTAGTTTGGAGTGTAAACATGAAGGCTAGTCCTGCTGAGTTCTGAACAGGTATTTCTGCTGTGGTTTAGAACCTGCTCTATGCTTGACTTCAACTCCTGCAAACACACTGATCCAGACCTACATCCCTCACCTCCATCACAGCCATCAAGAGCAAGACTTGGGCACCACCTACAAACAAGGGTAGCTGTTTGGGGCATGATCCATTTATTATTTACACTCTGGTTTATTATTTACCCTGATCTGGAAAGGTCCAGTTTACTTGGTGAGATTCTTCACTGAGGCATCCAAACACTCCACAAACATTAATTTCCCTTGTCAGACAAGGGAGTGACATTTCTCCATGCAATAGTCCAGGCACCAAGGTGCACAGACTAAAGACAGAAGCACCTATTCACTGAGTGCCAGATTTCCTTGACTATATTTCAAATGCTGAGTATTACATAGGATATAATAATTCAAGCTATACTGTGCACAGGTAGATTTCAGGAACAGGGGAGGCTGTGTGTCACCTCTCTGTCCAGCACCAAGACAGGTGTACAACTATTGTTTTAGCAATACTCCTCCTCTGCTCAGGGCTGAAGTTTACCTAGCTGGGATGGAATAACCAGTCCAATTAATGCAATTGCTGCCAAGGCTCATCTGCACAGAGGAAAAAAATTTTTGTTGCATATAATGTTCACACCAATTAGAGATGGCAAAGGAATGTGGAGAGAGAATTCATATGATGAATATATTGTCAGACTTCACATTGTTCCAAAAACACATGTTGCTGAAATGTTGATGTTTTACAATACTGCCAAAGTCTCCTTCTAAGAAGGCCTGAACCCAAAGCTGAGCAGACAAGTACACAGCACAAGTCATTTCACCACAAGGCTTTCCAATGTGGCAAAGCTACAACCCACTGAAAATCATTGGGAAGGAACCAGGTCAGGACAGCTGTTATTCCTCCCATCCACATTTTCCTCTGAATCCTCTACTGCTTCTGAAAGACTCAAATGATTTACATATATATAATTTGTTTTCTTAAAAGCCACTTATCTCCAGCAAGTTTAATATTGTTTGGCCCCCACAAAGCCTGCCACAGCAGCTGATTTGTGCAGGGCCATGCCCACAAGCAGGTCTCCTACAGGAAGCCCACCTAACTCCTTCTCTTTGCTGCCACAGGCAGGTTTGCAGACAGCCAGGAGAGCTTCTTCCCTTGGAAGACTCATCATGACCATGCTGGGCTCTGCTTTGTTATCTCACTGCTCCAAAGACTCTGCCTAAATGCACTTGCCAGGCATGCTGGTTTTGGCACATCCTTGAAACCCTGGCACTGCTGTGTCCATCTCATGTGTCATACCAGACAGGGGACAGCCCCTCACGTTGGGCTATTTTCTCAGCTATTTTCTGTGCTATGGTCCCTTTTCTTTTGCACTCACTTTGACTTCTTGTTTTCTCCAGAGGAGGAAATTGCATTTATACATGCTTGCAGGGAAGCTGTGCTTGCCTTGCCTCTAAGGGCTGCCTGTGTTCAACACCCCAGGTTCCATAACCACAGAAGCATTCCTTGGCAGGAGGTTTTGTTCACCAAGTACTGAACCCTCTGCTCATTTGTGCTTTCACCCCTCTCTTCAGAGCTGCAGGAAGCCCCCACAGGGCTCCCCACTAGGGCTGCCAGGCAGTGGAGGGAGCAGAGGGAAGCTGCTGATGGAAAATGCTGCTCTGGAGCTGCCCAGCCTTGCAGGGCTGGTGTCAGTGACAGCCAGGACAGGCCACAGAAACCTGCTCAGCTCTGTGCCAAGGAGCAGTGGCTGTGCTGTCACCAGCCAGAGCTCACAGACAGCAGGGCTTGGCCCCCTTTCCTCCTGTTGCTCCCAGGCAGCAGGAGCACAAAGCATATTTTGGCATCCCTAAGGAGGAGACTCTTGGGTAACAGGGGAAATCTCCACTATCACTTCAGTGGATGCACTGGATTTGTACTACAGGTAAAAGCCTTCTTCACTGCCAGTAGTGTTTTATGCCAGCTACCCACATGTCATTAACTCCCTCTGAAAACCTCCTTGGTCCCAGAACATCACTGTACCACCACCTGCAGTGACTGCAGCAGCTCACAGTTCCTAGGCTACATGCCAAAAATGTCTCATATCTAGATTTCCCTCAGAATGTCCAGGTTTTCAGTAACTTCATGCAGCTGGAATATGGATTTCTTCCCTTTCTTGAAAATTTATGGACATTTCTCAAGAAAATCATTCACAAAAATAGGGCAATTCATGCAGACATGAACCCTGTTAACCTCCCATACAAATGCCATAGAGGTCAGCCTCTGTTTCCCTCATCTTTACGTATTCTTCCAAGTAGGATTGCACTTGGTCTTTGAAGGGCTTTGAACACTACAATTGGTATCTGCACACTTCACTTGAGTGACACTTGCTTTGGGGAATTTCCTCAATGTTTTGGTCATTTTGTCCCTTCTTCACACAGTCAGGTATAGAAGAGCAAAGCCCATGAGTTTCTTGAAATTCAGGTCCAACCAGCTTGGCCACAGTAGCTTCACCAGTGAGGCTGATGTCTTTTTTATTTTGACTGTATCCCTACATGAAATGCAGTTACAAAAATTAAAATACAAACTAGAAATATTTTTAAAAATATACCAGCATGATTTTCCCTCCAAACTGGGGCAAGTCACTGTGTAAAAACACTCTCTTAACAGCATGAGTCTCTTCTGTGGTCACATCTGCACAATTTTATGATGCAATTATACCCTGGCTCTGGCCAGTGAGGGATCTATTAGCTAAAAGTACCTCAGAAAAAAGGAAACCTTAGTGCATAAATTAATGCAAATCAAGCCTGGGCTTTTTCCTCCTGTGATGCTGGGAGCTGTTGTGTTCTGTGTGCTGCTGCAAGAAATGAGCACTCTGCTGCAGCCTGGGGACAGCATGCTGATGAGAGGGGAGACAAGGGCAAGGCAGAAGACAGGATCCAGGGCTGCAGCTTTAAAGCCTGGATGAGAAAGAAATACTCAGAAAACAGTCAATTTTGTGGGTTGGTGTTGAAACCACACCAACCACGGTGTGTCCACTTGAGTGTCACCTGGAGGTAACACGGAATTCAAGGGTTAGCCAGTGAAAATGCCTTCTTAGATATGTCAGAAAATAAACATGCCTTGACAAAACAGATCAGGGATGGCTCAAATCTCCTCAGCAGCACAGCAAAGTTCAGCTCCAAGACCCCAACAAGCCCCAAGTGGAATACACTCCCCCTCTGCAGAGGAGAGCAGTGCTGATGAGTCTCAGCTGTGCAATGGCTCTGGCTCTACTGGTGCACTGGAGATTTGCTGTCCCTGCTCCACCACAGCAGGTTTTCACTGCTGCACTGGGGGACTCAGACTGGAGAGGTTTTCTGGTCTCACAAAACTGTAGGAAAAAAAGTGAACATATTGCAAAGCACACAGTGGAAGTCCTGTTCCCTATATAATTCACTTAAATATGTAGTCCATGCCTGGCAATAGCAGAGATGCTCAAATGGTTTTTTAGGTTTGGGATTTTTTTGAGGGAGAGAGTTTACTCAAGCAAACCACTGTTTCTACTCTCCTTTTCCCTGTTTGACCCCCAAATGTCCTTTCACCTCCTCATCTCTTCATTGAAAAAGTGCTGCTGTCAGTCTGAGAGGGTGTGCACTAACCACAACCCAAGCCAGATCTGTGTCAGTGCTCAGGCAGGATCACCTGGGCTCACTCAGCTCTATTAACAGCACTGTAGCTGGAAGAAAGTGCCAAGTATCCCAGAAAATTGGCTCCATGGTATTCCTTTCATGTCAATCCTAGGCAGGATTTATTTCTTTGTTTGTTTTCTTCAGTGCTGCTTGGGGGATATTTACCCTCTGCTAGGCTCACATTGCTGGTCAGGAAAAGGACTCCCCAGGCAGCAGGAATTTGATGTCCCACAGTTTCTTATCTGCAACTCTAGTCCAGCTTGTATTAATAAAGGTTGAAGATTATTTAGGACTTCCAGTCTGCTGGCCAGTTGCAGAGGGGATGGGAAATTCAGGATGTGCTTACACTCACAGTAAAACATAACATATGCAATAATATGTGATTTAACAAATATTTTCATGCACTTAATCTAATAAACACAGCATATGCTGCAATGTATATGTGGCCCTGGTTACTTACATTCTCTGTAACAGTTTGTGTTACAGATCCCAGCTGTTCAGCTGCTTTTGCTCCTATTCTCGATGTTTTCCCAATTCTATCCTGGAAATACAGAGAAAATAAACACTTTGTAATGATGTTTTTGGCAGCAGCCTTCACCCATTTACTGGTGTGAAGCTCCTGTGGGCTCCTGTCACTTGACATTTCACACTCCCCTCTCCTCTGGCAGAGCCTTGGGTGCCTGGGAGCGCAGGGCTGAGACAGGCAGCTGAGCACAGCCCCAGGGAAAGCTGTTCCAGCAATCCTACAGGCAAGTGTGACAAGATCCTGCCTCCCTCCCACCCTGCCCAGTCAGTCTCACCTCCAGCAGCAGCAGTGGCTGCAGAGTGCCTGTGCACACTGAGCCGTGCCGTGGGAGCTGCCCTGCTCCCCACCAGCAGCTCTGTGCCCAGGGAGCCTCCAGAGGAGACAGCAGCTCCTGGGGGCTCTGCCCAGCTCAGCAGCTGAGGGACAGCAGGGGCTCCTGGCTTGCAGAATTAGAGCAAACAGGTCTGGAAAGATATCCAGGGGCTATTCCTACTCAAGAGCAGTCACTGCACAGCAGGCACCACTGATGCATTTCTGCTCAAACTTTCCCAAAAATCCTCCAGTGATAATCTTGCAACCTCCCTCTGTTTAATTGTGTTATTAAGGGTACTCCTTGGCCAATCTGAGCCTGCTGCACTACTCATGCATTATTCTTGTTGCAGGCTCTTATCCCTCTCCCACAGCAGCTGTAGCTGTTTGCAGTGCATGGGGACTTGTTAACCTCCCTGCAGACCCCAGGTGACTCCCACTGTGGTGTGGTTTCTAAGTCCTTGGAGCAATGCCCACCTCCCCAGTCTACTCCCTACATCTCCCCCTTCGGCAGGAGCTCCTGTACAGCCACCAGCCTCCCCCCTTGGCCCCTGCAGCTGCCACCCAGCCTGGCTCCACGTGGCATGGAGGGTGCCCAGTCAGGAAGACAGAAAATCCTGGGATAGACCTTCTCCCGTGGGCTCCCTGCATTGTCCTTCCCACATCCTCCCACGGCAGCACTGGCTGCAGAGCCCTGACTGAGCTGCTGCTCCAAGAATCCCTCTCCCCTGTGCCCCCAAAACTCAGTTGCACAGTCCCAGCTCTCACAATCATTATGCACAGATCAAGTTTTCCAGACTACTGACCATTTTTGTTGCTTTCTGCTGGAGTCTATCCAACTGGGCCATATCCTGCTGGAGGTTCAGTGCTCTCAGCTGAGCAGAGCAGCCCTGCTGGTGGCTCTCACTTGCTGAGAAGAAAACTCACTCCATTTGTCTCCTAGGCCATAATTTGGTTCATATTTCTCATCATGGAGACGACCTGACACTGCTGACTCGTGCATTGCCTTTGATCCTTTGTGACCCCCAGACCCCTCTCTGCAGAGTAATGGCAATGCAGGTATTTTTCTTCATTCAGCTGCTTGTTTCTGCTGAAAGTGGGAGCTCACCCTTGTCCCTATAATAGAATCACATCCTATTTTTCTCAAACTATTTCTCCAATTTGACAAGACCATTTGTCAAGCTTGAGCTGTGTCTTCCAAAGTACTTGCAGCCTATTCCAGCTTGCTGTGGCCTGCACAGTTAATAAGCTTGTTATTTATTTTAGAGACCACCATTAATAATGACCTGGCCTGGCATTTCCCAGCTAGTGAATTTCTTCCCAGAGGCCACCCTGTTCATTCCTCATGAAGCTTTGCTGTGGAAATTGGATTTGGTCAGGCAAGACACAGGAGGAAGCAAAGCTAAACTGAGATTATTACTCTCTTCCCTTCTGAGGGGAAAAAAAGTAACACATAATGCACGTCATCTACTTCATTTAGCAGTCAGAACCAGTAGCAAGTCACAAATGTGTGACACAGCCACCAAATCAAGATCACCTCCTGTGTGCCAGTGTCCCAGAGGGGAGCTGAAAGATGGAAGGGGACGGTGCCTGCAGTGGCTGGGCAAAGATTATCAACCAGCCAGGGGACACTGCCAGAGCAGGGCTAAAGCCATGGGGCCATAAACAGGTCCATAAAGAGAGGAGAGCTCTCTGGCTGCACCTTTGCTTGGCAGCTGAGGATGTAACTCACACCCAGCCTGTCTGCTCCTCCTCTCAGCTCAGAAGAGTTGCTGGCTCTCCCAGCAGCACGGCCAGTTTTCCCATCTCCCTGTGCTCTGGGCTCTCCCACCCTGGCAGCTGCTCTCAAATGGCTCAGGAGCAGATGGCAGCAGTGATCACAGAGGCTGTGTTACCCTCTGGTGCTGCAGTACAAATTCCCTCATTTCCAAAGCCGGGAGCCACCCAGTGACTGCTCTTTCCCTAGGTTTAAGATGAACTGTTGACGTGCAAACCCTCTGCAGCCGCCTTCTGCTGGCTCTGTTCCTCAGGAAAATGGAGCTCAGCACCCAGCCCTGTCCCTGCTGTGCCCATGGGGGCTTCAGGGATTGCTCCTCCTTGGCTATGCCAAGGGATTTGCAATGACAGTAAAGAATCTCTCTCCTTTTCCATGATCTACCTTCTTCCCTTGTACTTTCAACATCCTGTCTCATGAGGAGGATTCATTTGTGATTGAAGTTTTTTTCTTATGAGGTGTTCTGTGTTTTTTTCTTCTCCTCTGTCTGCAATTAGCAAATGGGCCCTTGGAGTATAACAGTACAAGAATATCTAAAACTCAGGGTTTAGACTGGAGGGATGTTATTAAAGATGGATTTTGAGACTTTGAAGAACAAGAGTAATGGGGATTTAACTATTCAAATCCCCAGAGTTCCCAGACAACACAGAAAATACCAGAAGGAAGTGCAAAGGAAGAGCTCAAAAGGATAAATCTGTGTGGTTAAGGAAAGAGAAGGGATGAGATAATGTCTGGAAATTGATTAAAGTAGAGAAGTGACTGTGTAAACTGGGAGAAAGAGCATAAATCAGGCAAGAAATGTGTTCAGAATTAACTCAGAGAACAAGTCCAGAGAAGAATTTTGCTGTCACAGTTATGGCAGTAACACTCCCATATATCTAGTTTTACACCCATTAAGTCCCAAACAGCATCTCAGCAGACATGGCTTTTTCACAGAACCTGAGCACCCTGCTCAAAGAAGGGACAACTTAAAAGAAATATAAGGATTCTGAAGGTCATGTCTAGTCAAGTTTTGATGTTTATTTTCCCCATAAAAATTCTTCTGTCAAATGTGTTTATTTTCACTCTTCAAAGTGAGCAAGAGCTGGCAGCAGTACATCATGCCAGGATAGCTTTGGCTTTGCTTGGAATGAAATACCAACAAAGCTTTGCCACAAAGTGATAAAGTTCCCAGGGCTCACCACCTGGGAGGAATTTCTTGGCAGATTTCATACACATAGAGAAGCACTTAACTCTCAGTTAATTTTAATTCACTTTTGCACCCTCCCCCCATCCTTTCTTCAGATCTTCAGACAAACTTTCCCAGTAGTCTCTCCAGGCTGTGGGGTACTATCAGAGCTGCAGGATGCCCATCTCTGTGTATCTCAGGGTTCAGACAATGCTGTAGATCTCTGCTGCCAGGTCCTCAGGAGTGCTCAGAGTAGCTCCTGGCTCTCTATTCCTCCTGCTCACTGAAAAACCATGGATACAGACCCTGCACAGGGTCCTTCTCCATTCTTCCCACTCAAAGGCAGTCCTCAAAGGAATCCCATGGGCTTGAAGACTGAGAGCAGGAGCAGCCTGAAGGTTGTGGTGCTGGAAGTACAGGACCAGGACACACAATTAATTAACTTTTACTTGGGGAAGGGTAAAAGAAAAATGTCAATATTATACCATAAGGTAAAGGAGGCTGCAGGGGACAGTGAGTGCTAATATTGAGGCCAGATGGAAAAAATAAAAGTAACATATCTGGTGGTAGATTGCATATGAAAACATGACAGAAAAAAAGCACTTTGAGGAACAAATGGCAAAGGGAATAAACATTATTAATGTTTCTTCACATCAAAGATTCAGGACCCTGTCAGAAAATCTGTAGGGCCAACTGATATTATAAAAGATCACAGCAGATATGGCCCTTTTTAAGTTATTTATTTGCTCAGTGCTCATAGTGGAAGAAACTTTGTGTTCAAATTGCTCCAGCCACTCTCAGGGGTTAGGGTTCTTAAGAAAGATTAGGTAGAAATCAAAATTACTTCAGAAGAGAGATGTAAAAAGTCACAGAGTGAATAGCAATGAGTGACTAAGACTGATGATAAGTACTCAGGAGGTCTATATCTCTAAACTGGAAGAGCTAAGATCATAGCAGTGATGGATGTATCATTTTAAATTGCTGAAAAGTTAAACAGGCGCAAACATGAGGTCAGTTTTTGAAATTTGCTCCAAAGGTGATGGGAACAACTACATGTCTCTTATTCCAGCTTAGATACTACAGTGGGGTCAGGCAATCCATGCTACATCTATGTGCTGTGGCAAAGTCTTTGCTGGGAAACTGCAGGTGGCTTCTGTGAGATGCCAGTGGCTGCACCCACATCAGACAGAGCCAATGCCAGCTGGTCCCAGGATATATTCACCTGAGCTGAGCCCATCAGGGATGCTGCTGGCACCCTCTAAAACATAGGTAATGGAGGGTGAAAATCCTGCACAGCAGCTGGAGAGAGGAGTAAGAGCATGTGAGAGAAGCAGCTCTGCTGACACTGAGGTCAGTGCAGAGGAGGGGCTGGAGGTGCTGCAGGTGCCAGAGCTGATTCCCCTGCAGCCCCTGGTTCAGCCCATGGGAGCAGCTGTGCCCCTGCAGCCCCTGGAGATCCATGGGGATGCAGAGACCTTTGGAGCCACTGCATCTGTTTTTAAACTGACAGGAGTGCAACACTTGAAAGGCTGACTGAAGCACCCTTGGCAGCACCCAAGAATTCTTGATGGTAGGTCTTTTATCAAAGAACTATCTTTAGTTTATGGGTGTGGGAACAATTTAACCGGTTTTATCTCCAATGACATTACAAAGGCCACCACAAGAATGTTTTCAGCCCACACACAATTTCAAGTGGCTGTTTCTCACCACCATCCAAGAGGGTTTATGTTGCTAGAGAAGGTCAGCTGAGAACACAGTTCCTGGGGAGCCCCACCGTTTTATAAATGGGCAGTAAATGACAAAACACCTTCTGCCCCAGGGAAAGGGGGATTCAGCTAACCTGCACTTAGGTACCTACAATGTAAATGTGTACATGCAATGTCAATAAGGCTACTGCAAGCACTTCATTCTTTAATCTTGATGTCTTGGCTGTGTGATTACCCTCTACTGTTCTGCTGATTTCTGATTATTTTGAGCACCCGCACTGTTTTCAAATATTTTGTCTTTGTTGTAACTCTCTGTTCTTTTTTGTCATAGGGTGGAGGAGTTAAGTTGTCCAAAAAAAATAAAGATATTTCCTTTTGGTTTATACATCTGCAAAATTACAGAACTGGTCTTTGCTCTGCACTGGCCATCATGTCTTCAGTTGCTGAGTATAACACTATCCTGCCTTTCAAAAACTTGGTTAAAAGAAGACAGGACTAGCTGCCATAGCTTACCAGCAGAGAAGTTGCCAGACTCACTGAGTTCAAACTCCAGCTTTCCAAAGTTACATAATTAAAAAATCTACCCATCCTAGGCTTGCAAGCTGGTACTTTTCCTGCCTGACTGGAAACCTGCAGGTTGACTGAAAAAGAAGCAGTGGGTGAAGAGAAAGAGCTTCCCCAGATGACAAAATGTTAATTAGCAGGGATGTTAGAGACATCACTGGATGCTCAGGGGTCTTCAGTGTATCAGTAGGTCTATCCAAAACTCATTGGCCCTCACTCCAGCAGCACAATTCAGCAAAATTCAGCTGCTGATACTGATCCCACCATTGTCATTTCAGTCCATTCCTTACTCCTAGAGCTGGGAAAGTTTTCTGTAGGGAAAGGGGTGAGAGAGGAGGGGAGGAAAAGTCCTTTCACCCACAAAGATTCATCACTCTGGAAGAGTTAAAAATTAATGAGAGACAGGAGAGGGAAATAGAAAGCTGAGATCAGTTCCTTGTTTGTTTTGCTGCTCCCCACCGTGAAGTTATAGAAATGTACCCAGTGTTGGCCTGCTCCCACCAGCAGTTAATTACTTGTGTGAACAGCTTTCACTGTTTCCTGCTGTAATACCCCAGAAACACTGACCCAGTGTCCCTGTCTGCCATCTCCTCCCCACACAGCCAAAAGAAACAATAAAAAATCAGCTTAGCAGCGTCCTTTTGCAACCAGGATCTCCCTTCTGCCACCTGCAGTGGCAGGATTGTTGGAGCTGGAGCTCAGACTGTTAGACAGAGAGGAAACAGAAGATGTGTGAAAGCAGAAAACAGAAAACAGGCCCTGTCAATAAGAGGGACTCAAACAGAGAAAGATTCAGCTCTGTGAATATAACTACAAACTGTGATATATATGTGATATACACATATAGTATACTACTGATATACACTGATATACTGTTATTATGGACCTCACAGGGCAGCTCTGCCTGGTGAAATCATCACTGACTCCTCAATGGAATGGAAGCAGCTCATCCTACTCTGAAATTACTCACAGGATACCCTTGAACTGCTGTCAGCAGAGATTTCTTCTCTGGCTAGACCCACTAGAGGAGCAAGGAATAAAACAGGGAGCCAGTCACATCTGAGAGAGTAGGGTTTGCTTCTGCTGGACACTCCCACCCTCTCTGGATGCCCACAGCTCCTCAAGACACACCTGGGCATTGGAGCCTCACAGCTCCATGGGATGATGCAACCACAGGAAGTTTTGTTCCCACTGCCCCATCCCCAGTACAAGATGCCAGTAAACTGAAGTGACTTCAGCAAGGGCCACACGAGGTGGGTGACAGCTGGAGACCTCCTTCTGCAAGGTGGGGTTGACACACTTTACTTTGTCACCTACACTTGATGCCTCAGTGAGATGGTGAGGAGAAAAGGAAAGTAAGGAAGAAACAAGGGAGAACTTCCACAGGGTGAAGGACCCTGAGGCTGCTCCATCTCAAGTTTTGCCTCAGCCCCTGAGAGGTTTCTTCCCCTTCCAGTCCATCACTTCTCCTCTCACCTCTCTCTCTCTTCAACACCCTCCCTGCAGCATTGCCAGGACCCTCCTCCAATCAACCATCTCCTGGAGGAATGTCCCCAGCTCTGTCCCCCTTCCCTTTCTTTGCATCCTCGGGTTCCCAGAGTCCTGCAAATCCCCCAGACAGTGCATGCCAGGAGGCTGCCCCAGCCAGCAAAGAGCAGCACACAGCAGCCATGAGCACTCCCAGGAGATTCTGGACACTCCCCAGAACTCCCACCCACTCTCCTGGCCAATAAATTCCCCTGTGCCAGCGCCTTGGTGCAGAGAGGCATGAGCAGGTTCTCTGTGATGCCCCAGCAGCTATGCCAAGGGATTTGGAGGTAAGCCTTGACTTCTTCTTCAGGGTGGGGAACAAAACCTGCTGTGAGACAATGATATTTTGTTCTGGTCATAGCAGGGCTGGCCACCACACCTTACCCCATCACAGCAGTTTGTATTGTATCTACATCATGCATCATGCAGCCTTCTGAGCAAGAAGAGTCCTCCATGGGCTGGTGAGCAGCCTTCATTGCCCATCCTCCCTCAGGGCAGCAGCTCATGGGGAGCTCAAAGGGAAACCAGTGCTTTCTCCATAGGCAGCCACACCCCCTGGGAAGCTGGCTCAACATCCCACCTGAGAGGCAGGTGAGTTCCCCTTGGCCAAAAGTGTGAAGGTTTCAGGGTAAAGGTCTGCTCCCAAGGAAAGGAATAGTGCTTTGGAAAATGAAGGAAAGATCAGAAATTACAGCTCTTAAAGCTATACTTTCTCCTTTTCCTCAAATGCTTACTTTGGAAAGTAAAGTAGCAGGGACATAGCAGGTGAAATTGCCAAGGGGTCCTGCAGGAGCAGGGCAGGTTGGAGCTGGTGGAGGCTGAGCATCCAGGGGATGGTGAATAAGGAGAGTGAAACAGGTGCTCCTAGAAACCTGCCACCCCATGTATGACCCTTGCCCCAGGACTGCCAGGGGCATTGTGGTGCTGCTTTCTTATTGTGATTAAGCTTTGTAACAAATTTATAACCTACAAAATTCCTATGAGGGAGCACTGGGGATTCCCACACTTGTTAGTAAAGCAGGAGGTGGGACTGTAAGAGCTGAACAGTGAAGTAGAAGAGAGATCATCTGCTATGGCAGAAACTGTGGTTTCAAAGGAGAGGAAGGGGAATTCTTCATCCATTTCCATTATAATGCTTAGGATGTGCAGGGATCACTGAGAGACACCCATCCATCCATCCATCCATCCATCCATCCATCCATCCATCAATCCATCCATCCATCCACAAGTAAGTTCAGATGTATCATGAATCTTGTGGTCCCAGCTCCATGCCTCTCTTTCCAGCCTTGTCAGCACAGCATCTCAACATCTCCAGGTGTCCTGTGCAAAAGAGGCACCCTGGGGATTTTTATTTCAAGGGCTGCAGTAATTCACATGTATTTCAGTCAGAAATGTGCCATTACACAGGTATTTTTCCTGAACCCACCACCACCCCTTTTAGCATCCAAACCTCCTGCTGAGCTCCTCTCTGGAGTTCATATTTTGTGCCACTTCCTGGGGCTGTAGGCAATACCTCGAGTGTGAGGATTGCAGCCACAACCAGTGTGGGGCAGGGATTAGCCACAAACCCAGGTCTCAAACCCAGGGCATTATGCAGGAACAGGCTGGTTGGAGAGCATCATGGTGCACACGTGCAGGAAGGACTCCAGGAGGAAAGGAACAAACAGCAAGGATTAGGAGAGCTCCAGAGAGAATTGCAAAGATTTCAGCAAACACTTTCCTCAGTCCCAGGAGTGCAAAGAGGAGGCAGAAACCTGAGAAAGACATAGGAGGGAAGGAGAATATCCTCAACTCCGTAAAGTTCACAGGCCTTTCCCACAATCATGTGTTTGAAATTTGTTTGCTGCAGTATTCTCTCTGGTAAGTCTTGCTTAGGAAGACTGTGAATGGTCCCCAGTACCACCTGTGAGCTGAGACTTTCTGTGCACACATCTGAACACACAGACAGCGTTATCTTTGCTTAGTCCCTGCTGGCATCCCAGATGTTCCAGAGGTTTCTGAAGCACTGACATCATGTGCCCTTGTGCATCCAAAGGGACTGCTTGTTGCTTGGCTTGCAGCCAGGAAAAGCCTTTACAATAGGTACATTTACAAGCATATTTAACCCCTTCTGCCAAGTTTTTGAAAACAGGGGTTTGAAAGTCCAAGCAGTTATATTTTTATTGCCAGTTTGGTTGGTTTCCACATACATTTTTTATTCCATAGTGGTAAACCCCACAGAGCCACCTATTATATCAGGAGAGTGCCAGATTTAAAATCAAAAGAGGAACACTGAATACGTGATCTGGCAACAGGGTCACACATCCTCATGGATGATTTCCAGTTTTAAGAGTTAAAGGCACTCCAGAGACAGCTCAATTTTTGTTACAGGAATCTCTTTCTACAATTAGATATAATAGGAAAATGCATAACTCGGCTTCTCTTCTGGAAAAAGGGTTCCCCTAGGGCACTTTGAAATACACTGAGACAAAATAATGGAATTCTTGCCACAAATGTCTCAAGGGTTTCTATGTTATATTTGCATTATTCTATCACTTTCATATTACTCATTATTCATTCACTTAAGCAAGTTGCTGTACACAGCACTTTTCATGGCAGTAAACATGAAAGAGTTTCTGTCAACAGGGAGGTTCCTGCAAGAAAACTGGTCTTCAAAGTAATTTCATGGTCTTCCCACTCAGGTCTTAGCCCTTCCCATCATAACAAAAATATTTGATTGGGCTGAATCCAAATGCCATGGCAGATCCTCTTGAATAATAAATATCCCAGTTTCCAGGCAGAATAACAGTGAAATGCTGGAAGAGACATCCCTGTCCATTCCTCCTTCAAATTCATCATTTGACTAGTATCAGATTTTCTGCTGTGTATGTATGTCACTACTGCAGCAGTGAAGGTCAGGGCTTGTCACAGTCCACCACAGAGTGGCAAGGCTCACCTCCTGTGCACTCACCCCAGCATGTGACCACTTTTCTCTCAGGAAAACCTGAGTGGAATACCAGATGGAAATCCAAGGCTCTCCAAGGAGCATCTTGTTCTTGATGCACAGCAAGAGCTGGTTGAGGTGTTTAATCTCACATCCCTCACTGCATACATGTTCTGCCTTTTGGCAACTGTGCTGAAAAATATCCAGCAGCACTCACTTTTCCCCCATGCACTGGGCAGAACATGCACAGTGCTCAAAACTGTGTGCAAAGATATTGACAGCCACACTTCCCCAAAAAACACAGATGGTGTGCAGCAGCAGCTCTTAATGAAGTAACACCAGTTATTCACCTGTGGATGTGTTTGAGCATCTGGGGGATGGGGACTAGCAGTAAAACAACACCCACATTTTGTTGGATATGGGGAGGGAGGTGGTCTTGTTCTACCCAAAATAACAGCTTTCCTCCTCAGCAAGTCCTAGTTACTTGTCCAATATGGACTGATTCAGCCAGAGAAGTGGCAATGGAGTTTCACTACAGTAAAGAAGTGCATCAGGGGATGTCCTCAATTGAACATCTTTGGTAAGGGAGCAGGCAGTAAGGACAATTCAATGATGTAATTACACTCCAGTGAGTGAAATACAAACCATGAGGGTCTCTCCACAGCTTAGACATGCACCCAACAGGAGCATTCCTGTGATGATACTGGCATGTTGTCCTTAAGCAGACAGCTGATAGCCCCTGTTCTATCAGAGGGGCTCTGTCTCATTTTTTCTGTCTGCTCTGGTGACAGACCTCATATGTAAAATCCACCGGAATGGAGCAGGGCTCCTGTGGCTTTTGGCATTGTACAAACAGGGAGCAGAAGGAAGGTCCATGCTGAGCACTGAAGGAAGACACAGAACATTAGGATCTTCCCCATTCTCATTCCAAGGTGTGGCTCCCCTGCTGCATTAGCAGCCTTTGGGCATCACTGTCACATGACACAGCTGAAATAATGGGTACCAAACCTGGGAAATTGCAGTATCCAAAGCTTTGGAAAGCGTTCCTGTCAGACATCAGGAACTCCCCTCTAGGCACTGAGCATTTCAAACAAACTGAGCTAGCTGAGGTCAGCCCCAAAAGTCTCCTGGGAAGTTTGTTACCTCCCTGAAAGCAGCAAGGGCTGGACTCCACTCTAAACTGCACTGTGAGGTGCTGCAGCCTAGAAGATCTCTGGTGCTTATCAGCATTCTCATCCTCTGAGCCCACCACTTTCCCTTCAGAAAAACTGCAGTTTGAACTTGGCTCCACATTGAGCAAATGTCCCCAAAGTTCAGAACTCTTCCAGGCCAGCTTAGTTCCTCTAGAACATCTTTAATGAAGCACTTATTTGTATTTTCATTGAAGTAGAAATACTGTATCTGATTTTATCTCTTATTTTTTATTTTAAGGAGATTTGGTTTTGCTTCCACTAGTGTGTCTTTGACCTGTAATAAAATCTGTACTGAAGTAATGGCTTATTCTGAACAAGTAAGTAACAATTCCAATAAATCCAAGGAAGGGTACAAACAACTACATCCCTCTGACCTTTCTTTGCTCTTTTTTAGTAACAAACATGTACTTTGGGCAAAAGAACAAAAGTTCTTGTGCTGTGGTTCTGCAGGGCCATAGCAGAGTGCTGCCTATAACCACATCATTAGAAGGAAGGTTAATGAATTGCTAAAGCACATGTTTCCAGTGGATAATTCAGATAGAAAGCATACTTAGGTAGCCTAGCAGTTTATTAAATGAGATTATAATGGGCACTTTGCTCTTTGGGAGCTATCATTTTGATAAATTGATGTAACTCTTTACCTCTAAAAAGTCCATTAGTAAAAGAAGGGTTGAAATCTCTACTCATGCAAACCAGTGTCAGGCATCATTCCTTTGGTATTAATATTCCCCCATTTTTTTCTTTATTTTATATCTTGTCTTTGATTTTCTAGCCAAAAAAAAGCATTCAACCTCAGCCATGACTTCAGATACACAATTTCCAGCACTTATTGCTGTATTGGAGATTTCCTTCTTCTGCTCAGCTTCACCACAGTGTTTGCAGGGGCATTTCCATGGAGAGCAGCCTGTTCCTTGTGCAGGATCAGCAGCTTATTCAGTAGGAACAGGCAGTCTGTTGTGCAGCTTTCCAGAGCTGCTGTTCCCAGGGAAGAGCAGTGGGGACACCACACCATGGACAGCACAGCTGGGTCCCTTGGATGTCCATGAGGAAGCTGATCCCTGCCAGGGTCTGAAGAAAAGGAAAATACACATGCCCAGGGAGGCTAAACCTGTGCATGGGACCCAGCCCCAGCACTGCTGCCCTTTACAGCCACCTGGACCTTTCACAACCATTTCAGTAATGCTCTTCACCCAGAACATTTTAGCAAAGGAAGAGAGAGTTTTTCTGCCTAAGCCATGCTGTCTGTGCAGCTGATTTTTCAGGTGAGGTATCTTCTTAGTGTTTGAAGGGATAAGGACATCTTTTGAAAGCTTCCCAGTACCAACCTGTAATGGTGATGCTGTGGGGAGGAGCATCTTAATAGTAGGGGAAAAATCACCTCTCATTCTTCTTCTGTCTGGAATAATTTTTAACTATATTAAAAAAAAAAAATTAATTATCTGAAGAAAGCAGACAGCATCATTTGCTGTTCTCATGGTGCTTTCAAGTCTCACATCTGGTTTTACAAGAACAAGACACCAAGGAGGTGCAATAATTTCATCATCTTGCTAATATCTGTGTCTTGGTTGCAGTTGTACCACATCTACCAGTCTTGTTATGCAGGTATTTTTTGCCATTTCATCACAATGGCCTGTCAAAAAAACAACTACTGTCTAAGCACCCAATTGCCCTTCTTCTCTAAATATTGCTTGTCTGCTTATATAGCTTTATCTAAATGTACCTCTTTCATCTGTAATAAGGTAATAGGCCTAAAAAGTACTTAGTGTCATCTTGTGTCTTCCACTCAGGTACAGAATCCATTTTAAACCCAAACTGATGCCTTTATTACAGGTCTTTCCTCCTGCTCCCTGTAGCAGTTTCAGATACCACCAGTAACTGCAACAGGGAGAAGGAACATAAAACCATTCCAGTGTCATTTTCCTGGGCTGAAAAGTCATAAAATCACAGAACACCAGGTTGGAAAAAGACCTTGAGGATCACCTTGTTCAAAATTTCTTGGCAAACTCATGTTGTAGACAGGATGGCCCAGTACCCTGTCCAGCTTAAAATCTCTAGTTGGGGAGGGAGCATTTGTCCTGTTATCCACAAATGTCAGTTTTCCTCACCTTATTTCATCAATTTGAGCCTCATTTTCTTTGGGCTTTAAGCTGTTTGGGCCAAGAATAATCTCACTGTGAACATAGGGTGTCTACAGAAAGAAATGTTGTGTCTCAGGAGAACCTGCCTTGGACTAAGGAATCTGCATCTTTTTTATACTTTTTAAAATTATAGATTTTTTTTAAAATGAGAAAATTAGGCAACATCTTGAAGGTTGAACATGAATTTGATGCAAATTTCAATAAGTGAGTTGGAAAACTCTCAAAAAATACAAGATTTATAATGGTAGGGAGAGACAAAGGCCACAAAATTGGCTGCAGAGCAGCCCTTATAGAGTCATACATCTCCAGCATTAATTTTCATACAAAGTGAGTAATGTACTTTTAGTCAGGCCCAATAGCTACGAAAAACTGAGTCATTCCTTTGCACAGGAGGAATAAATTTTGCTAGGGGTCAAATTGTGCTGAGGTTCCTCAATGGAAAAACATAACTAATAAATAAGCACAAGTCTTTGTTAGGTGATGTTGTCCTGAACAGCCCAGAAAAAGCAAGTTAAGAGCCTGTACTGTCCTTGGACTTGCCAGGAAATCTTTATTGCTGAGCTGCAGCCCATACCAGTTTGGTAAAAGGCTGGTGGAAAAGCCATCTCCAGCTCCTCAAGTTGAATGTGTTTCAGTTATTTATTTCTGTATCCTCAACTTAAGCATCTATAGAAACTTCTTCTAATGAAGTTTTACAAAGGATGATTGGCCAAATGAAGGTTTTTCAAAAGAAAATCAGATTTGATTAAGAGAAGCCAGAGCAAATCCCCTGCCAGGGAAAGGCAGACTTTTTGTACCTAACCACACTGTTAAAATCACTAATTAATGGGGAAAATGTATTTCAGAGACTATGATCTGTAGGTCCAGATTAATTAGGATAACACTTTAATTATTCAGTGGTAATACATGCCACCTTTGAAACCAAAATCATCAAAAGTGGGTGTTTGCAAGCTCAGCAACTCCCCCAAACACAATTCTTTCTGCTTGTACTAAGGCAGCAAGTAGACATAATGCAATTCCAATTTTCCCTGCAAGGCCTAAAGCCACCTCAGTTAGGCAGACTGATTCCCAGAAGCACACCCTGGAGAGGAAAGAGGGCTTTGCAGAATATTTCTCCTCCACATTAGAAGAGATGACTCAGACTTCTTGAAAACTCTTTTGTCTCTCCTAATCTTCATATTGATTGGGGTGAAAAAAAGAGTGAAAGTATTTGTTCCCAGCTTCTTCTCTCAATTGTTCTTCCCATATTTGGTTCTGCTTCTTATTTTCAAAAACCATTTTTGTACTTTCTCTAAGCATCTTCAGCAATCTCACCCAGCATATTTTCAGGGCCATCAGAGCTCCTCTTTGACCCCTCTGACCAGCTTTGCCATCATGCCTAGAGCAGCTTCCCCTTTTGTGCCTTGTCTCTCTTTTGGGATTAGCTTCTCTTCAGGTTGGCATGACCTCCTAGCACAGAAGAATTATCACCACCATTTGCCATTAATCAAGGCTCTGCCACAGGTAGGAGCAGACATTAGCAGACTACAGGCAGTCAGGAAAACAAGGTTATTTTATTAGCAAATTTCAGATAAAAGCTGGGCATCAGTCAACTGGATAACTACAATTCCTCCTGGCTTGCAAATTACTGAGTGAAACAGCATCATTTTCAAGTCTGCATCCAGCAGCACTGTGGGAAGTGCCTGATGATGGAATATGTCCCTGGAAGTGGTAATTTTGTTTATGTGGCTCTGCCTGTACCACCACATAGGTCATAGATTTCTCTCTTAAATTTTACAGTTTTCTTGCTTCACTTTCTAGGCAGGTACAGCAGTTTCCTCTGAATTTTCTAGTAACTTTCTCTTCAGCTCTGAGTCAGTAGGTGCTGGAGCTGGGGATGGTGGAGGCATCCATCACTGGAAACCCCACTGCAAGCACTTTTCCCTCAGCCCAATTCCATGCTTGAGCTCCAACATGCCATGGAGCAGAGTCATTCTGAAAGTCATGCCAGTGAAATGTGTTGCTGTAAAATTGAGACCCCCACATAGGAAATTTGTAATTAAGGAATAAACAGAGGCAATGAGTCATTACATTTGGTGCTGTTTGAGTTTTAGGAAAGCATGTTTTCAGTTAACTCATGGAAATAAGACAAGACCTTTACACAGCTTTTTTTCTTTCATTGTTAGCAGTTGTAGGAAGCAGGACACAGATTTTTTTCCAGTTACTGGCATTTAGGTGTCTCACACACAGATGCTGACAACTGGACCTCCTCAGCCCTTCTCCAGATGCTGACACTTGGACCTCACAGCTCTCACAAATAGCACAGAAAGATTACAAAGAAATAATGGTTTGGGGAAAGGATTTAATACAAAGATAGGACAGGAATGCTGGGCCTGCACAGGGTTCAGCATGTTGAGCTATTTTTATCCCTTTTTTTCATTGCCTCATGCTTCTCACCCATTTACCCTGATTCCTTCCCTTCCCCTAAACTTCCTGTAATAAATTTTACATAATCCAACAAACCCCTTCTGAAATCCCATAATAAGCTTCACATAGACCCAAAATCCCCCTCAAATTCTGAACACACTTGCAATATTAATGTTTTCCCTCTCTGTCAGTGACAGAGCTGGGGATGATGCCTTTGAGGCTGTGCCTAAGTTTTTTTACTGGTCCATTTATCAGCAACTACATTTTTTTTTGTATTAACTGGATTGTGCTGGCTTGACTTCCAATTGTCTGTCTCACCAAAGGAGGGAATATAATTTCTAGGTATAAAGCTTTCGAAACAAGTAGTTAAAATTTGTTATGTACACATCAACACATCTGCAGATCAAATCTGAAAGACTTGAAAATACACAAGAATCATACTGAATACAAGTATCACAGCTGTAGCATAACAGGAAAATATATCTTTTTGTACCTCAGTTTCCCATCTCTAAATAACAGGCTGAGACTCTTTCCTTTCCCATAGATTATGATGTATTTGGGACAGAAACTGCTCTTGTTCTGTATAATCACAGTATTTCTTGTCTCATCCTTTTGTAGTAATAAAACTGTGTATTATTTTCACTGTTCTTCAAGTAACTTTTGTTTCAGCAAAGAAATACCTATTAGACAATGAACTCATCACTCTAACAGAAAACTGAGTTAGAGGTCTGAAATTGATATTACCAGGAATGAGCAAAGTCAGAAATAGCACTGCATATCATTCCCAAAGTCTGGAGCCATTCCACCCGGATAAAGTTATTAAACCAAAAGCAAAACAACAAAGCACAAGGATATTGGAAACTACTTCTGGTGCAATTGCAATCACAGTGGAAGTCAAGATTCACAAAACAACAAGATAATCTTCTCAAGCTTAGGGAAATATCTGTACTACTCTGCTTGGGGAACTTTGGAGGATAGATGCCACATTGTGGGATGTTTAGTCTGGAGCCAGGGACTCTTCTCAGCCCCTCGAGCAATAATTTAAAAAACAAAGGAAAAAAAAAAAAGACCTTTTTGCAAATGTAAGCTGTCATGAGTCCATAATCAAACTCTTGATCTTTACAGCTGCATGTTATTTTTGCTAAATTTTCCATTTCCTGATGCTCTTGCAATACATCCAGGGACATGAGCCACAAGGAACAGCAGATCCTCCAAAGACACATATCCTATCTGGAATAGCAGGTTCACTGTCAGCATAAGAGTTCAGAGCTCCACACCAGCAACTCAGCAGCTCCTCTTCTTTGCTGTGCTCAGCAAGGGTACAGAGAGCAGAGCTATTGTGCCCCTGGGATTTCTGATGACTTGACTGAAAGTGCCATATTACCCACAATGATGTGAAGCAAGAGATCTCACCTGTTTGAGGGCCTGTACCAGGGAAAGCAAATAAAACCCAAAACCAGCCCAAACACCTGAAGTCATTAAATAAAATGGTTCATAAAAGGCAGCAAAAATTAAAGCAGGGGCTTACCCAGTCAGAGGGACAGGCTGCTGATGTGACCTATGGGAATATGTACCACCATTTGTGAAAGAACCTGGGAACTGGAATCCAGCAGAACACAACTGGCATGTATAAATTTGACCTAAATGGGGAAAGGGGAAAAAAAATCATGTTCTTTTCATTAAGGGCAGGGAGACAAGGAAATGAGACCTCTGACTGCTTCTGTCCAATCTACATCCTTCATTATTTTCTGTCACCTATGCTATTTTACCATCTTGTTTTTATGTGAAAGGCAGCAAAACTGCATTTCAGAAGCATCATGTGTTGCCACAATGCCTCATCTCATCTGGAGCAAAATGTTTTAAAGAGGTCCTTCATCTTGACTGTGGATTTGAACACAAACTCAAAGTATTTCCTATTCTGCCAAAATAGCCTCCTTGCTGTTCTTCACATTTTCATGATTGTGCTAAAGCTGTAAAAACCATTTTTCCTAAACCTAACAACCACATGACATTTAACAGCATCATACAGGATCACAGTGCTGCACAAGGCCAAAGATGTGAATGTGAATGGAATAGTGTAATGCACCAGCATTTCCAGGGTTTCATTGTCCTCATAGTTTGATTTGGAAGTATCACATGTGAGTTAGAGAATCATAAAAATTCCAAATATATCATATCTACCTCTTTCTCTGTATTCTCTGTATTTATCTGCATTATTCTCTGTATTTCTCTGCCATTGAAACAAAAAAAGAGTCTTGAAAAACTTTCAAAATCCTTTTTGTTTGTTTTTTTTCTTACCCATATACATCAACCATTAGATGCTTACTTGCTTTTTTTCCAGTTCCAAGGTTTGGGTTAGAAGAGTGCAGGTCTCTGGGTTCTCTTTAGTCTGTTTTTAGAAAAACATTTTTCTTCTGCAAGTCCTATGAGATGTTGCCCAATTCCTTTGACTTCTGAAATATAAAGACTGGTTTATATAAAAACTTACCCTCATTTTTGGGGGCTGGCCTCAGTTAAGATCCTGTGGCTCTAGACAGAGGAGTGCTCAGTTCTCCCTGCATACCCTATTCCTCATTAGAACATTAAAATATATTACCAATCATCTAACATTCCATTTGTGAAACATATTAAACCTTCCCACCTTTAATAAAACACAATTTGGCTAATATCTTAGAGCAAGAAAATTCAGTAGTGTTCTGATGGCTGCTGCAAGTCTCACAGAAGAAAAGTTACATTCTAAAGGACGTAATTCCCATATAGGAGTAAAAAATAATTACAATAATTATCTACATAAAAATACAGGCTGCAACCCAGCCTTGTTGGATTTGAGTTCCTGCAGTGCAGGTGTCTCTGTGTGAGGCAGGTGTCTGAGCTCCCCTTACAGCCCATGGAGAGCCAGGCAGGACAGGACATGGCTTGGAGTCCACTGACTCATCCCAAGAGCACCACCCACTCTGAGCAGACTGAATCACTCTCTCAACTCTGCTCCCTGTACTGACTGTAACATCTTCCCTGTACTGCTGCTAAATCACCCTCCCCAGACTTAAGCTGAGATGTATTCTGCTCTTTGCATCTCACCAGTGTGGAGCAAAAAACCTACACTTTTGAAACATTTCTTAGTGAAACTGCAGAAGTAAATTCCAAGCAAATTCTGATGCATTACAGGAGAATTGAAGGCTGAGAATTACCTGCCAGCATGGGTAACACTGCCTTTGGTGCTTTCTCAGAGGATAAAAGGTAAATTGTTCAATGTAAAAACTGAATTCAAGAGAGATAAGGGGTCTTGCTTGAAATACATGTACAGTTCCACAGGCACATATTTGATGAACATTTGAAAGATATTTCTTCCCACATATGGAAAAAGTATCAAGGAGGTCTGTGGTTTAACTAGGAAGAAACATGGGCAACCACTGAGGTACTCAGAACTTCACTACCTCTTGCTGGTGCCTGCCTTGGAAAGAATACACAAAAGGTGTCAGCACTTTCTCCTCTCAAGTAGGCTTGTCCCAACAGAAAGAAGAGATGCAGACATGGAATCACAGCTCATTGTTTTCAATTCCCAAGGGCCATTTTTGTGATACTACAAAACTTGGCAAAGGTGACAAGAAAATGCTGCACGACTCCTGCATGCCTATGGCAGTTATTAAACATAAACAGAATGTCACACACGAGATTCACTTTTTTTCCTAAGTAGTGCTAGAGTGCAGCTGAAAGAAGAAGAAAATTTTCATAAAAGCACAGAGCTATTGGAATATGTCCTCTTGGAAACAGCTGTGGATTATTTGATTATAGGAAGAAAGCACAGAGATGGCTTTCAGAATCTGAACATTTTGCTTCCTGCAGCAACGTGTTATATCTACTTCAGGGAATTTGGGACTAAAAAAGAATCTTCATGGCCACTGGAGGGTGCAAAATTACCCAGCACAAAGAGCAGGTTTTGTGCACTTCAAAACAACCTTTCTGCTGCACAAATTCCCAAGAGAAAAGTGAAAATTATACTCTCTTTCTTGGCAGTAAAGCTCTATCTGAAAGAAATTTTTCAAAGATGAATTTTATTTAGACTGCAAAATGACAGAAAACTCAAGGTAGAAATACTGAAGCCTTTGCTTAGATAGAAAGGTAACTTTTTAAGGGAGTGTGAAGATTCTCATGAAGAGAACATTAAAAAAAATGTATTCTCTTTGAAAGTTTGCTTGCTTTTTTTTCCCTCTCCAAAAAAAGTCCTTGAGAACATGAACAAATCTATGGGATATAAGTCTAGGCAATTTTATACATACCATATTTGAATCTGTCTGTAAATATTTATCAATGGTATTTTCATATCTCCTCCAAATATTCTGCAGCATACAGATAGTTTTGTGCTGATTTTTTAGACATGCATGTAAGTTACTGAATATTTTGTTCAACCTCTTCTTTCCTTCTGCTGACAACTATTTCCCCCTTTGAAAACTTAATTGTGTTTAGAGTTTGGTCCAAATGATTCTTTTTAATAGTTAAAAGCCAAAATTATTTCATATCTCTTTTGCACCATCAGCTATTCAAGAGTCTTCCCAGCTTAGCAATGACACCATGGTATCATTGCCTTCCTCTTAGTGTAGGTGTTAAACTTCTCTCCTTGCCTTTCATGAGCTTAAAAGTCACTAGATCCACTTCACATTTTAGTACTTTTTATCCCTTCCCATTCCTGCTACGGCCTCACACAGCTCTCTAATAATTTTCTTTTCCCTAATTTTGAGTGGTTTATCATCCCTCCCATCAGACATTGCCCTGTGCTGCCCACATCTGCCCAGCACATTAAGTGGAACTCCACCCCAGCTCTCATCTCCCTGTAGGTCATTCCTCATTAGCAGAATGGGAATGAAAAGTAAGAACTTTCCTCCACTCTGGGTGGAGTTTTTGTTATGCACAGCCTAATTATGTGACTGGGCAAGAGCCAGCACAACAGCTGCTTTGCTCTGCAGCCTGCTGATAGCAATACAATATTGGTAAATTCTAAATCATAATGTGTTTGTGGTATTTGAGAAACAGTTTCAAAATGCCAATACTAATACTATTCCTTTCCCATTATAATGAGTGGAAAGCTATATCAAACAGAGACCTCTGATAGTATGATTTGGTTAACAGCTCTCAGTCTTCACTGCTGGCTGCTGATACACAACTTTTCTAAGCCAATCAAATACTCAACTTCAAAACCCGCTTGTTCAAGTCAAAAGGATTCTTTCCCAGCTCCAAACTCTCTCTACAGATCTTCCTATTCTTTGTATATTTGTTTTAAATGATAATCCATCAGGAAGACATCCTTCATACAGATCAACTCCCTCTTCATCACCACTTCTCTCATTGGCCATTCATGGCTGCTAGAGTGAAATACAGTCAGCCTCTGGCCAGTACAAGCAAAAAGCAGGGAGTAGGCCTTCAAATACAGGAATCTGCACCACAGCATGGCAAAAACAAAGATTTAGCACAGAATTGTGACTACTCACTACATTTACCACAAAAGAAAACTCTCCAGCTTCAAATGGTGACTATGAATCAGCGTGAGAGTCAGACTTCCATATCTCCAAACAAAATAAAACTCTGAATTAATTCATTTCTTTAATCAAAGAATTGAAAGGAATCAAAATTTTCTGCTAGGCATGCTGTCAAACTGACAGAGTGACTCAGCGAGCAGAATAATTGGTCTGTAATGTGATTATATTTGGGGATTCAGGTTGGGATTTAGACATGCTGTTAAAGACTAAACTGAAATAACTGATTATTACAAAGTTGTCAGGCCTACAGTTTTAAAAGGTCCTGCTGTCAGTCATTAAACAAGTGGGAACTCAGTGAAAAAAGTAATTGGATCCTGTGTCACCTTACTGGGGCTTCATTAGTAAATATCCTTAATAAGCTGATCCAGATGTGAAACACAGGTTCTGAGAAGGTGATAGTTTTTAGATTATTCCCCAAGACCTGTCTACTTGCACAACAGACTCCTTTCAGAAGAGGGACACCATCAATAACCATGCAGCCCATCTCCAATAAACAGACGCTCTCTCCAAGACCCCAGCCATTAGGAAAGGGAGCAGCACAGATCTCCAAGAACCCAGGATCAGGCAGTAGCATTCTACTTAACTAAGAGTCAGCCATATACAGAACAGCTAAGCACAATAACACACTTGAAGCACTCTCGTTGGCACCCTGAAAGACATACTGCAGGTAATGCGTTACAGGGCAAAGCAAAACCCAGCAAAACAAAAAACAAAAACATGCAATGAAAACTGCATAGCCAGAAATCTTCTGTGAAGTTAAACACATCAACCAGAAGTTGCACAAAGATGTCTGCATAAACCAAGTAATGCATATAGGGTAATTTAAGAATATCAAACATCACAATAATGCAGACACATGAAACACAACAGGACCAGTGGCATCAGAACTGAGGAATTACATGATGATAAAAACTAGAGCAGAGCAGAGGGGCAGAATCACCTCCCTCACCCTGCTGGCCACGCTGCTTTTGATACACCCCAGGATACAACTGGCTTTCTGGGATGTGAGCACACAATGACGTATACATCCAGTTTCCCATCCACCAGCACCACCACATCCTTCTTGGACAGGTTGCCCTCTCTGAATTCTTCTCCCAGCCAGTTCTATACCTGGGATTGCCCTGAGCCAGGAGCAGCACTTAGACTTGTTGAGCCTCATGAGGTTCTCATGGGCCACCTCTCAGGCTTGTCCAGCCCCCCAGGATGGCATCCCTCTGTTGTGCCAACTGCAACACCCAGCTCACAATCCCTTGACTCCTCATAATCCTCTTGCATGTCCTCACTTCCCAACATTAAAAAACAATCCAAGCTTTCTAGCAGTGCTGATTTGTTAGGCAGGGACTCACTGATCTTTTTAAAGTTAATTATTTAATATGCCAGAATTACATTACTGTTCTCATCTACCTGTATTCCTGTTTGATTTGTGTAAAAACTAGACTAAGGAAGACAACCACATGGTTTAACTGCAAAACTCTACTTGTTTTTCATTAGTGGAAATGAAGACAACAAAATCATCACAGACAGCAGTTCCCATCAAGATTTGATTTGGAAGTTTTGCACAGAAGCTAAAAATAAAAGACTGTGCAGTCATAAATCATTTAAAACTGTGTTCATGGACAAAGAGCACTTCCAGGATGATGTCTTCAACTGAAGTGGATGGGATCTCAGAGTAACAAAAGGAGCTGGAATCTGAGAGGATTTTCTAGGTGCCCTAAGCAACCCAAATCCCAGGTGTTGAGTTGAGGCAGGGCATGTGCAAAGGCTTGGGGGGAAATTCACTTGGTCCAAAGAGACAGTAGATTTGGAGCTGTCACAGGAAACTGTGTCTGTCAAAGCCTTCAGACATACAAAGTTCATGTTTCTAAGGAGCTCTGAAGATCAAGGTTCTGTGGATTAAGATTTCCTATTCTTTCTGCTATTCTTTTTTTTTTTTTTCCAGTTTAAAACAAAGTTTCTAAAAGTTTTTTATTTGTTAGGAAGTACAAAATGCTATTTACCCACAGTCTTGCAGACGGAGATATGAACTCCAGATGACAGATGAACTCCATATCATCTGTTTTTGTTCTAATACTGGCCAAAGTATTTTTGCTCTAAAGAGAAAGTAATTGAAAAGCTTTCCACAGAAGACTACACTTCAATACAAGTGGGGAGCTGGTGAACACAAACCTCTCAGCCATGTGCTGTTTGTAAAAGGAGATACTAGCCAAATTCTCTTTCTACTCTGCCTTCTAAAGTCTGTCAAGTTGTTTAGGGCTTTTAAAATCCTGAATCTGTGTTTTCATTATAGATAATATTTTCCTCAGAGTTTTTAGGGATGGCCAGTGGTATATACTTTTAAATTCAACCAAACTGATTGTAAATCACTGCAAGAACCCATGGCAGATAATTTCAACCAAGCCTCTCAAAGCTCCTGCTGAGTGGTGGCCCTGTCACCATCTGCCAATAGCAAAGGGCACAGCTTGCACGGTGCTGTGAATTACATCTGTGACCAAAACAATGCTGGTGAAGTTTCACATATTGCTGAGCAGTGTTTTCACAACATCAAGGCCTCTCCTGTTCCTCCCTCTGCCCCCTCAGTGCTGTGAGCGTGCAGGAGGCTGGGAAGGGATCCAGCCAAGCAGATGACCTGAATGAGAATGGTATCACAGCAATGTCTGATTTTCAGCCTGTTTTTTTCTTATGGAAAATCAGAATATAATCCTGGAGTTCATTTCCATCTCACCTTTTACAGATAATACTAGTTTCTGACTCTACTAAAGCAATCCTTCCTATTGCATTTGGTACTTGAGATGCCCACAGAAGACACATCTGTAGCAAGAATAATGGGATCAGAAGTTGCAGCAAGTCCATCAGCAACAGTCCAAGTGAGAGCAGGGAAACAGTTTGGCCAAAGCACACAAATATTGCAGGGTGAACATGGATGTGGTCCCAACTGCTAGTTGCTGCAGTACAGCATTGCTGTTTAATCTTGCAGGTGACTCAAGAGGGTGTAAAAAAGTAATTTAAAAGCAGAAGTAGAATTCAAAATTATCTCATCAAATTGAAAATAACAAAGGTCTATAAAAAGGAAATTAAGTCAATAACAATAAGAGCAAGAACACAGACTTGGGTGTAATTTGCTATAATAGCAAACTGTTGACTTGAGAGCAGGAGAGGATCTGAAGATTGCAGGGAGTCAGGGGTTTCACTGTCATAGTCTCCTGAAATAGGCAAACTGCACTGGGGGTGTGTGTGTGTGTCTGTGAATAGGATATTCCACCAAGAATGGCAGCAACCCCCTCCTTTCAGACACAATGATAACAACTCTCTGAGATATCATATCCAGTCTTGAGACTTCCATCACATCCCATCTGAATGAACCAGAGAGACTCTAGAACACAAAAGAATGAGAAGAAGAATACAAAAAAAATAACCTACAGGAAAACATTGAAGGAAAACGCACAGTTTAACCTGAAGACAAGAATTTGGAGATGGCCTAACTGCAGTACTCAGATATGCAAAAGCAGCCTCCAAAGAATGAAGTAATGTTTCACACATTCATAACAGGTGACAATAAATACTGAACTTGAATCAGGGACAAATCAGATTAAAGATAAGAAACCAAATGCCAATGCCACAAATGTATCTGAATTTCTCTTTGGATCAATTAGATAAAATTATCTCCTGTCCTCCTCCTCTGATTCTATGGATGCCACAACCACTTAGGAAAGGCTTAAGGCTTACTTAATAAATTTTATAAATCCAGTATTGGCAGACAGAGTACATGAACAAGTAAAGTTGTAAATTCTTTTGCATACTTAAAATTACCTTCTCCTCATGATAAGGGACATACTCTGACATGCTTAATGGTGTACAGCCCAGTGTAACTCTAGTAAAATCCCATGAAGTCTCAGCATTTGTTCCCTAAATGTAATCAGTCCATATCCTAACACACAGAGTTACACAGACCCCTGGAGTGCTGGTATATCCTATAACAAACAGTAGCCATACCAGGCTTTGCACCTTTTCCCCTATGTAACATTAGAAAACCCTGCCAGCCATGGGAAAGGGTGATTCAGGCAAAGGCCCAGTATTGTAGTACAGACCAGTCAACCTTAGTGGCTGAGAGGTTGAACCAGGCACTCTCAGCAAGTACTTGCTAAGTCTTAGCAAGTATTGCTAAGATGAGTTACCTAATGGAAGAGCAGCTTGGATAAGATAATGAAAATCTAAGTCCTGCAATAGCAGCTGGGAAAGAAGAGGGAGGGACTGAAAGACCATAATGTCACCTTCTGATCCAATTTGCCTGTGTTAACTCTGAACTAAAAGCCTCCATACCCAGCTCCAGCTGGAGATGCCACTATCCCTAAAGCCATTATGACTGCTACTTGTTGTCTTCCATGTCACTGGCCTCCTGAACTGTGCTCAAACATTCAAAGAGTTGTTCTACACTAAAAGGGAGAATATTGGAAGAGCTGTAATGCTTTCAAAACAACTACAAAAACCACACCTGAAACTGGCTATAAAAACCATCTAGAGACATAAGAGATCACTTGGCACTCCCAAATGAAGCCCTGTAACCTGTGACAACAGGCAAGGGGAAGCTGTACAGTGTATTTATGCCCCATTAAATATTTATCAGCTGTTTGCTGCTCATATCTTGTCTTACAATGTCTTACATTTTCACACAAAATATCAGAACCAAGTAAGATCTTAAAATCACAGCAGAAAGAGCTGGGAGAGAGTTGGAAAAGTCATCTTGTCCAGTCTGAAAACCAAACTGCATCTATTTCTCATTCCAGATGGGCAGGTGACCAACAGTTGTGTATCAATGGCCAGAAAACCTTGAATAAAAATATTACCTCAAAGATAATGGCCCAAGAAGAATACCTTCAACTTTATTTTAAAATGTTAATTGTACTTGTGGGTCTTAGCTAAATTTGTTTTTACTGCATGTATGCTCTAGGGTACTTGCTTTACAAAAGCTAAAAATTTAAAAATAATGAATTTATGCATTTTCAGCTCTAATACAGAACTTAAAGTCAGCTCATCAGAGCAATTTCAGGCTGCATCCTGCCCTCAGATTACATGCAGAAAGGCACGTGTAGCTTGAGCACTGAGGAATGAACTTTTTATAATTACCCACACATCAAGAGCTCAGACTCTGCTTTCTCTAACATAACCAGTGTGCAAGATGTGCCTTTGTGCACAGTGCTTGGGTCACATCCAGGAGCCAGGAAGGGTAAAGATGCTTGTAGATAAAGATGTTTTGTACTCTAGTATCTAGTCCTAGTTTACTAGGGTAGTAAAGATCTAGTTTACAAACCAGCTACACTTAGAGCAAGAGTATAGTACCCTGTGCTTCCATGACTTTTCACCCATAGCTGGAATTAGAAAAACATACTTTAATGATAAAATGACAAATGCAGAAAACAGGAAATGCTGAAGAAATTTCAACCAAAGAAAGAACTCTCAAGGGAACCATCAAAATTTCTCTTCTTCCATAAGATTTCAAGAGACTGGTGAAGAGCCATTTGAATTACTATTAATTTTAACACATTGTTTTCCTTTCAGAAAAGTAGCAGCTCATATTACACAATCTTCTAGTAACACAGGGCAAGACATAGATATAATCTAATATCTATTAAATCACACATGTAGATTCACTTGCAGAAAGATCCTTTTCCTCCCTGGTCACACAAAAGAGTTCATAGAAGCACATTTATAACAACATAAGAAATCAAGCTTTGAATCACTGCTTTCCCTAAACACACCTGAATTTATATTTTCTACCTGTTAGTGCTAAAGAACTTAGTTATGGGATATTCTTTCATATGAAAAGGTTATATTTAAATTTTTTAGTATTTATAAGAGCAAACCATGCCTTCCAAAAGTTCCCTAACAGCTGTGTTGACTGTCACAGCCTCATGAATATTTAGAGATACTTATGAGGAGGAACAGCTTAACCTGACAATATGCTTTTCTAGTCTGTGACCAATGATGACAAGACACTGTTCTCAGTGTATGTGGCAAACACAGTCTCCCATTCTAAAAACTTCTAACAGGGTAAGAAATATTTTCCTGTATCACTAGCTTGAGTTATTCTTATCCCTTATTTCAGAGTCCTTTCCAAACAATACCAGTAGTTTTGTAGTTTTGCTGAAAGCAGAATGATGAAATATGCATAGACCATGAGTCAGAGGACTTTTCTACACACAAGTTGGATGTTCTTTGTGAAATGTAGCACTTCCCTTGAGGAACACAAATTCTGAGAGAAGTGATGTCAGAAGAATTGCATTTCCAGCACAGCATCAGACAAAGACTTTTCCATGGCCTTAAAAGACAGTCACCTCTGCTGCTTCCAGCCATCATCCCAGGGGGCAGATGAGACTGGAGGCTACATATGCTTTCAGAGAAAATGAGTTTTTAGTCCTGCTTTACACCATCAGAGACTGTGTTTTAGCTAAATTTGGTTCAGCATTGCCACATTCTAAGCAACTACTAGCAGCTACTACTTCACATACTACTGTCCCTTTTATCCACACCTCGCTGGTGAACACAGTGTAAATCAGACATTAGATCACTACAATCATCATCAAAGCTTACTTTTAAGTTACTTCTCTTGCAGTGGCACCAACTGACAAAGATCTTACAGAAAATAATTCACAATACAGCAGATTTCTATGTCTATCAGACTTACTTGCCAAAATGTGGCAGTGAGGTAGGAACAGGGAAAGCACCAGATCTTCAGCAAAGCTGCAAAAGACCACCAAGGGACTAAAAATAAACACTTATTCAACCCTGTAATATTTAGTGATCCATTTCTTAATCTGAGCAGTTCACAATAGTTAACAGAGCAGTAGTTCAGCAGGAAGAGAACAGGAAACACATTGAGACGCTTGCACAAAGCCTTAACCTCTCCTATGCCTAGAGCATTACACCTTGCACCGTTTGCAGCCTTTCCCTGTAGCACTGCAAGCCTTCTGTTCACAAGCTTCACCCTTTTCCTTGTGCTGCTGCAATGTTTCTATCCATGTCCTTCTGTCCTTGTATCCCATTCTCCTTGTTCTCCTAACTCACTACCAGCAAAGCCCAAGCCTGCTATGCCAGGGTTTCCCCAGGAAGTGGTGGATACTGATGCAAGAATCAGCCTTTACCCACCTCACACTTCCCTACCCTCACTTTGGATCTTTTACACAAAAGAAAAAACAAAATCTAGCAAATAAAATGGTGGAAAGTGGTCCCTGAAATAGCATGCAGGCATTTCCTAGGGACATCCATGCTTAACAATCAATTAACATGCAACTTGTGCCTCTGATCAGAGCATGCTTCAACCAGCTCTTACAGCATCACAAGCAGGAAAAACAAGTAGGGATTTTGAGCTGCTCTTGATGAAAACTGTTAGGGCAAAGTATTATCAAAAACCAGCTGTGGCACAAAAGGGGATGCCCAGGGGAGAAGAGTCACTTAGGGAGATTTTCTGTGATGATTTTCTTCTTTGCTGGCCATCAGAGAGCATTTTCCCTTGAGATTCTTCTTCCACTGTTACCAAAATGAATATTCTTTTTGTGCAGGGGGACAACAGCAGGTTTATCAATCACATCCTTTGTGAATGTTTGTGTTATTGCAATGACCTCAGTTTAAAGAACACAAGAACACAAAATCAGAAGACTATTTTCTGTACAATTTCCTTCTGCAGCAATGTATTTGTATTAATGAAAAAGTTCTTAAAATGTACATTTTCAACAAAGGTTCACCATGATAATTAAGCACTGGTTCAATACAATATAAAAAAATATCAGTTGTCTCAAAGATTATAAAAACTCCAAAAGTAAAAGTAACATTTTTAAGAACTCAAATGGCCACATGGATATTATCCTTTTGACTTAGCTGAAAAAGATAAAACAAAACTCACTGTACAAATCTGGTTTTCCAGGCTTGCAGGTACATGTGATCCAGTGTACAAAACAAAACAGATCATCAACAATTAAACAATATCCTACATTTTTAAGTATTAGCAATGCATTACACATTGCTGTTATTCTTAACATCTGAAGTATCCTTTAGTGTAATTCATGGCTTATATAGTCCTTGACTCCAGGTTGTTCTCATTCTTTCTTTTTGGTGAAGTCATATGGTTTCCACCACTGTGCAAACTGCAACACCTTTTTCCGCTGCTCCTCAAAGTTCTGTCTGATTCCTTTTCTCCAGAGCCGTGGCTCCAAGTCCAGCATGCCACCAATAATTTCCTTTGCAAGTAAAAATAAGATAGATAATGATAAATTAACATAACATTACCTAACACTATCTTATCGAAGAATAAAGAAATATGCATTTTCAATTTATGAATTGTCCATTTTCTTCAAGAGCTAATTAAAACTTGAAATTCTGAAAAATATACCAATTTAAACATAGAACTGCAGTTGTTAGATGGTTGCCTCAGCAAAATTCTTGTAAGCACAGCACTTTGATGTGCTGCTTAAATATCCTAACATTGCAAGGCTGTTAATCCATTAGTGCATTTGTGATTAAGGTAAATTCAGAGGAAGAAAGCTGCCTGCTTTGCTGTTTCTAGTGTTATATTTCTCCCCAATCACTCTTAATGTTTTTGCAACACTGACTCTTTCAAAAAATGTTTTCTGTGACATAATAAAGGAAGAATTTATTACAGCTCTCCCTGTATATACATTTTATACTATAGATACTATGAATAGCAATTTAACCACACAAGGGTTTTGGTAGTAGTTGTCTGTGAGTCTGTATGTGTAAGCACACTAATTTATATAAGCAGGTGTCAGTGCACTTATTTATGTATCAATACTATGACCATGAAAATTCTTAAGTAGATGCAAATATCTTCCATCGACAAGATTATATGCCTATAATGTTAAATATCAGCAGTTCATATCAAATGAAAAGAAACACAAATTTAGAATCACAATCTCAGTATCAGCTAGTGAAAAAATCAACTACTTCATTCAACAAGCCAAAATACAATGACTCATCAAGAAAAAACAGATAATAAACTGAGATACAGTACATCAAAGTAATTGTTCTGGCAGCATCTTGGTTTAATTACTTAAATTTTCCAAAACAGAGTATAATTGGTAAATTAATCTTTTACATAATGATACCTTTCCAAAGTAATGAGGGAAATTGTGATGATCTTCAATCACATGAGCAAATCCTCCCTGAAGGCCAAAGTCCACAGAAAAGTATGGCAACCCTTTAGGAACCTACACATGCAAAAACACATTTTCAGATGTTTAACAAACACTGTTGGCATTTAGTCAACCTCCCCACAGGAGAATGAATTTGAACATGGTTTTGCTGTTAATAGTATCAAGTTTTATTTTAAACTACCTCTCAAACCAACTACACGTAGGATAAAATTGCAACAGAGAAATAGTAAAGCAATAGTAAAGCAGGTAAGGGAAAATAACAACATACAGCAACTGGACAAAAAGACACTGAAGAAAGGATGATTGGGGTGGCAGAACTTCCAGAGGCCACAGCTGGAATAGCAGGTAAGAGATGAGAACACCAGGCTGCAGTGTGCACAGTGGGCAAACGCCTCCCTGACTCCACATCTCTGAATTACATAGGTTTAACAGAAATTTTAAGACAACCACTAGCAAGCTGCATTTATTAAAGACAAGATGCTGACTGGTAATAGGAAATATTTACCTAGTGAGAAAACTGACACTCAGGAGGAAGGGGAAACACCTTTTTTGACAACAGGTTACCAGAAACCCCCTCTATGTGAATGGACAGATATTATCCTTAACTTGCCAAATCAGATAATTTGATAATTCTGTCAGCCTGTGGGGGAGATGCTGGATATCTGCCACAACAAAGACCCTTCAGTCTATCAGAAGTGGATCCATTTATTGCTACAGTACTGCAAGTAGTATCTGCTGTTTCACTGCAACAAGTTATTTTTCACTGCTTTAATTGCTGAGAATGTTTCTGTACTGGCAAGATTTACAAAGCCTCCAATTCATAAGCATTTCCTCTATTGCAGTCCAAATAACCATACAATTTTCAGGAGGCATGTTCCATACATTGCTTGAAATACTGACTCTAAAAATCATTAAGATTTAATATAGAGGAGCAATGTAGCATAGCAAGAAACATTTAACACCTTAAATAGACTTTAAAAATATAATGAAATAATGAAAAATGGGTTGGTAGGTGACATGACACCTTAAAGCAAAGGTCAGTTTTGTCTTATTTCTTACAATTTCTGCACACAATCCACCCACTAGGTGATGTCTCAGCCATATCTCACCTTCCAGCCAGATACCACCATCTCCCAGTAAAACTCCCCAAACCCCAGCTCACTCTCTAGGCCATACTCTCTCATCTTCCTAAAGCCTACAGACATTTCTTATCCTACAATAATGTTAAAATCACACAACAGTGTAACAATTTATGTTCAGATACACTGCATTAATGTAAAGAATTGTCCAGACTTAATCTGAAAACTGGCCTACCTTCAATAAATATATGTCACAAAAATGTATGGCTATATAACATATATCTTCCACCTCAATATTAAATGACAAAACAATCTTTGAATCTAACAGATCCAGCATTATTCCTTTAAGATTTGTTTACATAAAGATGTTTCATCTCAGTATCCAGGAGACAGAGAGGATACTGTTCCCTTCTTTTACAAAAAAAAAAATAAATTCATAATGCTATTTATATTTTCACTTCATAAACTTAGCAACACAAACAGCTGTTCCAGGTTAATGAAAAAGACACATCATATTTGTCCAAGGAAAGTAATTTGCAAATCTTTGATCTACCCTAATTCTTAAAGTTAATCAAGAAATTATGCCAGTACTCGTCCTCAAAGTATCAGCTTTGTTCTTAACTAATGCTGGCAGCTTAGTCCACCAATTGTTGAAATAAATGGGCATCTTTTCCCTAATGTCAGTTAGGAGTGCAGACTGGTAATTCTCCTCATACCTATGCCATCTTCTGATGCACTAATCTAATTGTGTTCCCTTTCTTCTCTCTCTGAAACAATTAGCAAGGGAAAAATATTAGAAGAATTTGATGTTAAATTCAGGATACAAAACACTTCATTACTTACAGATTTCCGAATATCTTTTGAAGAAAGATCAATTAGCTTCTTGTTCATGGACCACTCTTCATCAGACTCCATTATAGCTTTCTGTAAAATGATATTATCTAAAGGTGAAAATAGTCCTTCATACAGCAAATGAAGAATTAACTGCAGTGAAGTACATTGTAGTAGCACAAGTAATAATTGCTTCTGAACAAAGTAACTGTTTTTTGTAACCTTTCTCATTTCCACAAGTTACTTTACAAAGACATCATATAATCAAACCCACTCAAGTCTTGCTTGACACAAGTTTCAAATAAAAGGTCACTTTCTTTTTTACTCACTCCATACAAAACCTCTTATGAATTCATCACACTAAAATAGCCTTCTTTCTCTTTTAAACACTAAAAGAATCCAGCTTAGAAGGATGATTGTCCTTAAAAACCCAAAGCTGACTCTGTATTCCCCATAGTATGGAATTTGGTATAGTGGTAAAACAGAAGTTTGACCAGCACCTGAAGCACAGAAGTCAGATCTAACAGGTGGAGGGTTTCAAATGTGGTAAAAGTTACTGTATTGTTGTTCACCATACTGCTGCCCCACTTCATCAAAACCTAATCACATTATTTCCAGCAAGCATAAATAGCATTTCCAAAATCAAATAAAATAATTTACTTATAAAAGGCAAACAATGAGCCAGTTGCTGAAAGCTGGAAGGACTCAGTTCCAGGCAAAAGCCTCAATGAACCTTTACTTAAGAGGTCAGGGGAAAGAGATCAGAAAATCTATAGAAGAAATATCTATCATGCTGTAAAATGTTCATTAGAGGCCTAAGATACATGAAAAATTTTTGCTTACTGAAATAAAATGGGAATGAAACAATATCTACATTGGTATTTCTTAAAACAGGTAACATCATTTTCTCATTTAATGCTTGCCAAGGCACAAATATTGTGTTTTAAGTTTATACTACAGAACTCAAGTAAGAATTACTGCAATCCTTAGAGCACTTCAAGAGACTACAATTCTCTCATTTTCTTCTAGTATTTTCAGTGCAGTTAGACTTGGGACAAATGCTCAGTGAAAAACAGCTCTTCCACTGACTACTTGAAAAACTTAATTATTTCACACTGCTTATTTTAGGATCAGGAATAAGATATTTTAAGATAAGGAATATTAGCAGCGAATGTATCCTGAAGAAGGATCAAAGAATATATCTTTTCAAAAACAGCACTTGAATATCAAAAATCTTATCCAGAAATAGATCAATTATGATATATACATTCAAATGACTTCAGAAAAAGAACATTTTCATGTACCTTAAAGTAGATTGGAGCCATATCTCCGACTTCTTTTGGAAGAGGAATGCATTCATATACCATGTGATATCGCTTCTTCATACTCATGTTTGTTTCTAGGAACACACAATCCAAGTCTTTGGTTTCAAACATTTTCACCAATGCATTTCGGAACATCTGTTTAAAGGGGAAAAAAAAAAGTGTTTTCAAACTAACTTTGCAGAACTTTCAGATATAATGCAATATTTCACTAGCATATTATACTTGCAATAAACTAACAATAAAATGGAAAACAGTAATACTAGGAAAATTCTGTATTTACTAATTTGATATTAACTATATTTCCTATGATAAAAACATAGGAAGTCTAGGAAACTGTTTTGAAATGCACAGTATAATTAACACTATAAACTTAGTTTTAAGAAATACCAGGTATTTTCACAGCTGAAATTGAAACGATGTTGAACTTCTTAAATGTAGTGTTCCATAAAACAACATGGCTTTAACAGTAGGTCCCAAGCTTGCAATTTCTAAGAAGGTAATGACCTGGCTTTTACTGACTATAGTTGCAACTACCCTTTTACTACTCCTTCCAATTATACAGTTCAACAAAAAAAAAAAAAAAAAAAAAAAAAAAAAAAAAAAAAAAAGTATTTCCACTAGGCATGTTTGATCTTTAAGTAAAATATTAATAATTGTCTCCAAAAATAAAGTCCCCATATCCCTGTATGGAAGCAAACCAAATGTACTCAATACATGTGGCCTTAAACTACATTTACCAGTTCCCTGCCAGAGGGATGAGGGGCTGCACCTATTCAAAGTGTATTTCAGTAAACAATTCTGATAACTGCAGTGTCTGGGTCCTGCACATCCAAGAGGCCCTGCAGCCTCTTCTACCTGCTGGGGTCCTGGCTGCTAATCCCATCTAAAAGTTTAATTCCTTATCTTAATGTAAATGGAGAGTTGATGAATCAAACATATATAAACACACATCATCATCATCAGCAAGTACTGAAGTAAAATAGAAGGGAAAAAATGAGTACCAGGTTTTCATTGCGACAGGACTAGAAACTGAGTTCTCCATCCTTTCACCATCTTGATCAATCTGAATCAAACTAGAATTCTAAGAAACGTGGCCAAATATATATCTAAACTAGGCACCTAAGCTCTTCAAAGCAGGCCCTTGTGCCCTGAATATTTCCTCACTAATGCTGCTCCAAGCTATGACAGGATAATGCTACCGTCATTCTCTTAAAGCAACTGATGAATTACAGCCAGAAGACAATGCCCAGTGTTCATGATTGATATGGGACTCTACAGTGCAGAGTGACTACTCTGCTACTCTGGATTAACAACTTTTTGTCTTCTCCTTGTCACTCCAGCCACCAGATCTCTACTTATGAAACATACTGAAGCAATCAATGTGGGGAGATACCAAAGGCTGAGAAAGACTATTATTTACATCTGCTACCCTGCAGTATTAACTGAAATACAATCCACCAAAAAGCCTAGAATATCAGCAGACGTTAGCTAACTTTCCCCAGTTGCATTGTCTTGTTTTTAAATAATTGGAATTTTCCTCCAAATTCTGAGTAGGCAAAGAGTAATTAGCACTGGAAAGAAGAAAACCATCCATAAGGGGAAGTTAGAAGGAATGGCCTATGCTTGCATGCACACAACATTAATACAGCAACAGTTCAGTCAACACAGAATGTGTAAAGATTTATATCTTTTCATATTAAAAATATTCCATGCATATTTGCTTTGGCAAGTGAGCACATCAGTGTCTAAACAACACAATACGTTAAGTTTGAGAGCTTGAAGGCATACAATAAAGGAACTCTTTTTGCTTTTCTCCAACATATCCTAAAAAAAAAAAAAACCTAGCAAAAATAGTCAGCTAAAACACATACTTCATACAACCCTTTGTGAATACTTAAAGTGTGGTAATTTTTTCTCCCTTCAACAATAAAAAGCATGTCTCTGGCATCAGAAAGTTAATTTAGTCATTGACTGACTGCTTATACTCTTGCTAAAGCTTTCCAGACTCCTTATTCTGTAACACATAGAAGTATGGGGGGAAAAAAAAAAATCATGTATCCATCACTTTCCAAAATACTTTGGTGCAAAGAAATATCTAAGCTGTCTATGAATATATTTATCAGATCAAAGGATAATGTTTTTAGCAACTAGTTGCCTTTTCTAGTATGTAAAAGAATAGTATTGAAGACAAGAACTGCATTTACTTATCTTTTCCTTATCCTATTTTCTTTCTCATACAATTTAAAAAATCCTAATTGTTTAGTTAAGAGCTTAGGGTAAACAGAAGATCTAGGCATGCTCTTTTGTTCCTCTTGATCCTACTTGTTGCACTTATTTTCTTCTTATCCAACTTTCTTAGGCATTTCTGTCATGTGTAAGAGAGCTCCTTTTCTTTCTGGTTGGAAGGGAGCATAATTTACTATATGAAACAACATTAAACATGAGACCCAATGTGGGGAACAAATTTGAAAAGTCAGAGAATCCATCTGCCAGACCTGAGGCAAGACCAACCTTATTTAAATTATTACAAACTTATAATTTATGCTGGTTTTAAATCTCAGCAAATACAACAATGAAGCCTTTCTCTAGTCTGATATAGTCTCCAATATTTCAATATAAGAGGTTGCAAATTTTTTCCCCTTGTAATAATCCTGACGGCAGGGGGTGGGGGATTGACAAACACAGTCAGTCTCTTAGGCACAAGCTTGTTACATCCTCCCTTGATTTTCCATCTCCAAAGAAAACAGAACTCACAATCTTCAGAAAGTCCTCATAAAAGAGTTGGAAAGCACAACCCATCATGCTTGGCACTTTAATAATTCTTTTCAAAAAAGGCAGAAAATTGGATTCAAACAGAGATCTCATAGATTTTAATATAGTTCTCTTTTAATTGATATCCACCCAAAAACAGATTTAAAAACTGAAGATATGTCAACAACATGTTTGTATTTCATTTTAAGTGATCTTCCTGCTCTGATAATTCTTTTCTTTTCCTTGGCATTTCCAAGAAAATCCTATTAAGCCAGTTATTCTATTTTCTGTAAAGGATCAGCTGTACCTACTTCATTTCCAATAGACATTCCTCTAACATGGTTTCAAAGACCTCCAAGGATGCATGTTCTGAAGCATTCCAGGAAGCTTCTTCTAGTGCTTACAAATTGAAAATTTGCTTCAGTATTTACCTTGCCTCTCTTTCCTGTTAGAATTTGACCACTAATTTTCATCCACAATGTGAGACCGTTCTGCCCCTTAGTGAAATCAGAATAGAACTGCCAGACTGCAGATTATGAAAATACTCGCTTAAGACAAGGATATTATTATCCACAACAAAATTATTTTACAGAAGTGTTAGAACAGGAGACAGTTTCTCAGCAGACCTGGATTTCTTCCCAGATGTCTTCATCCAAAAGAGTGGCTGCAGTATGGTGCTGTAGAGGAGCTATCAGGCAGTGACCTTCAGTAAGGGACTGGCTGCTTGGTAGAGACAAGTACACCTAGGAAAAGCAAACAAAAACTCAAGTGCCCAGTTTTCCAGCATTAAAAACCTTCCCATTGCTGAGGCTATGAAAATCATCATTTACTAAATTCAAACCATAGGAAGCCATTAGCTACTAATTACAGCAAGGTATTAGCAATTTTAGTGCTTTTTAAAAGGGCCCATTATCCACCAGCAGCTCAAATGAACCAGTAGCATCCAGACAGCAGTTCCACCACCAAGGCAATAATACCAGCCTTATAAACCAACTGGTATCATAGCTGTTATGAAATTACACTGTTTAGTGCATTCCAGTATTTTCAGTATAGATGCATAGCTGTATGCATTTTTAATAATATGTGTCTATATATATATATATAAATACATATTTAAAATGCACACTCCATCTCATGGTTTAACCTGGCAGGCAGCTAGACATCAAACAGCTGTTCACTCACTCCCTGTTCCCAGTGGAACAGGGGGAGAGAATCCAGAAAAAAAGTAGAATGTATGGGTTGAGATAAAGACAGTTTAAAAGGAGAGGAAGTTAAATAACAATAATGATAATAACAACAACAACATACAAACCAAGTGATGCACAATGCAACTGCTCACCACCCACTAACTGTTGCCCAGCCACTTCCCAATTCCTGGCCCCTGGCCAACTTTTCTCCAAGTTTATCCACTGAGCATGATGTCATATGGTCTGGAATATCCCTCAGGTCAGCTAGGGTCAGCTGTCCTGGCCATGTCTCCCCTCAGCTTCTTGTGCCCCTCCTGCTTTCTCACTGGCAGGGCAGTATGAGAAGCAGAAGAGTCCCTGGGCACTACTTAGCAACAACTAAAAACATCAGTGTCTTACTAACATCACACTTATTCTAAATCCAAAACACAGCACTGTATCAGCTATTGGGAAGAAAAATAACTATCCCAGACAAAACCAGGATATCCTGTATATTTATCTATCTATTAGATAGATAAACACAGATTATATACACATATATACACATAGATATGCCTCTGCATTAATTTATATACATAATCTCTAAAAAAAAAGGAATGCAATATACCTTAAAACATATCTATGCACCTAATTCCTTTACTTATAAAGAGTTTCAGATCAAATGAAAACATCAATAACAAATGAAAACTGTAGATTAAAAAATGGCCAAAAAGGCTATATTGAAGTATTTCAGATGTTATAAACTCAAATATTTATGCAACTTTCAAAAGCATTAACAGTAAGCAGAAAGCTTTCCAAACCAAACTTCTGTCTATTTCAAAGGATTTTAAGCTTACAAATTGAATTCTCCACCTAATTTTCTTTGATATCAAGATACAGTTCTTCACTAGCTCAAATTTCCTCCAGTGAAGTGTGATTTAATCTTCCACAAATCCACCTACAGTCTAATCTCTGCACTGAGATCTTTCATTATTACTCCTGTCTTCTACAAACATGAAGTCCTGACATCAAAGATTAGCTTTAAAATTCATGACAGATTTGTATCTTTTTCCTCCTCAGCCTCGATGAAGTTGTGGAATCAACTGAAAAAGCAAGGAAAGGAAGATGCAGAACAATAAATCCTTCCACAGAAGCAATTTCATTCCTAATTTTAAACACTCTAACATCTTTTTTTTTTTTATTTCTACATTTGTGTTAAATTGCTATTTTCTTACCTTGGTGCCAATTGCAATAACAAGATGTTTAGAAAGTTCACTGCTATCAAAGCAGTAGGGGCACTTTTCCATGCATGCAGCGAGTTGCTGGTGCTCACGGATTGCTTTTCTTCTTTGTACTTCCTCCTCTTCCCCACTGCGTGCTCTCTTGGCTGCTTTGGAAACAAACATGTCATCCAGAGTGTAGTACTCTCTGTCAGTTTTTTCCATGAGCTGGAAAGATAGGCAGAAAAATTGCATGTATTTACAAAGCAGCAAGAAAAATATTTAGCACTTTTTATTATCCTTCCTTGAGGAATGCATGAAGTACATAAGCAGTAGCATTTCTTCCTGTAATATGGCATCTGCTGCAGATGGAATCATCAGGTACCTCTCCTGAGAGCACTCATACACAATCTTAGCACAGATATTAAAATATAGATATGTGACAGCAGTGAGAAGAATATATTACTATATTCCATTTCAAATTAAGGGCTAGGTATTTCAATATTATCTTGACATAACTTCAGCTATCTTTAAATAGATGCATAATGTTATATATCATTTATATCATATATTTTATCCTGTCTCTTCTCCTCCTCCTCTCCTTTTATGACTACCAGTAAATCATCTTTTGTGAAATAACTAGACCATGGCTCTGCACTTCATATTCACATTCTGTGAAAATATGCCAATAGTTATTCTTACCAAGTGAGCAGGATTAAGCCATTTTGGGAAGAAAACAGTCTTTGCCTTCAATCCTAAGTCTTTCTGAGTGCACTTGCTGCACATCACAACAAATCTTAATACATTTCAAGATACTGACTAGGGCAGCCCTAGCAAAGGACTAATCTTAGCTGAAGAAATTTGGAAAGCATGCTATCATAACTGAAAGAAATTCTTCCAAATATCCCAGGCATAGTTTCTGTAGATAATTTCATTTAATTAAAAAAAAAAAATTTTAAAAAAAGGACAGATTTTTTTGTAGAGTATACATAAGTAACTTTCCCAAAATAGACAATAGCTCTTGCTTTTCCCATATATTGCAGTTCTCTAACACAGATCAATACCTTATTTTAAATATGCTCAGCACTTTCTTTATCAAACAACTGATGAAGAGCCTACTTAGTATTATTTTATTCAGCTATAATACACTTAACTGCTTATGTGCATTTCCTTCTGGAAGGCACTGCAGACTAAAATCAACAGTTCAAGAGTTCAACTCTATTCTTCTGCCTTACTGTAATGCTGTAATTCTACATTTAATAGAAAAAGGAGATTCCTGAGATTTAGATGGCAAAAAATATGTAGTGGTTTGGGTGTTTAAAATCATGTCCCTGTTCTTCTGTCATATAAGTATTATAAAGGTAAAGTTAGACCTGCAGCAGAAGCACTGCTTAGAGAATAGCAGCATTCTGTTATTACTAAACATAAAGTTTGGAGGTTTTTTAAAATAAAAATTCTGCCATGAGAATGGAAATACACAGGACGCATGACAGTTGGCAGACTGAAAGGAAAGGAAGAGTGGAAATCACAACACTTTGGCTATCAGGAGTATCACTCATAGCACAGAATACCCTTACTACTTTGCTCTGCTTGCACTTAGAACCCTCTTTTAAATAACAGTACTTTTCAAAATACTCCATAGAATCCCTTGTGACAGAATAAATATTCATCTTATTAAACAGCCTGGAAGATGCCTCTCTTCAAGATGGGTAAATTGATGTATACAACATGTTATCTTGGATCCAAAGCAAAATTCTTACATAAAAAGTAGAAAACTTTTATAAAATAGGTGCTGTCTAAAATCCAGATTTTGTTTCCTCTGGTACAATCATGACCAACAGATCATAGAACCATACAATGGTTTAGGTTGAAAGAGACTTTAAAGATCACCTTCCTCTAAGCCAAGCTGCTCAGGGCCCCATCCAGCCTGGTCTTGGACACTCCAGGGATGGCTCATCCACAACTTCTCTGAGTAATCTGTCCTAGTGCCTGACTTTTCTCAAAGTAAGGAATTTCTTCCGAATAACTAAACTAAATCTGTCCTCCTTCTGTTTGGGGCCATAACTCCGTGTTGTATCTGCCTGTGTGAAAAGCTGCTCTCCCTCTCTTTTCTAATCCCCTGGAAAGTGTTACAAGGTCTCCTGGGGGCCATCCCAGGCTGAAGAACCCAACTCTCTCAGCCTGTCTTCATAAGGGAGGTGCTCCATCCCTCTTTTAAAACATTTATATTTCTATTTGTAGAATAAGGTGCCCAGTCAGTTTTGTCGATTGCATTATTTGGCTATAACTAAATCTCTCAAAAAGAAGTTAAAGGGGAATTGAAAGAACAAGAAGAAATCATTCTCTAAATGCCAGAAGGAAAGCAAGCAATCATTTAAAAACGGATTTCTTTCATACATATATTCTTCCACACAAAACACAGAGCTAGTACACATCCAAAGAAGGAACTATGCTGATATATTAGAGTTGCTGAAAAGCTGCTGTTCTGCATCATAGGTGCAGCATCACACCTGCTAATGAAAGCCAATGCATTTTGGAAATGGTGTGTTCAGTTCCCTCACCATGATTGATATTGTTTGGTATCACCCTTGCTGCCCAGGTGCTGCACAGAGATCAGAAAGAAGCAGGAGACATTCTGATCTATCAGTTTAAAGTTGGGATGTTCTACAATACATCACTGAGTTACCTAAAGATAACCAAGAAAATTCAGGTATCTATAAGGGCAATGCACCTGAAATCCTTGTTTTTACCAGACCAGAGCTGTGCTAAATTGACATGTTCATAAGACAGAATAGCTCTGCAGTCCCCAGTGTTCTTTTTCCTACTTCATTATTCTTTATTCTGGACTTATCTTCCTTCATATACATCCTCTTTTTTTTCCAGCTTTTCCTTCTCTTTTGGCAAGCACTGATGAACCAGAGGACACAAAGGCAGCTTTAGGACTCTTAGCACCAGGCAAAATGACACAGCCTCCCACATCTCATAGCATAATTGTGCAACTACGTAATTTCTACCATCCATCTGATCTTCCACAACCAGGATGCAGGTTTCATTTAATCAACAAAGAAGAATCACAGTTGTGCTTGCCCTGGCCAAGAGAGGCCTGTAATATGCAAATATTTAAACAGCAGTCAGGGAAGGCATCCAAACTTCTCTCAGGAGCCCTCTGGGCTTTCGTTTGGACAGCTCAAATACAGGCAAACGTGGCTAAAACCCAAGAAAAGGGGTGAGATCCCTAACCATTCAGCACAGGAGTTTAGAAAGAAACCAGAATCTGACTATGCATAAATTAGAATGATTTGAGAGAGGGAAAAATTACAGTGTTGTATTTTCTGATTAAATCCTTATCATGATAATTACCATGA